>NC_048895.1:38954896-38985191 GCF_011077185.1 Oxyura jamaicensis | reverse complement strand
AAATCTATATATTTTTCCTGTGGTTTAAACTTCTGGTGCTGCAGTTGCTGTTGTAGATTGAATGTGGTGTTAGCAGTTCCTGGCAGGGTATTCCTTAACTTACCCTTTACTTTCCAAAGATATGTTGAGTGATTTCTATGCAGACGGTGTTTTTGGAGGGCTGGATTCAGTCCTGATGTACTCAAGACTTTATCTGGCACTTACAGTCATTCTTTCCCTGAGTTTGCTTCCAATTCTCTTCTAAGTAAACAGCACATAGTTTACAGGAATGTTAAAAATGGCCCTGATCCTTCAGTAGTTATTGGTGATTTTATGTCATATATTAGACTATTGTGCTTTAGGTTTCTTTGGATTCAAGCTTTCAGTCTGACTAACCTGGCACTGGCTCTGTATCTGCCATCTTCAGAGAACTGGAGCCAGCTGACCATGTCCACCTGAAGCCAGCTTCACTCCTCAGAAATATCTCAAAGTTGCCCCAGTTCTTTGAAAGCTTTCCTAAGAGTTTAAAGGCAAGCAAAAACCACACAACTGGGAATTTTTCTTTCCCTATCTCTTTAAACTATGCATCTAAAATTAAATCTCTCCTGGTGCACCTTCTTCAGTAGATCTGTTGTTCAGCTAAAATGTAGTTGTTGTGATTGCTTCTTTCATTCACTTATTTGTTACCTTTCTAGCAGGTGGAAAGAGATGCAAGGAAGGGTCATGGCTTGCCAAGGCTTACTATATGTTAAAATACTCAGTATTAAAATTTAATTTGGCAGAATTAACAGGAAGTATATAGACAGCTACTTGAAATCACAATTGGTACAAAATATTACATCCTTTCAATAATACTTCCACAAGACAAATTTTGAGAGCTTTCTAAAACTGTTTATATTAAATGCCTTATTTTTTGTGGAAGTTATTTACATTCTGGTAATGCAGCCTTTAACTGCTTATAATGCAATATTCTAAGAGTACAGCAGCAATATTTTTATGAAGACTTGACAGTATTTATACCTTATTTCTGTTAATGTACTTAGCAAATAAGTAAAACATTCCACTAAGAGGTCCTAGAGTCGTAAGGGGTATTTTTTGTTTGTTTGTTTTGAAGTTATGTTTCATTAGCTATAACAAGTGGTTTCCAAATCTCAATTCCTGTCATCTATAATATAGATTAATTATTTTAAATTTATCCAATTTATACTCGGAATCCAACATATAGAGCTTTACAGCTGAGATACCTGGATCTATTCAAGGAAAGACTCCTGATTTTGGCTTTATTAAAATACATGAAATTCTGATTGTGATACAGGTCTTATAATTGATTCAGAGTGCCTTCCAAAATATCATCTTATTCATAGCAGGAGTAATATTATAATGATATTCATAGTTGTGGAATACATCCCTCTGAACAGAGATTATATTGAATATTTACTGAAGAGTAGCAATACATACTTCATTCCAAGAACATGCCATAAATTTTGTCAGGAAAATAGTACTTTTGATGACTTATAGTAAGGCTGAACTTAAAGATATGCTTACACATCTTTATAATATTCATGTTTTTATATATACTGCTAATAACAATGATTTGAGATATACTATTAAAATTTTATCATTTAGCTAAAGAACTTTATGATTGATATGTTAAGAAAATAGCTGGAAATTATCCTTTTATGATATGATTTCCTGTGATTATTATAACTGTGTATCCATTCAACAGAGCATGCTATGATTTGCTCAGAAATAATTTTTGCATACGTTAGCTTTGACATCTCCAAAATGCTGGATTTTAGGCCAGTAAAGATCTAAGTAAACAAAAACAAAACCACAAATTAATGTAAACAAAAGATAAAATTGTAGTGAGAGCTGGAATCCTGGCTAAATAATGGGTTCTTCTTGTTCCTCAAGAACAAGAATGAGGTTTACAGAAAGTAGAAACTAGGCCAGCTGCAAGAGGAAAATGAAGAAGTAATAGTATGGAGGGAAAAAATCAGGGAGTTCAGGGCAAAAGATAAAGCTAGCAAAGCACATAAAATGTGTAACATAGGCAATATGAGGGGTAATATAAGCAAGAGGAGGAAATGCTTTTAAGAAATATGTGCATTATATGATGTAGGAGAATATGCTACAGCTAAAAAGAGAGAGAAATTTATTCTTAAATGGCATCAAGAAGGTCAACAGATATTGCAACATAGGTTTCAAAAAATGAATAACATTTGCAATTGGGTGACTAATGCATGATCTGTTAATGACTATAAATTATTTAGCCTGGAATAAGAAAAACAAGATGGTTTGTGAACACCAGAAAAATTAAAATAAAATAAAATAAAATAAAACAAACAAACAGGGATTTTGAAATTGTTTGCTACAATGCCCCTTATCATATACTGTTTTTAATGGCTTTCTAAGTAATATGTTTTGAGTGTAACCCTAAAGATCTCAGAACACAGTGATGACTTGATCATTTGTCCTCTTCAGGTGACTGAAAAGGAACAAAATAATACTTCTCCAGAACACAGAGAAAAGCATGACCTGCAAAAACTACTTGTAAATTAACCACCTAAATTTCATTTCCTAGAAAAATAATGGGAACGAGGGAATAGCTAGAAGAAACAATGATCAATAGCCAGCATGGATCCATTGAGAGAAAATCCTATCAGAGAAATCTGACTTCTTGCTACAATAGAGGAATAAGATTTATGAGTAAAGAAGCAACAGCAGATGTTAATTATGTAAATTTTGATTTGATAGTGTTTCACAGGAGATTTTCATAAGCAAGCTAGGGGCTTGTGGTCTAGATGACACTATTAGAGGCTGGCTATGAAACCTTTAACTTAGCCTGCTGTCAAAGAGAAGAATGTATTGACTATTGAAGTTTCTACAAGTGTCTACTGACTCTCGTAGTGCTTGCTAAACAAAATGAAACTGCAATGGGATGGGTTACAGGAGCAGAACTGAAATGGGTCTTAATAACCTAGAATAATGGCCTGAAAAATTAAGATGCAATTCAGTAAAGGCAAATGTAAAGTTTACTTAAGCATGAAAAATTTGTAGCATAAATACAAAAATATGTATGTAAAAATATGTATGTATGTATGTAAATATGAAAGGCAGTGTTACAGGAAAGGTTTTTGGAGAAAAATGGATCACAACATGAGCATGACTCAAACATGATAAACAGTATGTGTAATTAGTAATATAATTAGTAATTTTATATACTTTATATATATAAGTATAGCTTTATCTGAAGCTTAGTGCCCAATTTTGGAAGACATAACTCGTGAAAGATCATGATCAGGAATTCTGTGTTTACATCCCGGTTTTCTATTTTATTCATAGTATAGCATTTCAGTGGTAAAATGAGGTGGAAAGTTGAATGTACTCCTACTGTATTAAAAACCCTCCTTCTTATTGAGATTAATGTCTTTAAAGACCATGTGGTTACTTCAGATGTTATATAATTCATGTACTGCGAATTAATCTGTAAATTCTGTGAAAACACAAAGCAAACAAACAAAAAATCAATCAATCAATCAATCAAACAAACAAACAACTACAAAAAAAAAAAAAACAAACAACACTAAATTTCTGTGACTTAGCTTATTCCAAAAAAGTTACTTTCAATTATTAAAGAACAAATCACCGTTCGTGAGTCCCAGCTAATGACTTGCTGTCAATGATATGCAGGTCATTCTATATGACTTGCTTCCACAAGGAAGCAGAGTCATTCAGAAAGATCAACTAAACAGTCATCCAAAATAACTAATTGACATCATCTTCAAGGCTATAATTTTAGCCTTCATAGGAAGCATAATGGAGTGTTCTGGTTCAGGAATCAGATCACTTAGAGTAATGCTTTCCTCCTTTTCTGATGACACAAAGATCAAACTTTTTTCCCATTACCAATTGTTGAAGAAAATTCACTGCTGGCAGAGCAGTCTTTTACTTCCAGATTTGTCATTCCATCCCTGAAATCTAACAGACTGCTTATATAATAATAAAGCGTTAAATTGTTTCCTCAGTCTCACCAGAATACCAGTGTTTCTACTTTTCTGAGTATCCAAGCTCTATCTTCACAGCTTGACACAGCAATGTCTATCCTTTCTTCAACTTTATCAAACCTCATTACTGACCCAGATGTTTCTACTCTGAATATATTCCAGACACTCATATATAACACATATATTTTCATCTGTCAACAGCATTAAGGCTGTGCTCCTGGCCTTTGTTTGCTGGGTTCCACCTACTGCTAGAATTATGCTGACTATTGTGCATGATTTTTGAACAGAAGTTTCAAGTGCTGGTTTATATAATTTTTATGCACTTTCTAACAGCACAAGGTACTATTGGGACAATTTTTGGTTTATGACAAGAAAAATAATATGTGCATTTTTTATGAGTAAAAGAAGTAATTTCTATAAGACCTCTACTTAGGATGACACATTATTCTTTTCTCAGAAATATTTAGACAGCTGTTGTTCAAAAAAAACTTTTGTGAGCCCTGAAAATTTTATTCACTTTGGCACGAATAATGGTTACCTATTATTTGATTGTTTGAACTATTCAGCAACCACCTACACGCACTACCAAAGATCAGTACATGAAAACCTGATAATGAAAAAGGCTTACATTCTTAAACAATGCATGTTATCCAAAATGCAACTTGTAGGTAACTTGAAAACATTTAGTACTTGAAAGAGAGATGCAGAGTTCAGATGTACGTAAAGGTAGCACAGATCTAAATGTAATAGCAATTTGAGTTTAACAGTTGCCTAGAATAACCTGAAGCTAAATTAGGCATCAGAAAACCTTACAGGACTGGTGCCCAGGTCACCATTTCTTTACTATAAGCAGTCTGGAAGCTGTTGTCATAGAGGTTGTCAGAAAGAGGGGTCTAAGCTAAAGAATCCAGATTTGCATCTCTCACAGAATTAATGGGTGGTTATGTCAAGTAGTAGTTAGTCAAGTTAAGTCAAATAATTGAATCCTTTAAATCCTGTTTTCAACTCTGTAAAATCCAGACATACTGTTTAACAGCAGGGGATGCTCAACATAAGTGTTTATTTAGATCTTTGGCTTACTGTTCTCACAGAATTCCAAAGGATCAAGATAGTACTGAGAATATTTCTGTGAATAAAAAGAAATGCTCTCAAAAATAAAATATTTAGTAAATATTGATCATAAAATGAATTCAAAGATATAGTCAAATCTTGCCATGCATTAATATACACAAACACTTAAAAACATTTTGCAAATAGTAAATTATCACAAATATCCATAGATTAATCAGTCCCATATAAAGGTTGATTTTGTGTAAAAAGAGAAAATACATTTACTAAAAAAAAAAAAAAAAAAAAAAAAAAAAAAATAAGGTTAGTCCTAAGCTCGTATTGCTTCCTTCATTTGGAAACTCCATAAATTAAAGTGACCAGAAAAATACAGTATTTGTAAAAAAAAAATCTAACTGCCTTTTTATCTGAATTGGCTAAAATCCCCTTCACTAATTTCCTAAGTAACTATGCTGCTTAAGGTATTAAAAATAAAATAAAATAAAATAAAATAAAATAATAATAAAAAAATCATTAACCTACAGCTATTAGGTAACCACCACCAAATTCAGAACGTAAAAATCAAATGCTTGTAAATGTGTTTATGAATGTCAAAGGACCTGAGATGAGAATAAGAGTTCCTATAGGCCAGTTTGGCCCATAATTCTCTTATACTTACAAAACCTGTCATATGAAGATCATTAATGTCACGAATTAGTAAGTCTGCAAAATTAACATCTCGCTTAGGAACCAGTAGAGTAGTTACCCATTCAACCTTACAGGCCCACAGTGTTTTAACAAATTCAAGGGTCTATATATTTTTTTTTTTCCCTCCTTTTTTTTTCCCCACAGTCACCATGTCCAACACTTTGAGTATTTTGCAACAGCTTTTTATTTAACTGTTAAAAAGATCCAACTAAGATTGTCTGTTGCCAGCAAGAAATAGAGTCAAATAAAACTAAATCAGGTGGAAGGAAGTTGGTTTGCTTTTCTAGCAAGATTAATTCACTTCTAGATTTCTGAACTTGTTTTGCTAAAGAAAGAAACCTATCTGGGACCCTCCTATCATGTTTTCTTATACTCTGTACTCTTGCCTGATCATTAGTATTGAAATCAGCTCTTAAATATTATGGTTGAAATTCAGACTCAATTACATTCCATTTCTAGTTGTTTTATTGCAGTGATTTTTTTATCCAATTTGAAGTGGCATGCACTAAGTGTGCTCCCAAACCATTTTCAGTTTTGTAAAGTGGGATTATAGTGCTGTGTGCAGGCATCTGGGGAAGAGAACACTCTAATGAGCTAATGAGACTGACAAAAGGAAAAAGAGACATAACAGTGATAGAGTTTAGGAAAAATGCATGCTAAGCATTTACCCAGAGAGATTTAAGCATTTCAAGGAGTGTTTGGATTCTGCCTGTGAGATAACTTAATATAGAACCTTATTTCTACATTTTTCATATGTTGGGTATATTGATCCATTTGTGCTTAGAAGTCATTACTAGCATTTTGCAATTTAACATTTTTGTGCCACTAGCTCACTAGCTGCTGAAGAAAAAAAAAATAATTAAAAAAAAAAAATCTGTGTGCCAAACTCAGGGGGATGCAACCTTAATTCCATTTAAGTGAATTTTACCTGTGGCATCATTGCAAATGTAATCACTGAATGCTTAAGGAATCAGGGCATAAACAATACAGCTCACCTGTTGGGATGAAATTCTGGAAAGCCAGAAGCTAACTTAAGAATTAGAAATCTGGAGCTGTAATCAGGAGTAATACAATTACCTGAGAAAGACAGTTTATGAGCTGAGGAAATGTAGGGTGACTCCCTTCAGCCTCTACTCAAACAGGCGCATTAAGAACTTCACATGTGGCCTTAATAAAAAACTAATTCTTCCAGTGAATTGTACTGGTTTGCAGCCCCACTAGCAGTTATGGCAAAGCTTTAAAAAATTTTCTTTCAGCTGTTGTTAAGAAGTTATATTTATTGTAAGCATTTTGGATGTGCTTGAAAAAAAACTCACCTTTATCCAATAGAAGGGATTCAGACTGTTTTTGGGTAATAAGTAATAAAGAAAAGAAAGGGATAAAAACAAGGTCAAAACCGCTAACCTGGAAAATATTGCCTCTTAAAGCAGCTTGTTAAGCACTCAAGAAAACAAGACAGAGGTCGAGTGAGATACCAGACCATTTCTTATATCTGTCATCAGGGCTGGCATGTGAAAATGCTGTACAGCATCTCACAAGTTGAACAGTTCTGTTCCAGTATGCTAACAAGCCAAAGCTATAAAGAACTTTTGTCTTCCTGATGATATTGCTTATACGAGTAAAACTAATAATGTTTTTAAGTGTTTGAAAGTTTTAATACATTTTCTTAGCTATATTTTAGAAACATTTCAAATTAGCTTGCTAGAAACTTCTAAGCATTTTTTAGATTTATAAAAATAGATTTTTTATTTATTTATTTATTTAAAAAGTAGAATTAATATGTATTTTTCTATATAGTCATGAAATTTATCTTCAGATACATAGAGAAATCTTCCACTAACATCTTGCTAAAAAAGCTACTTACTGTCAATTTATCATGCAACTAGTACTGGTCACTACAGAGAAATTTGTTTCCTTTGTATTACCTTAAAGGTATTGATATATCCTTATAGATCTTCCAGAAAAGCATCTGAGGTGTGGAAGAACTGTCTGAAATCCATTGCTTTAAAGGTGCAAAACTTTCATCTTAAACATTTTAAATATTTTCATAAATTGTTGCTTCTAGCAATACAGAAGGAGAATATGTATTTAATATTTTCATTAGCTCAGATTACAGTTATTTAGTTTTTTAATGTTTATTCAAAATTAGAAAATGAAATTAACGTTGCAGAATAAACTTTTTATTATGTTTTGTTTTCAGATGACTCTTTACAAATTATGTATTGCAAATTATATTTTAGTTCTGGAATCCAACACTGTTAGATATTTAGAAAATCACTTTCTGAAACAAGAAAACAAATGTTCTTGTCAGGATACCATTTACATTGTTTATTCAAAATAATAAATTCATTTCACATTAATATGGTGAAATGAACCAGATTCATCAGAAGTGAGAAAGGTTCATCAGCCAGGGAAAAAACAGAAGCAGAGTAGTCTAAAATCCAGTCTTCATCACTGGTAATTTATTTCCCCTTCATTAACAGAATCTGTGGGGCTATAACTCCAGTGAAAGAACACTGGAAAGCATGGAAAGATCAAGTGCACAATTGGAGTATATGCATCTGGACTGCATAGAAAATTACACGTCTCTTGTCAAATGTTAAGCATATGGACACAGATTAACCCTTGATTTTTGTTTTCATTTAAAAACAATTTTAAGTGAAATGCCAAATTACACTCTTTTGGTCATTACAGAACCATCTAAACCAAAACAGAACAAAAGCAAGCTGTTGGTTCTTCCAAATATTTAGCTCTGACTTTGAGCAGAAGAGAGAATAGCTGTGTTAAGTAATAACCTGGCACCTACTTCCCTTCTATGGAGATAGTTTCACAGCTGGCAAATAAATAAATAAATAAATAAATACTCCCTTGCAACAGTACATTAGAAAAGATCTCCTGTTCTGTCTATTTTGGCTGAGAGACGGCATATTGAATGTGTCAGGCTTGGACTCTGAAATCTCACAAAAAAACTAATGCCTGCACAGTTTTGAGTCAGACGCCAAGAATGACAAAAGGGCTAGCTAACCACTTGCAGCTGCCTGACTGGCAGGCTGTCACTTCACTGTCAGGGCAGCCAACCTGACAGACATTGTCACACAGCAGGAGGAGTGATTACAGAGAGAAAAGCAACAAACAAAACTGGGCGTAAAGCAAGCTAATGTCTCTAAGATAAATTAGAGTCAAATTTAGGCATCTTGCCCTACTAATTGCATGAGATTTTGAGCGGAATTGCACCCACTCCATTCAGGCCTATGTTCACAGTCTTTCTGATATGGTTTTGGTGTAGGACATCATATTATCATCTCAGAGGTTCATTCCTTTAAGTGCTGCAGTGACACCTGATCCTCCATTGCCTTACATAGTGACTTACACCCACCCATGTGAAGCAAACATAAGGAAAGTGTAGATGGCAACCCAACCAAAATGTTTTCTTTTTTTTGCATCATGCAGACAAGGAGAGGCAGGGGTTTGGTCCCACTGGTGGGAAAGTAAAAACATAGGAAGAGAGAAATAAGAGCCCATAATGTTTATTCCCTCTTTTCTGCCAAGCAAATGCACTGAGGAGCATTGAAAGCTCTGTTTCAGTGTATGTGTTTGTGTATAATCAACAAATAAAGCTTTTAATGGTTTATTTAGGTTATGGAAAAGGAAACTTGCAGTGTGATGCAGTCTGAGGTACCATTTACCCTGTCTGGTTCATGACAAGGAGAGCTTGGGCATGGAGGCCCATCTGTCTCTGCTGCTCGTGAGATAAAGAGCTGCTGATTTTCTGCAGCTCTCACTTTGACTATATAGTAACTGTATATGATAACTGGTGAGAATGGCAAACAGGCTAGAAAGGAAGTGTTCCACAGCTCCTGGAGAAAAACAAACAAACAAACAAACAACAAACAAACAAAAAAAAACCTTTGCAGGCAAAGCCTTGTGCTTGTCATCTTTTGTGGCTTCCCACAGCTATTCAAGGCATTTCCAGGTGCACAGAACATGACAAAAAAAAAAATTCGTTTTCAGTAATCTCAGATGAAAAATAATTGTTTAATTGGTTAGTCTGTTGAAGTTTTGTGAGCCACGGGGATTACTCAAAGTGATAGACAGTGCAAAAGTCTGTTTATCTCTAACACCCATAGCTTTCATGAGATTTTTCCATGCAATCTCTTGATCACACATTATAAATCTTGGTGGAGACAACCAAACATTGTTTTTCTGTCTCTCAAGAGACAGAAAACATTAGATTTAAAGAAATTAGAGAAGAAAAGGGAGGCTGAAAAGTGTGTGATTTCATGTCAATTTTAACAAAATCAGTTTATTATTATAACTCCTTAATTGCATTGAAACTATTTCTTTTTTTGAAGCATTCTTGATAGACAGTGGAATGTTGCCCACTGGTTTATTGTCTGAACTTTAAACTGGATTTTGAAGAGCTATAGAAACAAAGTAATGAATCATAAATAACATTTCAGGGAAGAAGAAAATACCAAAATACAATTTACTTCATTATCAAAGAGCATACAAGGAAGAGACTTAAAAATAATAAGTGTAAAAAGCATATATTTGTCTATAAAGTGAGGGAAAATAGCTTCATTTATTTTTTTAGTGAGGAATAAGTATTCCTATGAAAAGACAAGGGCTATACATCATAGCCAAAATGTACAATTGATTAACTGTTGGAAGAAACTAGCAGTAATTGCTAAATTCATTTCTCCAGTGTTTTCAAATCAAACTCTTATGTTTATCTTGAAAAGTTCTGCAAAACATTTAATGTCAATTAAGCAGTATCTTTACCTTAGAAGGTAACTAGAAAAGTGCTAGAAAAACTTAGAGAGGAAAGGCCTTGTTAAGGTCAAGGCCAGATTAACAATAAAACTGATTAACAAGAAAACACATATTTATGATTCTCAATCCAGAACATGGTTTCATGAAGGGACACTGAGCAGAGACATCGTTTTCCATCAGCTTTGATGATTTAATGACTGAATTATCTATCCTTTTAAAGCTTTATTTTTTATTTTTTAAAGAAATCTCTACATATCATTTAACAAATGGGACTAACTTTGATTAGATAGCCCAGAAATGCAGAGATCTATATTTCATTTTTGCACACATATAGCATAATATAAAGAATGAAAAATGTCTATACCAGAAAAAAAGACATTCTTGGTTTATTTAGAGTATTTCTAAATCCTTCCACACCAATTCAGCCACTCCGGTTTAAATACCAAATAATGGTCATAGCTGTCTGGGCAATCCTAGACAATCAATACTTAAACGGATCTTATAAAAAGAAAAGAGAGGATTCTTTACTTGGGCAAATAATGATAGGACAAGGGGGAATCATCTTAAACTAAAAGAGAATAGACATAAGGAACAAATTCTTCACTGTGAGGGTAGTGAGTCACTGGAACAGCTTGCTGAGAGAAATTGTGGATTCCCCATCACTGGAAGCGGTCAAGGCCAGAATGGATGGGGCCTTGGCCAACCTGATCTAGTGGGTGGCATCCCTGTCTATGGTGGGGGAAGGGTGGAGTTAGATGATCTTTAAAGTCCCTTCCAACCCAAGTGTGGTGGTTTTACCGTGCTAGGCAGTTGAACACCACAACCGCTCTCTCACTCCCCCTCCTCAGATGAGGAGGGGAAGAAGTAAAGGAAAGAACAACTCACGGGTTGAGACAAGGATGATTTAATTAAAGAGGGAAAAAAAAAATATATATATATATATATAATTAAGGAAATATTATTATTAATTAAACAATTCAACTAAAGGGAAAAAAAGGGAAAGGGGAAAAGGGAGGGGGAAAGGGAATAACTAAACAAAACAAGTAAAGGCTATGTGGTGGAAGTGCAGAGGAAAGAAATCACTCTCTACTTCCCACAAATGAGCGATGCTTGACCACGTCCTTGAAGCAGGGCCTCAACGCACGTAGCCGGTGTTCGGGAGGAGGACAGACGTTTTCGCAACGAGAGCCCACCCCTCCCCTCTTCTTCCTTTTTCCACCTTTTATTGCTGAGTGTGACATCATATGGTATGGAATATCCCTTTGGTTGGTTTAGGTCAGCTGCCCTGCTGATGTTTCTTTCTCACTTTTTGCCCACCCCCTAGGAGGGTCAGAGAGAGTCCTGATGCTGTGTCAGCACTTCTCAGCAGCAGACACAACACTGATGTGATACCACTGCTGTTCTAGCTCCAAGTGCAGAGCGCAGCACTGTATGGGCTGCTGCAGGGAAAGTTAACATCCCAGCCAGACCCAGTACACCAAGTCATTCTATGTTCTTCTATAAGGTTAATGCTAAATTTGAACTTCTCTTAACTGAGTTTTGGAATTCTGGAGCTATCTGACTTCATCTTAAATATCCTTCTGCTCTTCTCCACACTATGATACATACAGATTGAACTTACCTATTTTCTTACATGCACTAAAATTCAGTGGCATTTCTCCTAATTCTTCTAGTTTTATTTTCAGAGTTTTGTCTGAGATAGTAACAGCTAAAATACATGAAGCCTTGACTTCCTTATTTTTTTTTTTCTTTTAAGATTGATTAAAGCAAAGTAACTCTTCTAATGGTCTCTTCATTTGTTTCAAATAATCTTTATTTTTTAATATTAATGTTTCCTCCATCTTTATGTTTCTGTATAGAATACATCTATTTCCAATAATATGATTTTTCTCCAAGACCCTTGATTTTGCTATCTCTGCCTTTAATGATATAATTTGTATTAATATATAAATTCTTTGTCCTTTTTTAAAAATATATATTTATATTCCAGCATAAATCTACACTCTCTAGCACTCTAATTTTATTTTTTCTAGTTTGTCTTGTATTTTTTCCTCTCTTTTCTCTGTCTCTCTAATTAGAATTGTCTGTGGCTTGTTTCAGGTAAGAATGACAAAGTGTCGCGCTGGGTGGACGAGGGAAAGGCTGTGGATGTGGTCTACCTTGACTTCAGCAAGGCTTTTGACACCGTCTCCCACAGCATTCTCCTCAAGAAACTGGCTGCTCTTGGCTTGGACTGGCGCACGCTTCGTTGGGTTAGAAACTGGCTGGATAGCCGGGCCCAGAGAGTTGTGGTAAATGGAGTCAAATCCAGTTGGAGGCCAGTCACTAGTGGCGTCCCCCAGGGCTCGGTGCTGGGGCCAGTCCTCTTTAACATCTTCATCAATGATCTGGACGAGGGCATTGAGTGCACCCTCAGTAAGTTTGCAGATGACACCAAGTTAGGTGCGAGTGTCGATCTGCTCGAGGGTAGGAAGGCTCTGCAGGAGGATCTGGAGAGGCTGCACCGATGGGCTGGGGTCAACTGCATGAAGTTTAACAAGGCTAAGTGCCGGGTCCTGCACCTGGGGCGTAATAATCCCAAGCAGAGCTACAGGCTGGGAGATGAGTGGTTGGAGAGCTGCCAGGCGGAGAAGGACCTGGGAGTGATAGTGGACAGTCGGCTGAATATGAGCCAGCAGTGTGCTCAGGTGGCCAAGAAGGCCAACGGCATCCTGGCTTGTATCAGAAATAGTGTGACCAGCAGGGCTAGGGAGGTGATCGTCCCCCTGTACTCGGCTCTGGTGAGGCCGTACCTCGAGTACTGTGTTCAGTTTTGGGCCCCTCGCTACAAGAAGGACATGGAGGTGCTTGAGCGGGTCCAAAGAAGGGCGACGAAGCTGGTGAGGGGCCTGGAGAACAAGTCCTACGAGGAGCGGCTGAAGGAGCTGGGCTTATTCAGCCTGGAGAAGAGGAGGCTCAGGGGTGACCTTATTGCACTCTACGGGTACCTGAAGGGAGGCTGTAGCGAGGTGGCGGTTGGTCTATTCTCCCACGTGCCTGGTGACAGGACGAGGGGGAATGGGCTAAAGTTGCGCCAGGGGAGTTTTAGGTCAGATGTTAGGAAGAGCTTCTTTACTGAAAGGGTTGTGAGGCATTGGAACAGGCTGCCCAGGGAGGTGGTGGAGTCACCATCCCTGGAAGTCTTCAAAAGACGTTTAGATGTAGAGCTTAGGGATATGGTTTAGTGGGGACTGTTAGTGTTAGGTTAGAGGTTGGACTCGATGATCTTGAGGTCTCTTCCAACCTAGAAATTCTGTGATTCTGTGATTCTGTGATTCTGTGAATTATAAGGTTGAGCTAGAGAAAACTTTTCATTTAGCCATTAGATTTATTAGACAATCCCAGTGATCATTAAGGAAGAACAATTTACTATGCTCTTTTAGAGGTTGGTCAAAACCAAAGCAATCAAAAATTCATCATCAAATTTGTTCTCTGGTTTAAGAGACATTTAACATCGTAATAAATAGAAATATATTACAGTCTAAGAACCTCAAACCTTACCTTCAGCACGAGGGGAGTTTTGGGTATGTAGGCACTATCTCTGTCCAACACTGCACCCTCCTTTTGAAGTGTGCCTTTCTTTGGAGAAAGGTAAAACAAGAGACAGCTGCTAGAAGTTAAAAAAATAATAAAAAAAATAATAATTAAAAAAAAAAAAGAAATTAAAAACCTAACACATAGGAGTGTTTAAACACTGGAATTGATAGTAAATATTCTGACAGGCTATTCTTATCAGTTGCCTCTTAAACACAGGTAATTGGGATAACCACAAGAGAATGATATTAATTTCTATAGGAGGTAATATGGAAGTGAACAGATAAGATCAGAATTGAATTCATGAGGCTTATTTTATCTGCTAGGACCAATGTAGCACAGTTGAAGCATCCACTCCACAGAAGTTATGTAGCTACATTAGTCCAATTAAATGACATGAGGACTAAAAATTCAAGAAATTCTAAACTAAATCTCCTAAAAATTCTCACCAACTTGAAATGTGTGATCAGTGCTAGACAGAAGGAAGCAATGTGCCCCCTTCTTCCCTTGCTTTGCTGGCTGCTTTCCCCAAAACAGAAGAGGGATTAAGGCCATTCTGTGTCTTCCCGATACCTCCCTGTTTCTGGATCCAGAGCCTTCCCAGGCTGCAGTCTGAGCATGGAACAAGCTGCTGAAAAGACAGACCCCAGCAGCTCTTCCATCACCCTCCAGGGAAAGGTGGGGCCTTACCACCTATGCCTTCTCAGACTGCAATATATTTCCACTTGTTTCAATGCTAAACATCTATTAAACCTGAAGGGATGGATGGTGTTAGACTTACACTTGGAGCAGGTGTGCAATATTTTAGAATTACTAATGGAGACAAGTGAGATGCTCTTTTTGGATAGCATAGCTACTTGTCCTGGCATTTAAAAATTATTATTGTGACTCTGTATTAGGACAACTAATATATATATATATATATATATATATATATTTCAAATTATCATAATAAATGTTGGTGCTAATCAATTACTTTAATGAATAAAGTTAATTATTACTGCATTGTTACCATCTGTTGAGGTAACAGATGCTTCTTAAAAGTATCATGTCTCAAATTACAAATCCCTGATAAACAATATTAAATGGTATTATAATATATATATGCCATTGGCTTTTTAAAGGATATATGTGAGTAACTGGGTAACTTATTTTACAATGAAAACAAAATCTCCAAACCGTAAGATTTTTACCTTTACAGGCTTCACTCTCTTATTGTTGTCTTCCATCTTTTCGGTGGACAATTTAAAAAAAAAAAAAAAAAGTCAGGAAAAAATAAGGAGAAGAAAAAAATAAGTAAGAAAAAAAAAAAAAAGAATCACCTTTTATTCAAAGAGGCTAAATTAGAATCTAACTTAAACCTGGTTAATCTCAATGGGGAAACTCCCACTGGCTTTAGTCATTTTTGGATCCAGCTCTTAAATTAGGTAATTAATATTTTGAATCAAAATGATTCTAAGTACTACAAATTTTATATTTAGGAATTCTTCTGACTTCTAGAGCATTAGGGAAAACTGCCATGAGAAGAAGTGCCTACATTTCACATGAGACAGCATGCTGTTTTGCTGCCAAAGCACAAATCTTGTTTTATTTTTCTGTCTGCAAACAGGTTGCTTCCAGATAATTAAATGACACAGTGGTTGAAGGCAAAGAGGTCAGATGTTTCTTTCTCTTACAGAATGAAAACATTTTAACCAAGAGAGTTTCTGTCTTCCAGTGTTGTAGGGAGTACAGCAAGTTCATCCTGATACTCAGAATAGTTTGTTCAGATTCTGAGTAATAAATGTAACAGAGAAAATAAATCATGAGTCTCTATATCTCTGTCTGGGACAGGGAGAGATTTCATTTTCAGCATTTACTTTCCCCATGGTACCTGACTTTAGCTATTCTAAATGAAAACCTAAGCAATGTGATCAGTAAGTTCAGTACCTACGAAGTCACTCAGTGTCACTGAGATGAAAATATGATCCAGAATTGTAACGTCTGTTGTCTATGCAAACTGAACCTTTCCCTTAGGGCTTTCTTAGGGCACAGTGCTTTAAGGTTTGCACCTCAGGTACTGCCAGACAGTGCCTTTTGTCAACATCAGCCCTGGAAAAAGACTGTGGTAATGGAAATGATGAGCTTTGCCACTAATACAGGAATTAATGATTAGTCTGTTCAGAGCAATGAGATAACCTTGTGCTAGGTACTTAATATAATTAATTGATCAAGTTCTGCCTAAAATAAGTGTTGGTATAGATCTAGATAGCTCCCAGAGGGAGCTTGGTATAAAAATCAATCAATCAATCAATCAATTAATTAATAGATGCAGAGCACACTACTCCTTGTTATTATGAAGCTGCCCCTGGCTGCAGCTGTAGCTACAGAAGCCAACAAGACACTAAGGGAGAGTGCAGTGCCTAGGATCATGGAGAGTCATCCTCTATGTCTGTGACACAGATGGTCTTTCAGTCCCCTTCTGCCTGTCACTAGCTCCTGCACTTGACAGAAAAGATAAAAATCTATATAAACTTTCAGTCAAAGCACAATATCCTTTCCCCTCTCTGTGGCTACCTGTATGTGTTTTTAAGTATAATTTCCCAAACACTATGTATATGTGGGAAGGAAATTATTCTGGAGTACACATATTTGAAAATTAAAATAGTGTATTCCAGATGAAAATTAATGAAAAACCTTACAGGATGTTCTTCTTCAGTCATTTTGATTAAGAGTTAATAATGACACAAGCACTACAGATGGAAGAAGAAGAGACACTGAAAATTATGCTGCATGAATACAGGGTTAGCAGAATTAATTTCAAGTATTTGTGTCAAAAGATATTTAAACTAGCAATACAAAAGATTGTTTGGAGGGAGGCTGGGAGAGGATGAATTCAGTTCCTGTTACAGGACACAAGCTTGTGGTTCTCCAGTGCTTGTTTGAGACAGCTGCCTATTCCAGAGGCTTTTCTCCTGCATTTTTACTAACTGAAAACATTTCCCATTTTGGTTCTTTTGGTACTTGTTGTCCCTCTCCTACCTTTAGCCAAAGTGTAACTGAAGAAATTATCCTAACCCATTTATATTTCACACACAAAGCTTTTTTGTGCAGGTTCAAGTGTTGAGAATAACTGAATAACTTTTCTTACTTTTTTTTTTTTTTTTTTTTCCTGTAAGTTTGCATATAAGTCATAAATAAGTATTTGTGACCGCTTAATCCACTGATTAATCACATTGTCAGGGATTCCAAAAATTATTAACAGTCTGATGAGGAGACAGTAGCAAAGGCAGTGCACAGTGCTTCTCTGAAGATATGTTGCTTCTGCTGATGTCTTTCCTGGAGCAAATATCATCATCATAAACGTTTCTCTGTGCTCCTTTGCTTTCCCAAGTCTGCTGAATCTCTTCTGGCACAAGCACTTTTTTATTCATTTAGAACTAAATAAAACTCATCACGTATCAATTTTAAGTGTCATCTCTTGCATTCGTAAGATTCAAAGTTTTTGTGTGTGCATATTTCTTTTTTATTTTTTTTTCTTTATTTTTCATTTTATTTTGGTGTCTATTTATTGTTTTTTAGAACTAGGGTCTCTGAATTCTTGATATTGTGGACATATTTACTGGATTATTATTATTATTATTATTATTATTTTTTCTTGTGCCCAGCTATGATCAGGAAATTTATTTCCCTTTAAATCTGGGAAAAAAAAAAAAAAAAAAAAAAATGGGGATTCACTCATTTAGCTGCAGAGTTTACTGTGGTCATGCTGCAGGAATTATTCACTTTTTCTTCTAAGGCTTGGACCACAGGCAAGAATACTTTCAGGTGTCTTTTTCCATGTCTTCCATCAGCTTGGATAGTACTGTCTGATTGCTGAGAGACTGGCTGCTGCAATAATGTTGTTTTTCACAAACAGTAGAAATATCAGACAAGCTGAAGCTCATCAGCATAAAAGGCATAGTCTAAGATCTTTCTTCAACGAGAAAACATCCAGCATCCTGACTGCTGCATAAACTGCATCAGTTCTTGAGCCTAAAACAAGCAAGATAAGAAAATGACCAAAGTGAAGTTCTAGCAGCTTACTGATGAGAAAAGAGGGAAAAGTCAGAAGTAACATATTTGTCTTTTAAACTCCAGACACAGTAAGATGCGTATCTGTCATACTGTTACATGTTTATACCCTTTCTGCAATGACTTCTTTCTGATCTTTGAAGATATCAGAAGACCGGGATCCCAGGACATTAGCAAACACATCTCTGTTATAGCCCATTTCAGACCATGAAACTACACTGATTGTATTTGAATCTATTTTGTTCTCTGGCCTCCCACATCCTGTCATCTGTTAATGGCTTTTGTTTCTTTGCTGATGTCTTTGTTTGTACTCACAGCCACATCCCAGTAAGTTTATTTCCAATCCATGGTAGAAGCTGAATTTCTCTATCAAGGGATGTAAGACTCTTAAATGTAATTAGCATTCAAATAGGCCAATTATTTTATGCTTGTGTATGCAATAAGATTTTTCCAACACTCTAAATGAACTAGATGCTTCAGTTCTCAGCAATAAGGCAAAAAGATTAGTGGCAATTGTGCTGTGAATATAAAAATTAAACTGTCATTACTAAAACTGAACCAATTAAGTGTGCCACCATGACAACTGTAGTGTGCACATATTATGCAAATGCATAAACCATAACCTTTCATTGCTTCTTGGAATTTACTAAAATCAAAATATTCTGATCTGGTGAGACTAAAATGCTGAACAAATTCAGAACACTGTGAATTGTTAATTATCTGACACTTTCCTCTGTAATCTTTCATTCTTTAATTCTTTTCAAATTTTACATGCAATTTTTTAAACCGATATATTGCATTATTAATAAGGGGGAGGTTACTGAAAAGGTCCATTTATATAAATTACCATCCATTCTTTTCCTTTCAGAGACTTTTTTTTTTTTTTTTTTTTCCTGGAAAACACATGGTATGACAATGTTTGATATACATTGATATACATAATGTTTGTTATGATCTATAGCTTACTTTGGAAACCAATCCAAGAAACCTTTCTGTTATTCAACGTTTCTCAGCACCATCTTATTTGTTTTAGTGTATGCCTGACTGCAAATACCCTACTGTCATTATAACCCATGCTTACAATGCAGATGATTCATTTTCATTCTCATTATGGGTATTTATTTATTTTTTCACCCCATCCACCTTACATTTCTGGCTTTTTAAAAGAAGCCTGCATATATTACCATTCTTTTTTTTTTGTTTTTTTTTTTTTCAGAATAATGTCTTCTGTTTAGAACCAACATTAAAGTTGGGGACATCGAAGTCTTATAAATACAATTGTTTTGACAGAATCTGACTTCCTTATTCTTGTTGAGAATTTCATTAATATCATAATGCTATAATGAGTGGTCATACATTTTGCAAACAAAATATCAGTTTTGCTCAATCTTTCATGTGTAGTATTTAGAAATTTTAATTATGTTGAAATAATTGTTAATGTTAAAGTTTCTTAGCAATAAATCATCAAATCAGTTTGGAGAAACCCATGCCTGTAATACTCGTGCAGTGTTTCTGTAAAGTCTCTCTTCAGGCAATCAGTGTATAGGATAGATTCAACATAAAGGATAAGAATAGCTGAATGAGGACTTGAAGCTACCGTGCCTCGGAAAGAGAAGTCATCCTCACAGTGCAACTAATCTGGGCTTTTGTTCTGATAGATCCCCAAGGAAAGTTTTCTTTTTGCCCCCATGATATTAGAAGATGACTAGAAATATTAGCTGCATGAATCCCTTGATGGTTATCATGACAAGAGAACTTACATTAACTGTTAATATCTTTGCAAACTATCATTCTCCAAAGTAATCTCAAAAGCAAGAAACCATTGTAAAGAACACTCTGAGGGGTATTTTTGTAGTTTGAGTGTGCATGTGCATGTGTGTGTGTACATTTTTTTTTTTTTTTTTCTCCTTGTGGAAATGCAACCCAGGGAAGTAAAAGCAAAGTATAAAAGACCAAATTTCAGTTAAGAATACTGTGACACATCTCTATACCTATCTGTTTATTCATCAAAATAAATACATTAAAAAAACTAACAGAGAAACAAAGCTGTGAAGCTTAGATTTAATAAAGACTGCTACTCTGAATATTTACCTTGTTTTATATAAATACATACTCTTGTATGCATTAGGGAAAATATTACTGTATGAAGTGCCTCTTTATCAAAGAGATAGATGTATTTGCTTTATGCAAACCATTGCCCACTTAAGGCTTCAATGATTTCCTGTGCTATTAGTTACTCCATTTTCTTAGTAAAATACTATGTAATATTCATGGCCATAAATCTTTTCTCAAATCTTCACCATGAAATTTATCAGTATTTTCTTTCCATATACACTGGGAACATAAGCAGAAAAGACTGGAAGGAACTGAGCCTTTCTCTTACAATGTAGAAGGTGGAGTGCTGCAAAGCTGTTCTGCTCACTGGGCTGTGACTCAAAAAGGCACTTTTTATACCAGCAGTTTTTAAAGATCACTGCCCTGACTGAGTTTTACTGTGCTCTGACCTTGATCCTGGCAGCATCAGCTCCCATGCAAAAAGAATGAGACTTTCCAGGGTTTTAAAACACGAGTTTCTAAAATATGAAGTGTAACCAGTCCCTTGGGTAAAGTAAAGGTCCAATCAATACCTAATAGTTCAATAAAAATGATCGTACCTGTGGACACCCACAGAAGTAGTAATGTAGGCACCTTAAGTTTTATCTGGAAAACCTGTTACTGCTCATTGTTCTACAGAAAGCCAAGTAAAGAACAGTTCTGGGGCCTGTTCTCCTGGATTTGTTACCACAAATTCTATCCGCGCTACATTTAAATCCTGCATAATATTCATATTTATGTTTTATTCTGTTTAATTTCTACCTCTTTCATATTACAATAATTTACTTTTGTTTCCTATCTCTTCTGTCTCTTCCAGAATTGATTTACCTCAAGTTTTAAAACTACTCTCTTGCATTAATTTTACAGCTACTGTTTCCTCCACAGAGCTGCACACTGGTATTTTAGGGCTGATACCAATTCTTGTTCAATTTACTGCTGTGCTACTTTAGGGAATCTCTTGTTCCATTGAGCAGTTGGTCAGAACTTAGAAGTCCAATTAAATTAGCATTCCTGTTACTTTCCCAGTCATTTGGCTTGAAATATCCAGGTGTTATTCCAGTTCTCTCTGGTCTCCCTTTAAGTTGTCATCAATTTATCCCTGTAACATGGTACTACCTCAGTTTCCTGACCCCTTCCACAACCTTCAGACGTATGTGAACAACCAAACTGTAGAGGACAGGACAAATTTTACAGAACTCAGCAAATCAAAGGGGGGATCTCGGGTTTTCTCTGCTAGATGCTGGAATTGAACTCTGAAACATGCTTTCCTAGGATGTTCCATTGAACACTAATGTGAGCTGGAGATCTGCTGGATCTGCATGGGGTGAGAGGAGAGAAAGCTATTGCTGCAGCTCTCCCTGCTGTCTACCTTGCTATGGGTGAAGCAGGTAGGCCACTTTCTCTTGTGTAGAAACCAGCTGTGACAGCAGAGAATCATTAGCTACAGAGGGGGTCTTCTCTACAATGTCATTCCCCCAATAGCCTTGTTGAAACTCTTCTTTCTCTTTTCTACAGTACACTATTGCTGAAGTACTTGTATGGTAATAAGGTAAAGTAGTTGGTCCTTCATAAAATTTCATAGTGGAATGCAACAACTAGCTTTCATAATCATCCATTTTATGAATAATATTTTATTATATTTTTGTTCATTCATTCAAATATGCTGACATGAATACACTAAGGGTAGTTTTAAAAAAAAAAAAAAAAAAAAAGCTCACAGACAAACAAACAAAACCACCAATTTTTTACCACTTACTGCATTCATTTTTCTTACTGTAATTAATTTTGCACTGCCCAAGTCTTAATTCTACATTTATATTTCTGGTTAGTACATATGATTTATCGTATTATGCACATATTTTTAAGGTTTAAAATACCTTGTTTATGTGTTTTACTACTGTTTTGATTGTTTTGGCTTTACAAGATCTGAGTGTTTTTTACAAAGACCCTCTGATCCACCTTCTTAAACTTTCAACATAAATTATCTCTAAAAAATAAAATAAAATTCACATATGAGTTTGTTACACACATAAAACACTTTTTAATACCTTCTATACCTGTAGTTTCAGCACAAAGAGTTATTCTAGTTTTGCAATTATAATGCTCTGTTTACATGAAATTCATAATTCTCTGTAGGAGTGTTCTCTCAGGACAGAAGTAAAACTGATTGTTTTGAAAAGTAAATAGTGTTTTCCACTCCATTTCTTCCTGATAGAGGATTTGAAGAAGACTGCCACTTTCAGTGGAGGAGGTTTTCTTCTTCTTGGAGATATCACAGCATCATCAGCAAGTATGCTAATTTTCCCATTTCTTAATACTTTTCTGATCGTCTTTAAAAAGTTCCCATTTCGAGGAAGTGTTAATCAGTCTCCACTACCATTTTATGGCCTCCCTGCTGGCATAAGCACTTTTTTGTACAAACGAAAATCTGTAATAGCAACTATGGGAAAAGCTAAGACAGTCAAGCATATTCAACTTTTCCACTTTTCTATATATAGGATAGATATTAGATATCCACGTGCAGAGTTACTCTTATAATAACTCAGACCAGACACCAAAGACTTCAGCAAACTTAGGACTAAATCATAAAATAGCTCTTCTCTTTTCTTAGGAAACAAGATTTCTTTTTTTTTTTTTTTTTTTTTTTTTTTGTTTTTTTAATACATTGTGGACCTCTCTGCAGATGCATATTCTCCATGTCAATACTTTGTTTCGATATTAACCTTTGTTCTACATACCTATATTTTTTCTTCAAGTCCTTCAGGTTGCACAGTTAAGATAAATATCTAGAAATCTCTCTCTTTATTTTAGCTCTCAGTTAGCCTGGAAGAAGTCTGTTTTGTCTGCAAGTAAGACTAAGAGGAAACAAAGATCAATTATCTGCTAGGAAGGCATGATTTGTTTTCACTTTCACCGAAGATAGCTTCATTTATCTGTTGAATCTTTAGAGACAGCTAGGCATTCTCTGTGCTAAATAACTATTGTGAAATACAAAAATGAGTTCTGGCTGCAACATCTCTTCTGTTTGCTCTGTATGTGGATGGCAGAAAAGTTTCGTATGAAATGAGCATCAGCCGGTGAAAATGCAACTGAGTTGCAAACAGAACAGATTAGGCTATCAAATATTGCTATTAAAAAAAAAAAAAAAAAATCTTCCATAAACATTATATATTGCATCTAAATGACTGGATTGTCAAATGTAAATTGGAGAAAGAGCTACAAGGATAACAAAGAATGGTTCCCAGCATCTCTTACTTGTTTATTACTATGGCAAAATACCATATTCAGCAAAAGTTCTGGAGAGGAATAACTTCTGTTACAACAAGAAATCAATGTTAAAGTCAGCAGGATGGACGATTCTTACTAGATGATTTTTATTTGTTATAATATGAGATTAGTGTAAATCTTCACCGAAGCATCAGTTTCCCAAATGAAAGAAATAGACATTGAGGACAAAAAGGAGATAGAATGTTTAGATACCTCTACATATATGTACATGTACATACACACAAACACGAACTCATATGCATATGAATATACATGAGCTCTAGAATTTCAGAAGGCAGATGCTAGTATTTCTCACATCTTGGCTCAGAAGGCTTTGTTTTATCAACAACAGTATGCAGTTCTTATTTGGCTGCTTCCATCCTATCCTGTCTAGTTTGGTATCAGCTAAGCTGATTTTTTTCATCACCTGCTAAACTTTTTAAATTTCTTCCACCTGTATTTAATCCAGCCACAGACTTTGTCACAATTACTTTAAATTTCACAACTGCAACTTTCTAGATTAAAAAATAAGGAGCAGTGTGGTGATGGAGAGGCAGACAGTGCCTAGTTTCCAATCAGACCTGGGCCTCACTGGTGCAGTATTGGAATTGTGCCTCACTCCTCTGGCTGAGCAGTTTTTCCATGCTAAAAAACAGATACAGAGAAAACATGTCAGTGTTTAGGCATACCTTTGTATAACTATAACTTTTTGTTAGTCTTGTGTGACGGTGGGGTGTGTTCACAAACAAGTGACTGACACATGGCATGCCCCAGTCCCTTTTCAGCCTCCTCAGTAAGAATGAACCACACCAGGCTGGGTCTAAGCCTATGTCCCTCTATCACCTGGACCATGAGTGCTCTACCAGAAAATATAGCAGATAGAAGTAAAACAGACTTTCTACTTCAGCTGCTAATCCTGTCTTTTAAAATAAAAGGTTTGCAGCATGACTAAACTGGTTGAAAGAGGGAGAGGACACAGTGCAGGGCACATCTCCTCTCACCAGCACTGAGGCAAGAAGCGCAGGCTGCTGGTGCTGCTTTTCCTGCAGGACTGTGTAAGGGGAGGCAAAGGCTGACAGCACAGAGGGGACGGGGCAACTCCTGATGATGACACAATGCCACCCCTAGGTGCTATCCACAAGGCAAAGCTCGTCTGGACTCACACATGAGTGTCACAGGATAAGAGGGTGTACTGAAGAAGAGCAGAGCGGGATGGGCATCAGTGCACTCTGAAAAGAGGGCATTGGGAGCAGCCTCTCTGCTTAATTAACTTAAAGTAGAATTGGCTTTTTATGGATGTTTGCCAACATTTACAAATAATGGCATGCTAATTAAATATGTGTTACAAGGAAACTTGTCTGGAAGCAGATGTTTCATCAAACCCTAATACCCCATTACATCCTCCAGGATCTTTATTTTTTTTTTCTCTCAGTCCTGTGGGCCATAAGTGATGTTAATTAAACTGACTGAGACATACCTCTCTTCTTATTTCCAACAAGTAGTGTAATGCAGTACAAATTAGGATTGAAATGAAGATTTAACTTTTTTCTGCAGTGATTATTCACTTTCTTTAATAAAATTGAATGTTTGATTAGAACTGAAGTCAATTGAAAGGGTTGAACTGCTAAGTTTCTGTAAACATTATGAAGAAGCAGACTTAGGTTATCCTAATCAAGTGGCCTGCAAAGTTTTTCCTCTCAGGAAGTCATGTTTGCCACACACAGATAATCACCTTCATTATTTTTCTACTTGGGGAATGTCTTTTTAGGTGATGATCCTTGGACTAACCAACTTGCAGCTGAGGACAATCTCAAAGCAGAGAACTGAGCTGATGATGGCCTGGGTGACAGCAACACGTTGTTCAAACCTCTCTAACTTTTACATTTCTAATTTGTTTATTCATTTATTTTTGAGCAGTAACAGCAGGACAGTTTCTCTCTGCCCTGAATGGATTATTTGCTGTTTTGTATTCGCTGATTGCTGTTTTGTATTTGCTGATTTTTAATAACAACTTACCAGGAAGTTTGAAGAACAACTTATAGTCATGGTTTATCAGGAGACATGAGGATATGTTCCTCATGTTTCATACCCATTGTGTGAGATATGTTAGCACATACCTCGAAACCTCAATTTACAATTGTATGTGCAGGAATACATATATATATATATATATATATATATATCATATTCTATATTATATTCTATATAGAATATAATATAGAATATAATATATAATATATAATATGATATATAATATAATATTATATTATATTATATATATACACAAAAATCATACCTATACCTGTGACACAGTTCAGGAAAGTGGCTGTATACAGAAGAGTTGAGCTTTCCAAGCAATTATTCCCTGGTCAAAAAATATTGTCAAGTTTGTTATTTCCTTTGAGATCTTAAAGTGCCATGAACAAGTGTGTGTGTAGGTGTGTGGAAGGAAATGTATACAGGCACACACCAAAACTCTTTATTTTGATACACGTATCTTTTATGCATACATACATATTTATTCATATATTTATATATACATAATATATTTTTTTAAAAATCTACCATAACCAACAAAAATAAGGCAGAACGTCATATGGCCAGTAAATGGTAAAATATATAAAATAAGTGTATTTCTTCCCTGTTACTCATGACCCTAGTTTACTCTAATAAAGGATATGAATTATTCATTTTTAAACACAATAAGAAAACATTTGTAATTTTAATTGCCCAGGTAGGATATTTAATGAAAGACTTGTGAGTCATATTTTTTGAGTAATATTTTTTCAGGCATGGGTACTAAGTTTGAGAAATAGTCATAACCGTTTGTTCAGAGCAAGGTCATGAAAACAGCTGCATTTTGATTATTGGTAGAGATAATGAAAAACTGATCACAAATTTTTTTTTTTTTTTTTTTTTTTTTTAAATAAATATAAATCACTGCATTAGCTCCCAACTAGTAAACCACTCTAACAAAACAAATTACCAGCATAATAACAAACACTCACACAAAGGAAAATTATTTGCAAAATTCAGATTAAATATAATGATTCTGGGCAACAGAGGTCAATGACTTTAAAAAAAAAAAAAAAAAAAAGATCACATGATTCCTCTCCAGCATAATATTCATTTTAATTATATGTTGATGTTATTACAGGTTAGGGAAGTCACTGGCCATGGAAATAAATTGATTCCTGTGTAGTGCTGTGGTCCCTTTTCCAAGTTGTCTGTGCAGAGTTCTTCATGATGGTAAATAGCCTGAATTGCATGCCTAATTCCTGTTGATGAACAATGAATTACAGTATCAGTATAGTTTAATTCTCATTTAGCTGAACATTATCTCAGAGGAAGACAGTCAGTGCTTGCCAGTTTAAGAACTGCACGATTTTAACTGCCTGTTAAAAACAGCACTATGAATATAATAGCTGCATCAGGTAGTGAGTATATTAGGTCCATCCTTTCTTCCCTGGCCATGTCACTCCTTACAGACTGCAGTATGGTTGCCAGCCTTATCCAACATGCCCTCTGCAGGCTCAAGGCTGTCTTGAGGCTGACTTCTCCCTGTACAGTGGCACAGAGGCCTGTTGGAGGCTGAGACACCATGAACAGGGAGCCATGCAGCTGCATCCAAATGAGGCTGTATATTCAGCCAATTCACCAGGACACCTGAGGGCAGTAGGATGTGAGGAGAGGAGGTGGGAGGATGACCAGCATACCAGCCACACCTGTTAGGCTTCATGGACCTGAGGCCAAGGATCAGATTTAACCAGCATTCATGGCTTGTGTGTATGGATATGGAGATGACTTTAAAATTGATTCTGATTATCAGGATTAACACAGCCATCTCAACTCTCCCTTTTTCTATATAACTGTAATCTTTATCTGACAATGACATTTCAACAGAAAACTGAAAATATATTTCTTTTTTACCTGCAAGAAACAACAAAAAAAAAAAACAAAGAAAACAAACAACAACAAAGAGCCTTATTTTAACTTTTTTTTTTTTTTTTTCTTTTTCTTTTTTCTTTCTTTTTCTCTTCATCTGGAAGAATCACGATCTGTAAATATTTTCTTTCCACCATTGAACATAATATTATTTCAAATAAGAGACAATTTTTCATAATTTGCTTGACCTATTGTTTTATGCAAACTCTAATTCTAACAGTCAGGGTAACATACTAATTCAGTACCACACTAACCCATGCATTGACCTTATTTGAAAGAAATCTGATCCAGCATATGGTTTTAAATTTCTAGTCTACTCTTACTTAAAGCAAGGTAAGCCTACAAATTGATAGACTTCAAGGTGTGTTCCATTCAAAGGGGAAAAGAAGAAATGCAAGCTCCTCAATTTTCACTGACTGTACTCTGCAAAAGGAATGGACACAATAGTTTTATCAAAGTAAGTACAACATAGAGACTGACATTCCCAAAAGATATCAAAGGGTTTGATATAGGTTTCCTATGCAAAAAGTCTAGGACTGTTGCAGTTTGAAAATTAAAATCTCTGGCACTGTTGCTGCAAAAACAAGGACCTGACTGACTCAGGTGATTGTTAGGATTCTACCAATCAATACATGGTGATATCAGAGAGAAAAAAAAAAAAAAAAAAAAAAAAAAAAAGGAAGTCAGTGTTTCTGAGCCAGAAGATCTCCATTGCTTGTCTTGTCTGAAAAATACCAAAGCCAGTCAGTGAGACTGGGACAAGCTATCTGCATCTCAGTAAACTAAAGAATTAACTTTGTAATTATGGAGAGGGTTGTACTGAAATTACACTGATTTTCACCTCGATTTAAGGAAAAATAATAAGATCTAAAATTATTTTACT
Organism: Oxyura jamaicensis; assembly: GCF_011077185.1. Lineage (NCBI taxonomy): Eukaryota > Metazoa > Chordata > Aves > Anseriformes > Anatidae > Oxyura > Oxyura jamaicensis. The sequence goes on along the minus strand of NC_048895.1, from coordinate 38,956,862 downwards.
TGCCCCTCTGCCCTCATTTTTTCTATCTATCTATCCATCTATCTATCTATCTATCTATCTATCTATATAATTTAACCTATTTCAACTGATGGTACCAACACAGTCAGCAAAATGTCCTGTCATTTTTCAGGAATTGTGGAAATGTGGTAAAACAATTTTTATTTTTCTTTCCCACAGTCAGACATGGCTCTGGAAAAGGATTTATGTTATCTTTCTTCTTCTTCTTCTTCTTCTTCTTCTTCTTCTTCTTCTTCTTCTTCAGACCAGGACCCCAAGATATATTCACCCTTACAACACTTACCTAACTTACAATGAGGCTACTCTCTTGCTGAAAACAATAGAATCATTTATGAAGAATAAAGAAAAGTTTGAGCCAGACCTTGATCCTACACAAACTGCTGACAAAGCAGACTGTGATTCCTGGGGGAATCAACAAACAGTGGGCAGAATAAACATAATATTTTATGATATTTTTCCTCACAATTTATCTTCTAGGAAAATAAATAAGTCATTTGCCTCTTGAATTACCATAACCTGAAATTACATGCTGAATGTGACCTGGAGAACTAGTGCTACAATCATTGTGGAAAAAGAAATGGGCTTAATAAGACAGATGGGTATAAGTTTAGCAATAACACCACCACCTGCAAATAAGCATCCAACAGGCATGTCAATTAAGATTTAGGATTTAAGCTTGGTGAACAAAATTAGTTGTGGCTGCTCCAAGGAAGACATTTTCCTCATGTATTTTCTTCATCATTCTGTATTTTGAAATTCGATAGACCATAATTTGAAGTAACCAATTAACTAACAAAATCCATCTAAGGACAGAAACCAACTTCCTACTAGTTCCCAGAATGTTTTGATTCTTACTACTAAATTACTTCAGTTCAACAAAATTTCTTTATGCATATGCAGACATTGTAATTTCATTTTTAAAACTGTTCAGTTTAAAACAGGGCATTCACTCACAAATCCACACCAGAGTTATAAACAGTTATTCCAGGTTAGCTTCTTGGAATTAAGTTCCACACCTAAGCTTGATGATTTTTATTTAAACATGCATAAGTGATTTTGGTGCATGGGATATGTTTTAAAGGTATGTAAGCCTTTGAAAACTTTTGTAAATGCTTAAATAGATCTTAGATATCAAATGTTTAGATACATATCATCATATTGCCTTGGGTATTCATCAAGTTCAAAAATCATTGAACCATTTGTTTTGTCCAAGTCACAAAATGAAATCTGTCATAAAATGCCCTGTAGTAATTATATTTCTGATTATAAGATCTGATTCTTTCAAATTTTTCTTGCTGCAATTCCCATTTCATTTTCACAGTTCAAAGTATTTCTCAGTGGATTATAAATAAATAAATTTAGTCATATCACATTATTTTCTACTTCTTGTAACATAGCAGTAAAAATAGGCATCCAGCATATTTTAATTGTCATTGTACCTTCTCAGTTTGTTTAAGTACATTCAGAGAAATGCTTGTGAGGATGTGATGGATCCAGAGAGAGCTCAGCTCATCACTTAATTTTCTTTGTTCTCTCTGAGAAGAAAAAAATAAAATAAAATAAAAAATTACTTTTTTAGTCTGCGAAAAGAGCATTGATTTTTCAGCAGAAACAGTGCATATGAACGTTATTGACATGATGTTAATACTTCAGTAATAGGTCGATAATATTTGTGCAGAAATGGTAAAGACTAAACTGAGAGAAATCTTAGTGTCCTTCAAAATGACACTCTTTATCTCTGAAGATGCCAAATGAGCTTTGGGATCCTTGAATAATAGGAGGGAGAGAAGGTTGGGAAATAAAATTTTTTACAGAGCTATTCTTACCTTGAGAAGTGATTATAATATTTCTTGTGCCTAGCATGAGATCCAAACCAAACAAATCTGGAAAACCAAAATGAAAATAATAATAATAATAATAATAATAATAATAATAATAATAATAATAA
>NC_048895.1:38926711-38954886 GCF_011077185.1 Oxyura jamaicensis | reverse complement strand
TAATAATAATAATAATAATAATAATAATAATAATAATAATAATAATATCTTTTTATTTGTCTATCACATTTTCTTCTTCCATTAATCCCAGGAATAATTTTCCCATTCTTTACGGGCTTCAAAATAAAAACACTATACTGCCATTGAAAATTGCTCATATAAAATCTGTTCCCTGACTAGTCCTGTGCTATATTCCTACTTAAATTCCTAGCTCAGCAAACATGTCTATGGTCTGCCAGAGATGCAAGAGAAATATTAAATCACACAAGACACACTACAGATAAATCAAATAGTCCCAGTGCCTTTAAGGCTTAAAAGACCTGTCAGGCATGGGCATATCTGTGTGCTTAATTGCTTTTTAAAGTCAGAGTCTAAGACAGATAAATATATATAAGGAAGAGTAATTCCAAATAGCTTCTGGATCATAACATGTAGAACTGCAACCTATAATTCAGGCTCTTCCACTAGACACTTGAAGTCTTTGTGCAAAGTTTTCTTGCCCATTTTCAAAGAGAGAAGTTACCCGTGTTCATTCAGAACTTTCTCCTATTCATCTGAACCATTTCTATAGCATGGCATGTTATACAGCTAGTTCTCCTGGCTGCACCAGCTGTCTTTTCCATCTCCATGGATGAGATAATATTGTTTACTGTTACATGTCATTCTGTAAAATTCTATTTAATTGTTTTCTTGTGTAAAATGTGCTATAGTAAAATAAAAAAGGAAAGTTTTAAACATTCCAAATTCTCTGTTTGTTAGGTGAATTTTAATATGTGCTCCGTGGTTTGGGCAAAAGTTCTCAATCCAATAGAATAAACAAAGGTTTACTGTGACCAAGAAATATTTGGATGTACAAGTACAGACTATAAATTAGATAGAGAAAAAAACACGAGCTGGACAAATTCTTTAGAACTTTGTGAAACCTTTCTCCTGTACTGCCTTTACTGTGACCGATAATGCAGTAAATAAGAGTGAATTTTTAATTGTATAAAGACATTTTACCCTTAGAATGTTACATTGCTTATTTTGATTTTTAAAAAGGAACATCATTTAACTAAACTTGTAGTTCTGATAATGATTATATTCTTTATGTGCACCACTATGCTTTTCTCAGAAATCTCCTGGTTATAACAAAATTAGCAACATTCCAGAGTGGTTTAAAGTCATTTACTGAGGCATGCAATGTCCCCACAGTTTGGCAGAAATTCATGCTTAAGAGCGAAGTTCTGGTACAGAAATTATACAGATCACTTTTGCAATACAAGACCTAGGCACATTTTCAGTTCTTTTCACACTGACCTTATTTTTTCCTTCTGGTTTATTGACCATGACTACTCCTCCTGAAGTTTCAAACACAAGAAAAAATTTTAAATGAGAAATATTAAAAAAATAAAAACTACTACAGGAGTAAGATTTTCTACATGTAGCAGCTTAATACTGTAGCTGCATGCACATAATCCTCATGCTGCTTACCTGTCCAGCAAAACTCCCTTGAAGGACAATACTACCCAGCCAGCCTGAACTCGCTAGTAAAATATAAGAGTAAGAGAAATATCATAGCTTTTTTTTTTTTTTTTCTCTTTTTTTTTATGATAAGGAAAATGACAAAAAAACTATAATAGAAGAAAAAGAAAACAACTAAATACTGGCAGATAGAAAAGTGATTTGAAAGCCTTTAAATTTAACTTGCCCTGGCGATCTGTGTTGACATCCATTGTGAAGATGGAGGAGACCTGTAAAGAGAGGAAATCTGCTGTCAAAACTAATGCCATAGGAATCAAAGACTGAAAGCAGAAAAGGAAGGCTGGATGAAAAGTCTTTGAAATATCTGGAGATTTCCTTGAGTTTAGGAAGCCTGGCCTTAAAATAACCAGCTGTTTTATGAGTATGAGCAATGTCTGTAACTTGCTATAGTGATTTGTCTATAAACAGATTTTTATGAATTTTCAGGTTGCTCATGTAAGAGAAATTATCTAGCAATATGAAAATGCTGAAACAGGAAATTCTTGTCTTTGCTCACTTTATCACTTTAAAAGGAGAATAAGAATCTCTTTACAAGACATCTTTTAAGATGTCTTCTTGACATCTTGAACATCCTTGCTTTCTTGAACGTCCTTTTTCAGTGCTGGGGAGGGCTAAAACAGTGTTTTAACAATTTTGCATAACCAGATGATCTTGAAGGTCTTTTCCAGCCTTAATGATTCTATGATTCTCTGATAATCGTGTCATACAGAAAACAGTACCATGCAAAATCTTTAATCATGCTATTCTTTGTGAGGTAGAAATAGGAATTCTGTATTTCTAAACTTTCTGAAGAACCCCGTAGAAGGGGGAAAGTTGTCTCTGTACACAGGTTATAGTCAGAATACACCTTAGTGTTTATTTGCACCTGGAACTGTGGATTTCAATATTGGTTTATTCCTAGACCTTATATCTTCACCACACTTTAGGATAATTTGATTAATCCAAAATAAACTAAACTGAAGAATAAAAAAATAAAAAGACTGAATCATTACATTGCCTTCCAATAAAATAGTCATTTTTCAGTTGCCAGATAATTAGTATTCCTATTGTATCAAGCCTTCTATAAAGATATTATTATCTTTATCTTTATCTTCTAGAAAGATATTATTCTTTAAAAGAAATTGGTCATTAAATGTACCACCTGGTTCCAGAAAATGCAAAATGGGATCTTAGAGAAGGTTCCTAAACATGATAGCAAGGAGTTTTTGAAAACAACAACAACAACAACAACAACAACAAAACGGAGAAGGATGGGAGAGAGGGCAGCCTGGCTGGTTTAGGAGAAGACTTGATCAGTGTTGAGAAAATAAAATGAAATAGTTGCTTAAAATAACAGGGGTCACCCCATAGACCCCTTCTACTTTTGACAAGAATAATTATAGCATACATATACATTTTTAAATGTATTATTTGTTTCTGATGGGAAAATACTAGAAAGGTAGGGTGAATGAAGGGAAATTTGTTTAAAACTATCACATGTTAAAAACAAACAAAAAAAAATGTACTGCAAATTCTGTTACCTTTATGTGAGCTGTAGTTCTGGCAAATCAAAGGCAAATTTCCACTTGACTGGTCTGAGTGACTTCAGACTGGAGATCCATGATCCCTTTTAGGGATATCCTGTTGTAAAAATGGATGGAGGGGTCCATAAGAATTTAAGCTGACCTACCAAAAGAGTATAATAACATCATCACACTGCATACCTCCAACTGTCTTCTTTTGTACTGATGCTGACAAGGTAATTCACAACGCTATGCTGGAAGATTGCTAACCCTGCAAAAAAGGTATCATTTTCTTTCACTTGAGCTTCTTGATCTACATTACTACAAGACTGGAGAAGCATGAATGATGGAGCACAATCTCTGGGTGGTAGAAAGGAGAAGAAAAAGAAAATGTGAGACCTCAAAAATAATTGTCTGCCAAAAGTTGGTGTGTTTTCAGAACTGGGGTCTGAGACTATAAAAACTAAGGAATGGAAAGAATCAAATCTTATCAAAGAATATGTATAATTATGTATATATATATATGTATATTTTAACCATCATTAATAATGAGTGGATATGTACAGGCTAGATGCCAGATTATACACAAAAATAATTGCTTTGGTACCTTACGATATTTACAAGTAACAGTTAAATTTCATTTCCAGTTGATTTGTACTAATGAACTGTCAGTAGAAGAGGTGAGGATATGGTGGCGTGTCTATGATTTCCAAAATGAAATTTCAGGATTTTTATTATTATTATTTTAATTTTTTTAATATTATTAATTAGAAAAATTATTATTAATTAGAAAAACAGTGAGAAAGTGTAAGATGTTAAGCATTTACTTGAAATCTGATGCCCACTTCAGAACAGACTAAGATTTATCCCCAATTTATTTAAGCCCAATAGGTTTTAAAAATGTGCTCTGAGCAGTCTCCCTGTCTGGTCATGGGGGAGAAACTCTTCTGCTATGCAGGTGTAGATCTGGGGACCAGGAACATGGTCTTACCCCACTCTTTTACCAAATATTTTGGCATGGGCTTGGGGAACTGCATCTGCTCATTGCCCAGCCTAACCCAGACTCCTGCTTGGGTTGTGCACACACAGTTTTCCTTTGGAAAACATGGCTCAGATGAGGAAGAACAGGAGAACGTGCACATATACTTTTATTTTTCTTCTTCCAAAACAGGAAGGTAAGGGCTGACATCTAGGAATTCTCTCAAGGCATGCCTCCATACAACTCAGTTTGAATGATGTGCCTTATGTCCCCTCTGTGCCCTGGCTTCTCTCCTCTGATGCTAAGGACTTTGTGATTAATCATCAGGAGACGTTGATCATACTCTGAACAGCTTTTAACAAATCATAAAGTAGAGATACATAAGGCTCAAGTTCAGGAAAAGCTATTTAATTCTTATTCATCCTTAGGTTATTTTCTTTTAAGTCACGTCACTGAAAATTTTCAGTAACAAATTATGAGTTTTTTATACCTCAGAATTTGAGTATATAATTGCAGACACATATTGTACCAAAAGTTACTCAAAGTAAACAGCCGTTGAATAGTTTGACTAAGTTTTTCATATCTCTTCCATCAAATATAACATTTTTTGGAGGCTTTTCTCTTCCACATCATATATTTAAAATCTGGTGGTAACCTCCATTAAGTGTAAGCCATGGTCCTTGAAACTAATAAAGGAAAGTGCAGTGAATCATAATTCTGAAGTTGTTACATTTAACAAATGAAAATCAATTATTTTAGAACTATCAGATGTCACATAACATTTGTTTCAATATATTAATTTTGATTAAACTTCACTGACTTAGATCATTTTCATGATTTTTCCCCTCTGGGCAAAGTACTATCGTTTTACTCATTTGGAGACAGATTTTTTTGAATTAATTTTAAGACAGCTTAAAAAATATGCTCTCAAGATAATGGTATGAAAGAATGTGATATAAAAAGGGATGCAATGTAATTAGGTTACTGTAAAGCCTTATTTTGAGCATCCAGTACTAGATTTACTATGAAATTCAAATCAGTTTGTCTTTTAGCTTGTATATCATTTTTTCTTTTCTTTGTGGAGAAATGAACACCAACATCCTTCCCTCCCCACACACATACTTCTCCTTCTTGCACATATAGCTCATTATGCCACTGTGTTATAAACACAGTAGTGAATGGTGGACTGAAAGTCAGATGTGCTTTACACAGTATAGTTCCTTGAGTATCAGCAGCCACTTAAAGGCATATTTTTAAGGGATGTAAATGACTCAATATGCAGCTGATATTCCAAAGATTTTTCTCCCACAGAAGACCTTCCATCCTTCTATTCTGAATACTTCGTTGATCAATTACTTTCCTAGGATCTGGTAAAAATTTGCATACAGTCAGTGACAGGGCTGGTCTTCCAGGCCATGATGTCAGTTCTCCTTCTCTGTGAGTAACCAAATCATCAAAAGACAAGATTACATTATTTTGAAAGAACTCCTTCCACTGCTATTATTATTTTCAACTATATGTATATATTATATATCTCTCTTTTTTGTTTTTGTTTTTGATTTTGTTTGTTTTTCCTATTAACATGTGGACACAATATCAGCTTTCTCTTTAAGTATGTAAAAGCCTAATTACATCTCACAGATGAGTGCAAGACACAAACTTTTTTCCAAGAATGGTCAGCTTATGGCTGAAGTTTTAACTCATGAGTGGCATTCAGCATTGCCTTCTCTGGTCTCCAAAATCAACCTCATGCCTCTGAGACACTGAGTTTCCTGTACCTCTTTTCCTTGCATCAGGCACTTTCAGCTTCCTGGCTTAACTACTGCTTTTGTTCTTCAAGTTGGAAGAACTATTTTTACCACAGAATAAAAATTTGCTTTCTGACATTTTCAGCTGCTGCATATTTTCGCTCTTAATCTCTCATAAACTGGATATCCCTGGACTGAGGTTAAAATGCATCTAATTCTTTGCTCCAATAATATCTACTGATGGAAGCTTTCTTCACTTTTATCAAGGACATCCTGTGTTGTTATTGACTGTTTGATCTCCAAAAAAAAAAAAAAAAAAAAAAAAACCTTGGGAAAATGTCATATAAACCTGAATTTCAGTGGCTCTTTTTTTATCCCTTCTTAATCTCAGCTATGCCAGTTTGGCCTCATCAGCAATACCTTCCATGAGTGTTCAGACTTTGATACCAGCAATCTATGAGAAACTGTGCCAAGCCCAGTTCCCAGGCAGAGCTTTCAAATAAAGCAACACAACCTTCACAGAGTGGGCCACAAGGCAGCTATCAGTCACTCATCATTCTTTTCAGTAAACTGAGTATTCCCAATAGAGCACTGCTTCTAACTTCACTTTTCCTGTTTGTTCTCCTGCCAAATGAGGACCTATTCTAAACTTCCCCAGGGTTCTGGGAAAAGGAAGTGGCCAGCTGCCTGCTGGAAAGGGCTGAATCAAGGAATTCTCCAAAGGAGAGTGGAAGATCACATGCATCCAGTAGAGCAAGCATGTTTGGTGCCAGAGTGAGTAATCTCTGAAGATCTGTATACTGGATACTGGAGTGCACATGATTCATAGGCTTTAATTCCCATGCACTAGAAACATATTGTGGCTGTATTCTTTTCCAAGGAGAAACCACTGAAGTTAAGTATTGCCATATTTATGTGCAATGCTGATATGTTGCTGTCCCATGTTAGACCTGTTTCCATCTAAGAAAACAAAAAGCATTTGTGTTTATAATTTTAATTTCTAAGCAGAAGTACAAAGAACATGGCTGTTTATATGAAAACAACATGGTATGCTGCCTTCCAAGCAGCACTCTGTGAACAAGATAAGACTAGATTAAAAACATCTTATTTCAGCCAGGAGAACCTCCACCTCAGTCATCAGAATTACAGTGAAATGAAAATTTTAATATTTGCTGAAGTTAAAAGCAAATATACACATGCCTTATAATCTATTGCTGGACTACAAATGCATAACAGTTTCTCTAGCAGATGTAAAACACACAAGTAAAGAAAATGGAATGACTCTATGAATAAATATCTGCAAGTGGTACTGATTAATAATTATGACTACTGTGATGTTTAAGCCTGGCTGGACCAGAAATGTTGCCCTATTTTCACCAGTAAATTTCTTAAACAGACAAAAACAAACAAAAAACAAACAAAAAAATATTTAAAAAATAACAACAACAAACAAACAAACAAACAAACAACAACAACAAAGACAGAAATCTTCAGTGAAGAAGAGAAACATAGTGAAGTATTCTGTCCTGGTCAGTAACATCAGAACATATAGGCTGCAGGACTCTAGTGTCTGGCCAGGGTTGAATAGAAATACCCTGAAATCCTCAATAACTGTAATGTTATGATATATATAATATTTTACTTTCAAAAACACTGGACCATTCAAACGAAGTTTCTTTTTCTACTAGTGCTATTAACTGCATAAATCGATCATGAAACCTATTATTATCATTGTTTTGCATACATTCTACAGACAATCAAAACCTTTCAAATAATATCACAGTTTTATCACAGTCATTTATGATACAGATTATGGTCACAGTGGTGAAAATGTCCATATGCCTTTAGTATCTCTTCTGTCACTTCTTCCTCTGCAGCTACAAAAGACATTGAAACAGAATAGGGGTTTTCTGTTATTTCATATATTCTTCACTGAAAATAATGACAATTTCATAAGAAGTGGTATAAAATAAAAGAATAATACTAAGACAGGAAGAGTGTTGCTTAGTGTTTATGAGCTATTTAACACTGGTCTCAGTAATACACTATTATTATTTTTAGGTAAAAATGACACTAAGTAATTTAATGCACATTATATTTCCCATGAAAATTGTCTTAATCTAATAATGGCAAGTGAAAAATACACCATGATATCTGCACTTAGTAGTTTAGCATTTTCACACGTATTATATGCTTGGTAGGTTTTAATTATGACTCAGAAATGGATCTTGCAGTAATAAAATTTTATTATTCTAAATGGGAAATTGTTCTTTTCTCTCCACCCTTTTCATTCATACTTTTCATTCATACTTTTTTGTTTTCTTCTTCTTTCTTCTTCTTCTTTTTTTTTCTCTCTTTTTTTTTATTATTATTTTTTATTATTCTCATGACCCAAATGGTAATTGACAGAGACTTTCCATATCTCTGAAGCAAATTACTTCAAATATGATTGAAATGGCTTAAGAAGTCCCAGGCTACTCCACTCTATTCAGCTATTCAGGCTTATTACTGTATGAGTGTATTAAAGTCTGAATTAAAGACTTACCAGCTTAAATTAATAGCTCTTTGTGAGACATTTGAGTTTCCCTTCTCTCTCTGTTCAACCATACACTCTATGTTTTTTCTCTCAGGATAATTATTTTAGTGGATCCATTGCATACCACAATGGCAGGGTCTTTTATACATTATTCATTGCAATTATCTTCCTAATGAAGCAGTGTTTTAACCTTAAGAGAAGCGGAATAAGAAAATCATAGAATCATAGAATGGTTTGGGTTGGAAGGGGCTTAAATATTATTTAAGTCCAACCCCCCTGCCATGTGCAGGGACACCTTGCACTAGATCAGGTTGCTCAAAGCCCCATCCAATCTGGCCTTGTACACTTCCAGGGATAGGGCATCCACAACTTCTCTGGGCAACCTATTCCAGTGCCTGACCACTCTCATAATAAAGAATTTCTTGCTAATGTCAAATCTAAATCTACCCTTTCTTAGTTTTAAACCATTACTTCTTGTCCTATCACTACACTCCCTAACAAAGAGTTCCTCCCCAGCTTTCCTGTAGGTCAACTTTAGCAACTGGAAGGCCCCTATAAGGTCTCCCTAGAGCCTTCTCTTCTCCATGCTGAAAAACCCAACCTCCCTCAGCCTGTCTTCATAGGAGAGAGTATGTCTGGAATAAGTCATAAGGATATGTCTGTCTAGGTAAAGTCATGGCAGAGAATTCATTTAAGACCTATCAGGGGACCAGCTCCTCTGGTTTCACTCAACATCTCCCAGCCATATTCCCATAAAGAGATGCTGCCTCTGTATATGAGGAAAAAGCAGCCCCCTAAGATTTTTTTTCCATTTTTCATGTGACTACTCCCAAATATTTATCAATGTCCTCATGTATTACTGATCGAGATATTTAAAAGATGAACCAACTGTTCTCTGCTCTGACCCTCTTTGCAGCTGTCCCCTACTGGGAGCTTACCTCAAATTTCTTCTGGAAGGTATGGCTGCAGCCTGTGCTCCCACTGCATCTGTATTCCACCTCTAGCCAGAAGGTGAAGTGGCAATAGCTGAAATCTTCTGCAATTGAAAAGTCAGTGTTGAACTTCACCTACCACAAAAGTGGTTACTGCTCATTTACTAGCCTGAAATTCTAATTTTTAGCTGGAGACTAACCTGACAGATTTTTTGTTATAAAGTTTTTATGTATTTAATCTTTTTTTTTTTTTTTTTTTTTTCCTAATTCCCCCTTATAGATGACATTAGTTACCTTCAGTCCTAAACTTCCATTAATTTCTCACTTTCTTGTGCTTTCTGTCACCTCCTCTCTGTGTCTCTTGTCCTCAGCAGACCTGGGATTTTGTTTCTGTTCCCTGTTTGGATGAGTGATCAAGCTCTCCTGACACTCGTGCTTTCAAATTCAGGGTGCATTGTCAATGTGTGCTCATTCAAGTGAGTTCAAAATTCTCTTTACATAAACATTTGTGCCTATAAAATTGAGTCAGATGAATGGTCACTGGAAACAAACACAAAGGATCCATGAAGCAGATTGGGATAAACTTATTAAACAATAAAAATGAATATTCATAGCCAATTGTTTTTAATTGTTTGACTGGTACTTATATACTAAGAATTTATGAAGAACCAAATAAAATTAGGATGCAGATTGATAAGAAGAAAAAAAAAAATCAACAACGACAAAAAAAAACCACTGTGGATCCAAATAAAATTTAACAATATTAAATGTCTTGTGTACTAGAAAATAGAAATTTTACCAGGAACAACAATTTACCAAAGCATAGATTTCAGACAGGAGAAGAAAATATGGTCAGGTTGACAGTACTGTTGGATGTCTCAAGCATATCCTAATTTTGCGTGCATTTGATTCTGCAGTTCTAAGTTCACATTTCATATGGGTCCTACACATGTAAATATCTTAAAAACAACAACAAAATCTTTAACACAGTTTAAAGAACAGTTTCAAGGGAATGTGTTTGCATTGAAGTAACACCAGCTGCTCCATTGTATAAGCCAAATGTGAGCTGCAGAAAGGACATCTCTCACAAGGCAAGAAGGATGTTGATCTGTCAGAGCGGGTCCGGGGGGGGGGGGGGGGGGGGGCACAAAGATGATCAAGTGGCTGTAGCACCTCTCCTACATGGAAAGCTGAGAGAGGTGTGGATGTTCAGCCTACAGAAAAGAATGCTCCCAGGAGACCTCATTGCAACCTTTCAGTACTTGAAAAGGACTTACAAAAAGATGGGGAGCAGCTCTTTGTTCAATCAGATAATGACAGAACAAGGGGTTTTAAACTAAAAGAGGGGAGATTTAGATTAGATGTAATGAGGAAATTCTTCACTCAGAGGGTGGTGAGGCACTAGAATAGGTTGTCCAAAGGGGTTGTGGATGTCTTATCCCTGGAGGTGTTCAAGACCAGGTTGGATAAGGCCCTGAGCAACCTGATCTAGTGGGTGATATTTCTGCCTATGGCAGGTGGGTTGGAACTGGATGATTTATGAGTTCTCTTCCAAACCAAGCCATTCTATGATTCTGTGATAAGTGCATCCAGTTTCAAGCAACCAGGCCTATTATACAGTAGTAAAGTGTTAATTTTGACTAGATCTTGTACAGTAAGATGCTGGCAAACACTTGGTAGTTTTATATACCTACTAAACCTCTACTCCTAAGAGGCCTAAGAGTTTAAACTCAAAAATAAGACTCTTTTGTGGAGCAAAGTTCATAGAAAGAAATAAAGAATCATAGAATATCCCGAGTTGGGACACATAAGGATCATCAAGTACCGCACAGGTCTACCCAAAAGTTTAGACCATGTGACTAAGTGCACAGTCCAATCTCTTCTTGAATTCAGACAGGCTTGGTGAAGTGACTACTTCACTGGGGAGCCTGTTCCAGTGTACAACCACCCTCTCAGTGAAGAACCTCCTCTAGCAACTGATGTAATGCAAGAATGACAAGCTTCCAGATATACAAGGCTTTCTCAGGTTTTAAATCAAAGCAGCACACTTCAAGCTTGATACACGTTAAGAACAATTGTTCTGACTTTAAATTTAATTGTGATAATTTGCTTTTGTAGTACCTGAGCAGACATTTGATGATTTGTAAAGTGGCAGGTGAGTACTGATAAGACTGAGAACAAAAATGCTGTGTAAATGTGCTTGGCAGAGCAGCAGATATAGTCTCGGTGAAGCAGCCTGTAAGGACCCAAGGAAACACCTCTGGTAGCTGAGCCCAAACTGGCAATTTCATGACAAGGTAAGGTAGTGAAATGGGTACTGTTCCGTCTTGAGCCACTGCTGGATTGCCTTTAGCTGACAAGGATACACACACAGAGGTGTGCCTTAAGCACAGGGGAAATACTTCCCTCCCTGTGCTAATCCTAGGAAAGCAAAGAGTTTCTCACTAGTGGTTTCTGATTTTAATAATGTGCAGGGAAATGCTCAAGGGCTGAAACTGGGGTTCTGACCAGAAGTTTTCATTTATATGTGTGACAAGTGCACTCCAGCCTTGAGCAGGCTGCTGCCTAGAAACCATGACATTTCACAGTCCCAGAGAAGAGAGGGGAAAGAAATTATAAAGGAGTGAAAAGAGTCGTTCTCAACCTTTGGCAGAGGCCTGGAGTTGTTTCCAAGTGTATCAACAAACCATGATCACCATTTAGGCCTTGAACATCTAACAGCTTCTTTAAGCCATTGGATCACATTGGGACCACAATGCACTTCTTGGCTTGAATTGAGGTGCTTACATTTTAAAAGACCTACAAAAGAAAGTATTAACACAATGTGCATTTGGATTTTTAGCCATTTTTCTTGATCAAAACTGATAATAATGGTCTGATTTGTACACAAGAGTGCACAACAGGCTACCTGGATAGCAATCTTTTTTCTTCTGCTGGAGACAGTGCTCTTGGTCCCTCTCATGGCTACCCTATCTTTACATCTTTACAGGGAAAGACAATGACTTCCAAAAGCTTAAATAGGCTATGTTAATTTACGGCTCCACAAAAACATCTGAATCTATGCAGCAGTCAGAATCCATTTGCAAATTCAGTTAGCATGTTATTTGTACCTTTCCCCTGTCAATATTTATGATTTTAAAACTAGTATGAATATTAGTACCTGTGGTATTTTGCTGCCGAATTCATACAAGCTCTATGATTATCAGCTTTTATTATCCTTGTGTTTACATAGCATGAAAATTATGGCATGCTTGTTAAAGCCTGCTTAGACCCCCTAGAAGGTAAAAGCTTTTGTGAAGGTTCTGACTTTAAGATTCAAGTGGGTGGAGTAAATACCATCTCATCCACCCAGCCACTATTTTAAACAATTCAAACCAGTCAGACGTGCCTACCTAATACTGAAGCCAAGTCATCTGTTCTTTCTACACATGGATCAGAAAAGCTGTGAGAGAACAGCTGAGCCAAGTGGCAGCTAGATGGAAAGGGCTCTGCCCTATGGGTATAGAGCCTGGCCGCCAGACAGCAATAAATGCCAGGTGGGGAGGCGCCAGGGAGGGCTCTTGGTCCCCGCTGCCTGTGGTGTTTCATCAGGAAGAGAAGTCTGGATCCTCCGCTGGGTCATTGGCTTTTCCCTGCATACTCATGCTAACCCAATTCAATCCCACCATCTGATTACTATATGTCTTCATTTCCCTCTCTGCAAACAGCCTGGATTGCTTTGCCACACATCAGTGAAAGCTCTGATATGGAGTACTCTCACTGGATCTTAATAAATAAAGATATAATTTTTTACTGGCAGTGAAAGCCTCTTGAGGCCCTCCAGAGGTTCCCCGTTTTCCTGCTAAGGAACTGGAGCCTCAAGCAGATCACTCTTGCTGTTGCCCTTCAGTACTGGGATACCAAATCATTCTCATCATTCACCACTGTGGCATCTAACATATGCTTTGTGCTTTTTATATGATCTTTTAACTCAGGTATAGCACTATAATAAACACCTATCACATAGCTGGGTCCCTAAGAGGTTTTCGTTTATGCTGAATTGGCAGGAAGGAAAAGTTTTAAATATCGGGTGCTTAAAAAAAAAAAAAAAAAAAAAAAAAAAAAAAAAGTCTTAGTACTTTTAAGTTTTGCTATAAAAGAAAGAGACTGTAGATTTTTTGAATTAAAGAATGCTCTTCTGTATCTACGTCTTTCAAGAGATGTAGTTATAGTGACAAAAAACAGAGCAATTTAGGTCATGAAATTGTTTGATGCTGGTGTTGCTAAGCATCAGAAGGTGTTACACTGATAATAATGTTATAATTTCAAACAAAATAATTTCACAGTCTGTGAAAGCAAGGGAATAATATTTAGGTGAGAAGGAATAACAGATGCCCTACTGCACCAACTGCTGCAGCCAAATGACATCTGAGCATATTTAGTTTAAGAAATAGCTTTGGACACATTTCAGGGATCAAAGTTTTTGGTGATATTAAACAGAATTTGTGATTATTTTTATTCTGAAGTCTGTTAAAAACACATTAGCAGATTCTTTTCCATTTCAGTAGGCAATTGACTTATAAAATATTTGAGTGCTCTAAAACTACAGATCACATTTCCAGCATCTATAAATTGTACCACGAATAATCTGAAAATATTTTGAAGGATGTAGACAGATGGAAATCTCTTAATTTTTGGCTTGCCAGCTTAAGCTTTGTGAAAACGAATGTTTGCCAGACTCAATTACATGTAGACATTACGCCCGTTTTACTGCTCAAGTGAAAGAGAGTGTTTTCAAAGAAAATTAACTAAATTTGCTACATAGATTCAGTCAAATATACAGAGTAAAATATGTTAATACTGATCAGAAGGAAACAACCATGGGGGATTTCACTTTTGACTCAAACTGCATTACGACTTTATTCTGCTGAAGTTTTTATTATGGCTACCATACTGAAAGAGCATATGGGGGAAGACAGAATGGAAGTTTCTTCTCAGTCTGGGACATATCTTTTTTATTTTAAATGGAAAATATATATATATATCAGTATATTTATGCAAATTAAGCATTTCACCATATATTGTTTTTGAAACATAAGAACACATTTGTGAAAGCATAATTTGATATATTTGAATTTATAATATATATATATATATAATTTCAAAATGCTTGGTGCAATTCCCTGAGAAGTAACAACCAGTGAGAATTTTATATTTAATGTCATAAATAAAATTCTGGGATTATGGAAGTTCATAGTTAAAAAACAGTGATGTTCACACTATTGCAATCAGAGAAGTGCATCTTAAATTTAATATAAAAACGTAACATTAAAGATCTAATGGTAGACTAGTCAGCTTTTATTATGTATTGTGGAAATATATTTGTTTTGCAAATGTTTGAGAAACTAGTTATAATATTTTGAGACACTTACTACACTTCATTTTTTATTTTATTTTTTTTTGTATAGGTCATTCTACTTATTGATTTTTGTTGTTCCTATGCTCTGACCATTCATAGCTAAAACAGATTTTCAATAATAGCTTGGTGTTGATCATACTAGGATAATATTCTAGGTGGGAAGAAAGGGAAAATTTCTGCATCTAGTCTCTTTTACATTCAGTTACACATCCCTGCCCAATGTATATAGAGATTGCTATTGATTATATAAACATTCGAACTTTGGATTTTTATTGACTCTTTTAAGGAAGTGACTTTTACGTCTTTTAAATATTGGTGTTCCCACTGACTCATTAGGTGCCTTTAAAGTCTTTGCTATTTTAATACATAGTTCAAAATGTTCATTGCACTCCATTTTTTTACTTCAATGGTTAGAAAAAAAAAAATAAATAAAGGAAATAGCATTGATCAAATGGTCAAATAGGTCATTCCCTAAACAGTAATTTTAAAGAAATAAATGTTTGTTTAGCTAGCTTGAAGTCAGTCCCCAGGTGTAGACAGAGGCTTTAAAAATACGCTAGCTCTGATCATCTCCAACCATTCCCCTGACCTGAGCCAAGGATCTTTACAAGAAAAGCTGTTCATCTAATCTCTGCCCAACATTGCCAGGCTCACCATGTTGTCAACAGAACAGTGGTGAAAACAGCCCTTGGAAGGGCAGCAAGGCATGCAAAAGCTAGGGTTACAGGATCTCTTGGAATAAAATTCCCATTTCTTTCCTCACCACTGCAGTAATGGTAGAATATTACAATTCAGAAAATGTCCTTTGGTAGAAATGGTGGAAAATATTTTGTGACTGTTATGATAGCTATCAAAAGTGAAAAGAAGTTTGGTTAGTATTTGAACTGGACAGACACAAAAAAATGAAGAGTATTCAGTAATTCAACACTAATATTTCCAAATAGATTTTTTTTTCTTTTAATACCTTTGTAGAATTGCATTTTCCCCTTCCCATTATCAAAATAAGAAACCCTCTATCTTTCATTTGGAAAATAATTTAAAAAGAAATTAAACATAACCTCAGAGAAAGGACAGAAGTCCCTTTTCAATTGTTTGTGGAATGATTCGATGGCAACCAAAACTTAAGTAACAGCTACATTGTATATAGAAAACCAGAAAAACTATAATATCCCATTTGAAATAAGTCACTGAACCACAAAATTTGCTCTGAAAACATCAATGTTGATAAAGCAGTAGTAACAAAATGGCAAGAGCATTCCACTCAAGCAAAGAGGAAAATAAAAATCACTGTACTTGCTCTCATGTTTTCTCTAAAGATGAGGAAATTTTGGGGGTGCTCTTACAGCCCATCCTTGGCAGAGACATTTGGATGACAACTGCTGTTCAGGGGTAACACGAGTGTGAATAGTAGACGTGAATGGCATATACCAACTGACTTCAGAGTACTGTGCTCCCAGCTGATCATGCTTAAGAGGAAGATGACCACCAGCTTCATTAAAGAGAAATAAGGAATAACAAAGTCTATGGAACAAAAAACGAGTTGGCTTGAAGGGAAGTGTAAAAGGAGGTATGTGCAAATAAGGGACTCACATACACAGGATAGGTATATGTGCTTGTAACTCCATGTACTTCTTATAGAAGGGTATTCAGAAGTTTGTAAGAAGTAAGTAACTGCAGAAGTGATTAGAACTGTGGTGTATCTGTTGCATTACTGATGGTGACGTGGAAGGTGAGAAAGGAATGTTATAAGAGTTATAGGAGAGTAAGAAAGTTCTCATGTGTAGGTGAAGGAATTCAGACAAAACCTCTCACTCCTAGTTATCTTTTTAATAGTCAGCTATTTTAGAAAAGGGGAGGTACACGTCCAGCTTCCCAGTTTCCTCTTTGCAACAGAATCAGACATTTTATATGAATGCAGAGATTGCATGTGTTTGGTGGTCCTCAGCTGCAATAGGTAGAAAAACACCTTGGCAGGATCTGTAAAGTATAAGGTGCTGGAGGAACTTGCCTCCACACTGACTAATAGCTGAGGGGATGAGAGGAGGGAAGGTTGTCTGGCTACCCTTTTTCTAACATAAATGTTAGGTCTATGTGGAGAATACAGCTTATTCAGGAAGCCGCAGGATCACAGACTGCATATTTAAAAATTCTTTCTCCTTTGTGCAATTAATTTAGACAAAAAGTGTTTTAAAATTCAAAACTTTTGAGGACCAGACAGATTTTATCTTCTTCAGAAATCCTCTGGCATACATGAATTTATTTCAAATACATGTCTTTGGAAGAACATTCTGATTTTTCCTTGAGTGTTACTTTAATTGTTAGAAACTAGATTATTGACAGATGTTCAGAAAACTGTCCATCCTTACTGTTTATCTATTCTTTCTAAAGTCCTTCTTTTCACAGTAAAATAAAGAGCAAATATTACTTAAGAACTGATGAGACTAGCAGCTTCTCTAAAATGTCACGGATAAGAAGCTAAACTAAATATTTCAAAATAAGTTTTTCATGTATTTAAAATGTAAAAACATGAAAAAAAATCACGAGCAATGTGTGAATGAGATCACAGAATTTTATAAATAATTGGCAATTCCTAATAGTCATGGAGCCTAATGGTTCTTGAATTTTGGGAAATTTTCCAGAAAAATAATTTTTAAAAAGTTTAGTAGGTGTGTGTATTGTAGATGGATGCAGAGACTCATCCCAAGCCTTTCTGAACTTATTCATGTATTTAGATTTTTTTTCTTTGTAACCTTGAAGCTGAAGACACATTTAACAAAGAAGGCAGTGATTCCCACAAGATCAATAGAATCCAGGTGTGAAAAACAACAGTTACTGAGAAACAGGTAATGCTACCAGGAGACCTGTCAACTGTTTTCCGCACCACTCCTGAAAACCTAGCCATTTTCCTGTAACTCTTTTCTACTCAGGAAAAAAAAAAAAAAATAAATGCAAAAACGTGAGATACAAAAGATTAACTTAATCTTGAATGTTGGCTCTTATATTTCTTCATTTGAATATGAACACATTTCTATAGAGCTTTACTTTATTCCTCTGTATTTTATATTATGACCTTGAGAGTCTCAGAGACTGCTAACTGAAACATTTCACCAAACTTACATGATGAAACAATATTATTTTAACCTTTCGACATAACTGATCCCCTTAATACAAAGTGAAGCTGATGAAAATAATCCAGTGGCTCAGGGAATGCATCTACTGAAAACTGCCTTCAGTTTGACAGTAATCATGTTTTCTATGAAACAAAATGAAACCATATGTTTTTTGATTGTTTTTTAAATAAATATAAATTTTTAGACATTAAGAAAAAATGGTCTTAAAAAAATTTGAAATGCTTTGTATCTTCTCACATGGAACAACTGAGTTATAGAGACCTCTGAAATAGGAAATGGGCAAGATGAACAGAAGAGTGCAGGAGATTTCTGAAATGGATTAGCCATTGGGAGTAAAAACTGCTTCCATCAACAACGGCTCCACTTTCAGTTGCTGTTAGCTCTATCCTTCAGTTATGTCCACTATTGAATTAACACCCAGCTTGAGGGTGTAAACCTCTGTGGAGGCAGTGAACATTGGTAGGTCTTTATTTTTTGAATAACTAAGTGCTGATGAAACATATTCTTAAAGCAGGCATCTTGTACACTGGCTACTTTCCATAATTTTAATGTTAAACCCTTTAGTAATATTGTGGTTTAATATTATGGTTTAAAACCATAATATTAAACTTTTTACTGTATTTCTGGAGAATTTCAAACAATAGCAGTTTATCTATGACCTAGGCTGGTTAAAATGAAACCCCCAAATTTTTATTCTTTCACACACAAATTTAATGTATTTTTGTGTGTGAGTGAAAAACAAAACAAAACAAAACAAAAAAAAAACTATAAAAATACTACCTAAAAAAAAATAATAATAATAATATTGATGTGAAAATGGTATTGGTCAGTAATATTCTTTATAAAACATTAGTTGGTAGTTGATTAAAGCAAGTTCTGCTTCAATCCAAATAATTGTGCTAATTAGGATGTATCTTAAGGAAGAGAAACAAAACATATGCCAGAGGGACTAGTTTATATTAGCGTAATATATTCCAAGTCTTTCTGTCCCTGCCAACATAATTGTAAAGAATTTGCATCCTCAACATAAATTGTTTTTGTAATGCATTGCAGCTGTTAGACCCTCAGATAAGTATTATATATACCAATTCGATTTACTTGGTAAAATTTCTCCCAAATCATCTTCCAAAAACCTCTGAAAATAATTCAGACAAAATGGAAATATCCTGACATTTCTTGAGAAACCAGTATCAACGTAAGTTACTATTCACCATGTGGCAGAATCCAAATTTGATCTTTTCCCCTTCATGCTTTTTTAAACCATTCATCAGATCCATCAGCAAGTATATATTTCTTTGTTGTCCTTATAAAGTCCTTTATAGCCTTATAAAGAGCTTATAAAGTGCACCCCCATTAGAGAATTGTCTGTCAATTTTCTCCACCTCTGTTATATGACTGTGAAGCATCATAGAGAGCTCCAAATATTTGTCAGGTGGACAGGACATAAACCACATGGATCTAGTGCCATCTAATGCCATGGAGAGCTCAGAGATGTTATGCTGTCATCACCTTCAACCTCTGAAAAAATGAGGGATACCAAATATTTCAATGATCATCAGAAAATGTAAATGAAAAATGTTCCTGAAATAACAGGAAAAAAATCCATAAATAACTAGTGTTGAATGCTCTTTTCTCACTTTTCCAAAGTTGTGTACAGTTTAAGTACAGTTGGGTGATAAGTGGATCCTGCTGGTCTATATTCAAAAGTAAAGATTTTGCTAAATCAATTAAGAATTAAGGGGTCTTCAGAAAGAAATCTCAGCATAATAGTGAAAGAAAGCATAAATAGCCACAACCTACTGCCATAGGAAGACATACAGCATTTTTTAATTTTATTTTATTTATTCTTTTTTTCTGATGTAGGATGGCTTATCTGTTGGTACTTACTGTTAGGCTATTATTAACATCTTTTATTTCCATTTTTTTTTCCTTTTAAATTAGGACAAAGACAAGGACATGCACATGGACATGTGCAGTTGTCTTGCCACATTGACATTAATGTGCTGTCTTCTCAGCCCCTCAGTGAATATCTTTCTGTAGTTATAGTTCTTATGCTCATTCATGATCCCAACTGCATAGACAGCCATTCATCCTTTATTTAGAGATACCCATCCCAGCAAGAGCCCTTATTTATTCTCAGTCTTTTGCTTCCATGTCAGATCCTCGTTTCTCATCTATCTGCATAGAGACATCCATTGTCAGCAGTGTCATTAGTATTTACATGAATGACCAGAATGATTTAATCAGGTGGTCTTTACTGACCATCAAGGTTTTTTTTTTTTTTTTTTTTTTTTTTTTTAATCAGGGCATGTCCTTCTCATGGTATATTCAATGCTTCACAGTATAGTTCTGTGATATCTCTCTTCATCAGGAGGCCACTGCATGATAGCTCTCTAAAACATCACATTTACATTGATAAAACTTGTATGTAAGGACATTATTATTCCTATGCTATGCTTTTATGCTCTAATTTCTTATGAAAAGTACAACATCTTAAATTGGTTTAAAAATGTCTAATTTCCATAGAGATTTTCAACAATATGGTTTGCTTGCAGGATGCAATTCTCATCCCCTGATTTACAGAAAGTCAGTAGAAAATATAATTTTAATTTCTCAACTATGTAGGTATTTTTCATAATCAGACCACTGGCTAAGAACATTCTCTTCAGCCCTTCTGTGGATAGAGGTAATGATGACAGTCTTTACAGTCATGTTCAGCCTTTCACCTTGGAGGATCAAAAAAAAACAAAGAAGAAAAAAGAAAAAAAAAGTGGAGAATATAATTTTAAAAGAATGTGCATTTTAGTATAATTTTATCTGCTTCAATGATATGAACAGTGACAACTATTTAAGAATCTTACTCCAGGAATAAGTAAAATACTATATAGAGAGACAAAGGAAATCTGTATTTTGGTGAAACTAAACATGTAAAATTTAAAACAGCTGTTGTCACATATTATCAACAATATTCTAAGAGTATTGAGTTAATTTTATAAATGTTAAATGTAATCTTTTCTTCACTTGCATGGATCAAAGTCTGCATGGGATCTGTTAAGAAGTTAAGAAAACAAAGTACTGAAAAGCTATTGACAAACTATACTGAAATATCACATATAAATTATTTAGGAATAGCCTTGTATATTGTCTGACTGCTGCCATGACCTTGGAGGGAGACACCATCAGAGAATCCATAGATATGAAACAGTAATGAGAAGAAATCTCTGCCCCGGGACTTGGCACTTTCTGGAGCATCCTTGCAAAGGATGAGTGACTACTAAATAATGGAGACAAATATAAAAGGCAGCTGTCATTTCAAGATAGTTTTTTTTTTTTTTTTTTTAATATATCAAGAAAAAATTATATTTCGCTTAAGGAAAACTCACTGGAAAAAAAAAAAAAATGGAACAACAAAGCACACACAATGTAACAGGTGACTTCCCTCTTTCACTCTCACTCGGTTAGTGAGATGATCAAAGTGATTAAGTGATTTTAGGAACCTGTAGGAATCAGTACTTTATAGGAGAAAATAAATAAAAATAAATAAAAACATTGATTGTATCCTGATAAAGGAAAAGCAAGATCATGTAGAGCTAGTTTATCAGAGAAGGGCAGTCTAAATTTGAGTTGAGAGATGGAGCACGGCTGATCAGACTACCCTGGGTAACCCACAAAACGTCACAAGAACTTTGATGCTAGAGGTCAGCTGAAATCATCAGAAATTTCATAGAAAGAGAGACCTGTTCAGTATCACAGCACACCCTACCACATATAAACAAAGAAACAAATATATAAATCCAAGATGTCAGTGATGCCATGGAAAGAGAGGATATTTAGACTTTGCTGCCAATATTTTATGGAGCATCTTATTAGCTAGGTATAAATCTATTGATATCACAGCTTTCTTTATAGATGAGAACCGTAAGAAGATTCCTTTTTAATGCTTTTGCACAAATCCATAGAAGATAGACTCTCTTAAAACCTAATTTTCTCCTGATACTTGAAATATTTGGAAGAAGCTATGTGCTGCCTAAACACCATAATATAACAACAATTGATATGAAAGATGAAAAAATACTTGCTGTTACCTTGGGAAGTAGATATGTTCCCCATGTAGAATGAGGGCAGCATGGGGCACTGATCGCCCTTGGTGCTGTGCTGGTGACTAGTCTTAATTAGTTCAGAAAAAAATACCACATCTTTTATGTAAAAACAGAAAAGAGAGAATAATTATATACTAGAAACAAACATAATTGGTTCTTAAACAAAAAATAGGAAAAGAAATTGTGTTTTAATTCACATCTAACCCATGGCATTTATAGGTCCTTTCTTTCCATTACAAAATTGTAGCAACTCTTATCATGATTATGATACCAGTGGCTTTTCTCAATGTCTCTCCATGCCCCATGCTCTGTATGATAACCTTTTTATGTCATGCCCTTTCATTTAGTCTACTGACAGAGAAATTCCAACAGCTTCCTGCTGAGGAGTTTCTATAAAGGAACAACAGTTGCTTTGTTAGGGGAAAAAAAGACGTGCTTAGAGAGGTATGTTCTCATAATCCATGTTCCCATAAACCAGCTCGAGAACAGCAGAAGATGGGGGGGGGGGGGGGGGGGGTTGGCGGCAGGAGAGGACTAAACAAGTTTCAAGTTTTCAGGTTTCTTTATGAATCATACGCTATATTTTAATTTACAAACATATCTCATGATATCTCATTTTTGCCTACACATTTTTACAAGTCCAGTGCATTTCAGTGAAACAGGTTTACTTTTTTCCTCAGGATACTATCTGGACTCCCTGTCTAGTATGACTGGAATATTATCTCTAGTTCTCTAGTTTTGTTTTCTTACACAAAACTCTCAGAATTCAACTTAGAATATGAAAAGTGGAACTGTCATAATTTCATAACTTAGATTCCTCATATCTGAAGTTATCACTCACCACATATTACCCTCAAGGAAAAACTTTCCTCAGTCCATGGTTAATGCATTTAAAAACTATTTCAATAGGAAACTTGGAAGCCTCTTAGCAAGTGAACTAACTTCCAGGAAAGTACAAATTATAATTAAAGTATTAGTATTAGGACCTGTGATACTGTAACATATAGATTTTTTCCTAAAGTTATATTAAAATCCAAGTATATATTTAGTTTTACTACAACATCAAAATTTCACTAAGACTTCAAAATATTTTGAAAATAAAAGTATCATATATACAATTTAGAATAGGTACACAATGAATTGATGGACACAGGGCAAATCACTTTAGTTGTTGTGGAAAGGTGAACCTGCTTTTTCACAGATGTTCTGGTATTGTTAGCTTGGAATACAACAAGTTTGGAAAGAAAGGAGTTTATTGGATTTTTTTCCTGAGAATAAAAATGAAATACCCCTGAGGCTTTTAAAACGTTGTGGTGGTTTTACCGTGCTAGGCAGCTGAACACCACAACTGCTCTCTCACTCCCCCTCCTCAGATGAGGAGGGGAAGAAGTAAAGGAAAGAACAACTCATGGGCTGAGATAAGGATAATTTAATTAAAGAGAAAAAATATTATTAAGGAAATATTATTAATTAAACAATTCAACTAAAGGGAAAAAGGGGAAAGGGAAAGAGGGAGGGGGAAAGGGAATAACAAAACAAAACAAGTAAAGGCTATGTGGAAGTGCAGAGGAAAGAAATCACTCTCTACTTCCCACAAATGAGCGATGCTTGACCACGTCCTTGAAGCAGGGCCTCAACGCACGTAGCCGGTGTTCGGGAGGAGGACAGACGTTTTCGCAACGAGAACCCACCCTTCCCCTCTTCTTCCTTTTTCCACCTTTTATTGCTGAGTGTGACATCATATGGTATGGAATATCCCTTTGGTTGGTTTAGGTCAGCTGCCTTGGTGATGTTTCTTTCTCACTTTTGTGCCCACCCCCTAGGAGGGTTAGAGAGAGTCCTGATGCTGTGTCAGCACTTCTCAGCAGCAGACACAACACCGGTGTGATACCACTGCTGTTCTAGCTCCAAGTGCAGAGCGCAGCGCTGTATGAGCTGTTGCAGGGAAAGTTAACATCCCAGCCAGACCCAGTACAGTGGTAACAGCTGGAAACTGACCAGCTGCTTACCTCCCTCCCCCAGCTTTTTTTTTTTTTTTTAGGAATCTTTCATTATTTATGTATTTTTTCCTCAGGTGTCCTTAGAGGCAGCAAACGGCTGGGCAAATAGCACTTCTGTGTTTAGAGGTGTCTTCCTGTCTACCTTAAAATGAAGGTAAAATATACGTTAATCTTTACTGATCTTTATTGTTTCTTTATTTATTATTTCTTTTTTTTTTCTTTTTCTGATTCCTTGGTTTTGCTTCTTGCAAGATTGCTAGAATTATCCACTATCCTGTTGACCTCAATACATCATGCAATTTTAAAAAATGCTTTATATTTTTCTCTACAGATTTTAATGAAAAAAGGGAGAAAGCTATTTCTTTTTAACAAGAAAAAATATTTTGTCATTGTATGCATTCATTTAAATTGACTCAACAGACATGCACAGGTAGCACAAAATATGCTAAGAAATGATAAAGTAGCATACTATTTTGGAAGAGAAGTAAGATTTTCCCACAGGAAGGTGTCTGACTAGGTACCTTGGCAGTGGCTTCATGCAGCAGGGTGCACTGACCCACAGAGAAGGAAATTGTGCTAATCAATTTGAATTATTACGTAGCCTGACTCACCTGGTGGATGTGCTAGAAGTTTTGTCATCTCCAGTTAAGCCAGGAGAGTAAAAATTTTAAAACATAGTTTTATATGTATACATATATGTATATACTTGGACTAATATAACTATACAGATGTGTTTTCTAATATGTAACCTTCATTTTTTTCACCTTCAGGTAATATTTTGAAACAATGTTTACTTCTTGTGCACTGAGAAGCTGTCATATTTTGAGCTGAGAGAGGGTTCTCACGCTTCCCAGGCTGCCAGCAGACCTTCAAAAGCGAATGGAAAAGCCTGTGGGCAAATAAAATGCCGTTTCTTTGGTTTGCAGCAGATGGGTCCTGATGGTTTCAACCAGACACCTGGTGATGCCTGTGTGGGTGCCAGAAGGACAGGCACAGAGGTGTGGGGAGGAAATGCTCTATGTGCCCAGTCCTCAGCTGTCCCTGCTCTGAGCCCAGCCTCCTGTCTGTTGCTGGCACTGAGCTCTGAGTCATTTCCACCTTCAAAGTTGTTGGGGATAGACTTCCTCTCTGCCCATAGCTAGTTACTTCATTTTCAGAGCAGTTTTAAGGGTCATAGTAAAGTACATAGCTGCATATACATGTTCCAAATCCTCCACAACACATTCAGGGGTGCCTCTGCTCAGCTGCTACCACATCACTTCTATCACAACCCTGTCCAGAGCAGCAGCCACACATTTCTGCCTTGAGGCTTAACTATTTTATCTGGAAAGCTTACTCATAATAATCTACATACATCAGGAAGAAAAGCCTTTGTCTTTCACTTGCAGCATGTTTGTGTAATGGAATCAATATCCATTTCCAAGACACATTTGTCTTGTGTATTGATCCAGCACCTCAAGCTCCTCTTTTGTCTATGTGCTCCACAGTTATTTAAGAGATTTTTAGATAAAAAAATCAGTATATCAAAATATCCTTATCAGGCTTTAAAGACCTAAAAGATAAAATAGAAAAGCTTTATACATAAATGCACTCCCCCACACACAAAAGACTGTGGTAGTGTAAGTTGTATAGACCACCCTGCATAGGACCAATTCAGTTCAGTGCTGGTCAAATAGTGAATGTACTTGAACTTAAACACAGGAAAGACAGATAAATATTTCCCAGGATATTTAGAGATATGAACTTCTATAGTTTTGTACATTCTTCTGCTAGAAAAAGTATTTCACTAGCTCTTACCACTTTTTTGACTGTTTGGAATTATGTGTTTAATATGTCCTCAGTTAAAACCTACATTTTGCAGATGGGAAAAAGATCATTTCCATAATTATACTAAATTAAGCTTATATAATATTTTAATATGACTGTAACTTATCAGTGTATACAACTTACATCGTACATAATGGCATTTATGTGTAACTGAAATCCATGTTTTCTTTAAAAAAGACTCAGCATAAAAATCTACTGGAATTAATAGAGAGAGACAGACAATGCTAAAACTATTGAACAAAATTGGAAGACATCCAGACATCCATTAAATATCTGAGCTTTAATGCTTGTTACACACAGCTTTTCAGATTTTAAACACACATCATTCTTCCTATGCTTTTATGTAGATAGTGAAATATATATATATGTTCCAGGCTCACTACCTGAAAAATGGAAACAGAAGCTTAAGAAATAACAAACAAATTCTCTGCTGGTGGAGGGAAGAAGAAGAGAGATGATCCTAAGATGTAAGAATTGTCTTAAGTCTGCTTTGTTTTTATATAGAGAAAATGAGAAGTGAGCATTTGTGAGTAAAATTTCTTGGAGAAATATGGTCTGTCACACTCTTCCTCTTTAATTACAAAATTTTCTGTTGTAAGTTTCCGGAATGTGTATTCTTGCCTTCTCAAATGGCTATCAAACCACTCAGCTTTTAAAGGGTCTTCTTCACAGATTATTTGGTGTTCAGCAATTAAAGCTACGATTATTTAGATTATACGATTTGTATCCAAATCGTATAATCTAAATACATGTGGCATACTGGTTACAGAGCACACCACCAGAACCACAACCAGGGCCAGAGTCTTTAGGACTCCATGTTGCTTTCATTTACTTTGTCAACTGTTACCCTTCCCGTTTTGAACGTTGACAGAGAGAGTGAATTTCATGTCCTATGTTCCACTTCTTCCTCTACAAATTTGGTGTAGGACCACCACTTTCCACGTTTTTTTTTTGTGACAAAACAACCATCACAAAAACCTATATTATAGCCTCAGATCTGAAATCCCTTCAAGTTGCTGATGTTTTAACCTTTTAAAATCTTTTGATTTTATTTTGTGGAGAGTGGGAAGAAATTACTTTAGCTCAGAAATGTTCCTCTACTCAGTTCATATATTTTCCTACTCAAAGTTCAGTCAGAATTTCTGCTCTGAAGAAAGTTTACCTTCTAAAACAGTATACCCACTAAGTTATTAGCAATTCAGTGAGTATGTTCAGCATATACGTTTTTACTGGGTCTGGCTGGGATGTTAACTTTCCCTGCAGTGCTGCGCTCTGCACCTGTAGCTAGAACAGCAGTGGTATCACACCAGTGTTGTGTTTGCTGCTGAGAAGTGCTGACACAGCATCAGGACTCTCTCTAACCCTCCTAGGGGGTGGGCACAAAAGTGAGAAAGAAACATCACCAAGGCAGCTGACCTAAACCAACCAAAGGGATATGATGTCACACTCAGCAATAAAAGGTGGAAAAAGGAAGAAGAGGGGAAGGGTGGGTTCTCGTTGCGAAAACGTCTGTCCTCCTCCCGAACACCGGCTACGTGCGTTGAGGCCCTGCTTCAAGGACGTGGTCAAGCATCGCTCATTTGTGGGAAGTAGAGAGTGATTTCTTTCCTCTGCACTTCCACATAGCCTTTACTTGTTTTGTTTTGTTATTCCCTTTCCCCCTCCCTCTTTCCCTTTCCCCTTTTTCCCTTTAGTTGAATTGTTTAATTAATAATAATATTTCCTTAATAATATTTTTTCTCTTTAATTAAATTATCCTTATCTCAGCCCATGAGTTGTTCTTTCCTTTACTTCTTCCCCTCCTCATCTGAGGAGGGGGAGTGAGAGAGCAGTTGTGGTGTTCAGCTGCCTAGCATGGTAAAACCACCACAACCACGCAGATGTGAATGTGGGATCACCTCCCTTTCCTGCCTGCCCAGGGACTGGGTCTGGCCTGCAAGAAAGGTCTAAGAAATGGCTATATCTCATAGCCAAGGAATAACAAATTACAGGTACTGACACCAAGGTGTTAAAAAATATAAATTAGAAAAATCAAGATAAAGTAAAATTAACCCACTTTCTCCACCTCTTTCCTGATAATTTGAGGTATTAGCTCTTAATTAGAACTATTAGCACTTAATTAGCACGTATGATGTTACCAGATTATTCCTCCAGGAAAATTGATGATGAACCCTCCTACTTCCTCCTTTATTCCCTGGCAAAGCTCAGAGCTAACCAAAAGACCTTGTACTAAGGGAGTGCAGGAGCACACTTTGCATGTTCTGTGTCTCTTTCCTTCCCTGTTTCTTCCCCAATACACCAGCAATGCTTATCTTCCTTTCTGAACTGCTGAATTATTTTACTACCTGGAATCACAGAATAACACAGAATCACAGAATAGTCTAGGTTGGAAGAGACCTCCAAGATCACCGAGTCCAACCTCTGACCTAATGCTAACAAATCTTCCACTAAAACATATCCCTAAGCTCTACATCTAAATGTCTTTTAAAGACCTCCAG
>NC_048895.1:38895758-38926701 GCF_011077185.1 Oxyura jamaicensis | reverse complement strand
GCCCTTCATAAACCCATGCTGACTGGGCCTGATCGCCTGCTTGCCCTGCAAGTGCCGCATGATGATGCTCAAGATAATCTGCTCCATGAGCTTCCCTGGCACTGAGGTCAAACTACCGGGCCTATAGTTCCCTGGGTCTACCCTCTGGCCCTTCTTGTAGATGGGCGTCATGTTCGCTAGCCGCCAGTCAAGTGGGACCTCCCCTGGTAGACAGGACGGCCGATAAATTATGGAAAGCGGCTTGGCCAGCTCTTCCGCCAGTTCTCTCAATACCCTTGGGTGGATCCCATCCGCCCCCATCGACTTGCATACATCCAAATGCTGTAGCAGGTCGCCAACCATTTCCTCGTGGATTGTGGAGGCCACATTCTGCTCCTCATCCCCTTCCACCAGCTCAGGGTACTGGGCGTCCAGAGAACAACTGGTTTTGCTGCTGTAGACTGAGGCAAAGAAGGCGTTAAGCACCTCAGCTTTTTCCTCATCTCTGGTAACTAAGTTTCCCCCCACATCCAGTAAAGGGTGGAGATTCTCCTTAGTCCTCCTTTTTGTACTGATGTATTTATAAAAACATTTTTTGTTGTCTTTAACAGCAGTAGCCAGATTGAGCTCCAGATGAGCTTTGGCCTTTCTACTTTTGTCCCTGCACCACCTCACAACATCCTTATAGTCCCCCCAAGTGGCCCGCCCTCTTTTCCAAAGATTATAAACCCTCTTTTTTCTCCTAAGTTCGAGCCACAACAAATAGAACAAAAATGAAGATATGAAATAAAATATTCTGTTTGCTTATTATGGCATTATTGCTACCCTTGCGGTAACCCTTTAATACAACATATTCAGTCATGACTCATACTGGATGGACATTTCAGGGGAAGCTGACTTTACAGACATATTCTTTTTGCAGGCTCATGTTCTTGATTAGGGTCTATTTGTTTTATATAAACAATTTTAATTATATTTTGCTACACTTTTATATAACTAAGTATATAGAAATAGAATATGTGGTCATGTGCATGTTACATGTGCCAGATACCAGGATTCACACGCAAATATACATGGGCTAAAACTAAGACAAATAGACCACCAGCCTCTCTCTGGTACAGAGAACCACCTCTAGGAGCAGAAGCAGTGACAAAGGCTAGCACTGCCAGGAATGTAACCCATATTCTGCAAGGTTCTGAGAAAGATTAGGAGCAAGGTTGTAGCCAGCAGAGATAGACAGATGTCCAGATGTAAGCTGTTGTTGTTGTTGTTGTTGTTATTGTTATTATTATTATTATTGGCATCGTCAAGTTTATTCACTGATCTTTTATTTCTGAATAATACCCAGGAAAAAACAAAATGAGAAAAGAGCTACAGCAAATGCTAATTAAATATGTGCTATCACTCTTTCAGTCTAATTAATACATGTAGAGGTTAAGTTCTGGACAATTTAGAGTATAGCATAGAATGTTCAACTTGGAGAGTGCAAGAACAAATACAAGGAAAAAAATTTAATCGTTTACATTTAGCAGTACTTTGATTGGAAAGTGAATTTGGTTCTGCCCAATGTGAGTTGATGCATTAGGCTTCTTTCTATTTCAACCCACCCAAAATCTCCAAGTAAAACTCATAAAGTCACAGTGTTCCTTTAGTGTCACTAAGAAATGCAAGAAATCACACAATGTTCATGTCACATGACCAAGTTTAATCAAAATTTCAGGCATCATTAGAAAGCCATTCAAACTGAGAGTGTAGTGCTTACTACCTCTAGATTACATAGAGCAGCTTCTTCAAACGAAGGTGTCTTGGGATTCAGACAATGGGAGTAGCATTTAGGGGGTGCCACTGAAATGCTATCTCAAACCAATTTATTTCTCTGAATCTCAATTTCTTTTTCTAAAGCCACTTCTAATGTTTGCAATGTAAAAGCTATCAAATTATTCCTATTATTCTTAGTTACCTTCTGAATTTTAAGTCAGGGAGAAAATACTAATCTGGTAAAATTTTAAATACATGTTTGAGGCATAAGAGTGACAATGAAATTAAACATGGTAATCCCAGATCACAGTGACTCTTTAGAGAGAGCATCTCTGAAGAGATGCATTATAGGTATCTGTATACTAACTATGAGCAGTCTAGGTTCTCCCCTTGATGTCCAGATGAACTGGAAATACAGAGTTGAATGTTATCCAAAAACATCCTTATTTCTCATCACACCAATTGAGTGGACATGAAATAGATGAAGTTAATAATAGTGCAACACGTATCAAGAATCATTGAAAATGCATATTTCAAATGACAATGTTTGTACAGTGTTTTCTGAGAGCTAAAATTGGTCAAAAATATCATTTAGAAGGTAGAGTATTTATTCACATGGAACAGGTCATTGCAGATTACATTTACACATATACATAACATCATTAATTGGAAAATATCTTATGTAGTCAGATAGTATAAATGTTACTGAAAGACTAAAGAGATTTACTAGAAAGTCATGCTATGTACGCTGGGTTAAGTCCAGCAAAGCTGACAGAGGAATCTGTAACTCTGCTTTGGATCTTCAGAGCCTCGTCTATTGGCATAAATTTCCTTCCTTGTCAATCAAACTTTAGTTAGAACTACTGCCAGAAGCAATTCTATTCTGGTAGACTTTAGCAAACATACATACAGACAAATAAAACAAAGAAAACTGAGAGGATGTTATGGTAAGATGCCACCAAGTATATACTTCCATTAGCTGGATACTATTGTTAAGACATCAGGGCACCTAATGAAATCCTTGGAAGGGCATTTTAAAGTAGTATGCTTTAAACACCAGTGGACAGTATTTTTAAAATCTCCACTGAATCTTTCAGAGGAGTTTCTGTCACTGCCCTTTGGTAAAGAATTATGTATATTGGTCACTAAATTTCATAACTTTTCAGCATTAGTATGTTCCTCATCATATGACTCTGTAACTCCAAACGACGTACTTTTTAACGGACTCCAGAAATTTGCATATATAAAAGTGATTTGTACCTAAGACTCTTACTCTTATTTGAGTTAGGCATGTAAGTGTCATTATGAGTCTGTACCATACAAATAATAATAATAATAATAATAATAATAATAATAATAATAAATTAAATATCAGTACAGGGCAAGTCTAAGTGTTCTGCTAAGTAAGGTTAGACAACCAAGTGAGACCCTGGAAATCAAACAAGATAGTAGAGAGAAAATACTTGAAAAAGACATTTTTTGATGGAGCACATTATTTTGCAAAACTGACTTTTTCTTAGTAAAATGTTGATAGCAATTTAGTTTGGAAAAAAAAAAAAAGAATTACTTCTTACAATTCATTTTAAAACCAGTAAAATAATTCAATTGGAAATAAATAATTTTGATTGACCCCAAACCAATTTATATCAGCCTGAAAATTATTTTTTTCTGTTTGCTCTGTGTAGTGCACTATTATTGTTGTTATTATTGTTTAGCTACCTATTTATACTATGTTTTAGTCTTCTATGCACTATCTTTGTTGTGGATCATTTAGTGACCCCAAAATTCCACGTGCATGTTTTGAAATAACATGATGTTTATATTTTCATTTTTTGAGAGCAAAAGTAGCATTACTTTAATAATCATGGAGATGCCATTGTTTGCAGAACACTTCAATTTTTTGTCATAGCAGGTAAGTTCTTGTGTTTCAGTAGCAATAGAAGGCTCAGCTACATATGCTGTGCTCTTGGTGTACTCCAAGATTCAGTAATTTAGTGTACGTTAAGGGAGGCAATAACAGCAGTAAAGCAGAAATTCATAAGCAATTGCCATTTAGGTAAAGGTATAAAACTTTTGATTAGGCAATTCAGTCATTGTTTAAACTGAAGTTGCAATTAGGTAATCTTCACTTACTTAATATATCATCATTAATTTTAATCAGGCATATTTGTTATTTTTGGCATTAGAGACAGGATAATTAAATTCTAATTTTAAATGTATATCTATACCTTGATGCAGTCATTTGGCTGCAATGTTGTTTTAGTGAAAATATGTCTATTTCTCTTGGCATTCTCTTAATGAAATGACCCTAGATGTAAAGCTGTGGTTCATATAGGTAAATTAATAATGCTATGTTTTCCAACCTTAAACTAAAAAGGAGGTTGCTTTCATGCTTGTTTTGAATAGAATAATATAAAGTTTACAATGAACTCTATTGTGAAATTTAAAGCAATTCTTTTTAATAACATTTTAGTTGGGTTACTAATTAGTTTTCCTGAGATTTTCTTTGCTGATGTTGAAAATTATTCATGTAAGTTTCATGAAGAATTCTTCATGAATGCTGCTTCTCCAAGTTCTCATTTTAATGAAGTATCGTCTACATGACATTAGTTTCCAAGCTGAATAACCAGAATGGTATAAATGGCTGTTACTGACCAAAAACTGTTTTCTGTCCTTTTAAGCAATCCTACCAATCTGTTTCAGTTCTGATGCAGAACATAAGCAATTAGTGCTTAAAAAGAAAAAAGAAAAAAAAAATCAAAAAAAGTCTACTGGTACAAAAAACAAGTCTGTGAAAGCTTGAAATTTAAATAAAATCCCAGCCTTGTTGTATTACAAATAAATATCACTGCAGAAAATTCCAGATGTAACCAAACACACAAAAAGGAAAGAATATAGGTTTTAATGTTGTAGCTACAGGAAGGGGATGACATTTAAAAAAATATTTCTGAAATATTTAGTCCATGCACACTAAAAGGCAGAGGGAAAAATAACTGGCAGATTCTGATATCTGCAAAATTTTAGTTGTTATTAATTCCATATATAATAGTTTTTATTTACATATTTAAAATTTGTTTACTAATCATTATTTTAAGACACATTAAGGATAACATGCTTTTGTCATGGGAAAAAAAAAATATATCAAATCTGCACTGAGAGAGATTTTGGCTTTGATAAATCATTAAATCAACCTGATGATTGAGGGGAATTGGTTTTAAAGGGTTTGAACAGAATAATTCAGTCTATGCACAGAAAGAATATTTAAAAGCCAACCTTAGGCCTCTGCTTGAAATTTATATTAGAGTGGTTTGTAACTAGCTGTCTTGCTCTGGGACATTGTTAAATGCATTTCTCTGAAGACTTTAAATTTGATGATTTGAAACTGCCCTTCTTTAGCACAGCAGGAAACACATGTAAATCTTTGTTAGAGTTATTGTTTAGACAATTACAGAAGTTTTCACACTTGCTCTTTAATTTGACAGATAATTTAGAGGACCAAGAAAATGTGTCACTTATGAAGCCTATCAAGGAAATGCTTTTTACTCCCCATTTTACTATTCTATGCTCTGCTAATTGAACTGCAGAATGAGAATAAAAACATCTTTACAATATCAAAATCATTGGCAAGATACAGCAGTTCCATCAGGCCATTTAAAGCTTTTTTTGCAGGAATATGAGATTCATGGAGACAGAGCAATGTGCTATTTCATTGATTTAGATTTTTGTCTCCATTGGTAAAACTGGTTATTCAAAGCTTAATACATTCAGATGTAGAAGATTCAAGAGATGATTCAATATCTGATAAATGAAATTATATTAAGACCTTTATTAAAGAGCTGTAATTTCACAGCTTCATTTGGAAGAGAACAACAGATTTTTGGCAACTGCTAACACAAGAAAAACTCCTTTATTGTAGAATATAAGATACATACTTAACTAAAATTTAAGAACCACAATTGTAGCCTTCCTGTGGTTTATGTAGTTTAATCTCAGCTATTTGATTTCTAACTGGACCCTGATAGACTGTAAACATGTCATTTCCTGCCTATTAGAAGGTATAATTAATATACCTGACTAAAAGACTAATGCGAGGATTGACTATAGATGTATCAATATTTAATGCAGAGTTCAGTAAAACTTTATCTATCACCTGTAGATATAAGACTGACATTAATGATTGAGACATAGAATGTTACCTAGTCCTTGATGGTTACCACATGAGTAAATGTATTAAGAAGCTTTTGCAGGTAACAGAAAAGGCTGTATTCTTTACAGATTTTTATATGTAGGATTAATTTATGTTTCAGATGATAGACACAATCTATAGATAAGACGCAGAAAATGCAGAACTGGCATTATAACACTGATGTTCTAATTGCAATAAGCACAGTCTTGCACCATTTAAGATAAGGACAATTTTGCAGAATAATATAGAAGGTACTTTAATTTCTTCAAAGAATCCAACTAGAGATGCAACATTGTACACCCAGGAAGGCCATTACACCATGCACTGTGAAAGCCTGTAAATGAGTGAAATGGAACTGTTCTATTTCACAGCCAAACCAATTTGTCTTTGCTTAGGTTGCTCCCACCTACTCACAGTCAAGTTTATTTTGCTGAAAACTCATTGGAACTTAGCCAAATTTAATTCTATCACCAACCAAGTTCTTTTAGAGATCTTTATGAACACAACACCAAATGCACTTTACCTTCTCACAATATTCATTCAGTTCCCTCAGTCTTTCCTGGTGGTCTCCAGAGAGCTGGAAAAAAAAGTATACTTCTGTAAATGTTATTTTTTAAGGAAACAAGAAAATATATCATTCGGGGTTGCACAGCATTTCTATGTGCTATGTATATATTTTGACTTGCAAAAGGGTGAATTATGTTAGCGAGAGCATTTGGGAGAGAAAAAAAGAAAGCTGTGGGAAGTGCAGTCTGAGCTCTGCCCTCCAAAAATAATCCTCTTGTAAACTTTGGTGCCATGCATCTGCCTGTCCAAGCTGCACAGCATGGTACTGTGGCAGACCTGACTGTCCAGAACTGTATTCAGCTTGAGATCATGCACAGAGGGCAAACCATGGAGATAAGATTTTTTTTTCCTCTTTTTCTTTAGTTCTTGTCATATGAAGTAATTCATATGACATATAGGCCACTTAGCATCAAGATGTTAAAAAGTACCGCTCCTCGTTTACTTATAATTCGAAACTGCTGCATCCTGGATACAAAAGTCTGACATTATCTGGCTTATTTTTGTAAATTGCATTTGCTTTTAGACATATGAACCTGGTAAGAATAAAGGCATTGCATTTAAATCTCAGGAATGGGCTGGGTAGATAACAGCATTTGTTTTAGTTTATTGTTGTAAACAAACGAGATTGGGATTTGAATGTCAACTCCGTATGGATCATAATGATAGAAGTTATGCAGTAAAAATAGGATTATTTTTTTTTACACAAATTGCAACAAGTGGGTGCACATCTATGTATCCTTTAAATCTATTTAGCCACAAAGATCAGCAGTGATAGTTGTCTTTTTGGTAAAAATAAACAAAATAAACAAATATCCATATCTAATGAAATGTGGGGACAACTACTGTAGCAAATTTGATCATTACTAAAATTTAAAAAAAAAAAAAAAAAGCTGGGTAATCTAAAACTGGTATGCTGGGCTGCAGCAGCGAAGTTCCTGAGGCTTTTTATCTTATGTACCTAATGTTCACAGCCTGAAGCTAATTTGTGAATGAAAGACAGAATAACAATGAATATCTCTTAACTGTAATGAATATCCAGAGGTAGTTAAGCTCTTAACACTGTTTTTCTTCTCATATGTACAAAATTAATCTAAATTTTCTAGAGAAGGCAGGGCTATGTGAATTAGGTTTTCTGAAATGTCAGCAGACAGTGGAAAGTTGAAGCGAAAAGATGTTTTATATGGGGAAAACCAACAATACTATTATTATTATTGTTGTTGTTATGTTTTATTAACATAATCCATACTTGGAATTTAGCTTAATTCAGGCAGTTGAAAGATTTTTTTATTTTTTTAGTTTTTGGATATGTGAATGTCTGTGTTATGTTTGCCAAAGGATATTGTCAAAGAGAAGAGTTGGTAAGAAGGTTTTTGTTTGTTTGTTTGTTTTCATTTCTGCAATGCATTTAAAGTTTTATTTATTTATTTTTTTTCTTTACGATCATAGAAAGACAGCTCATTTTACAGTGAAAAACAATGAAAAAAAAAACTATTGGAAGGGAAGCAGAGGAAAAAATCATTGAATTTGGCTAATTTTAAACCTCACTGGCATCCTGCACATTTAGAATAGTTTCCCATTTACTGGATAGTCTGTGATGCTGAAAATAAATGCAACTGCAAACCAAGATCTTATTTACCACAGCCTATGCAACTGCAGATATAACCCTTACATTAACTGCTCACATAGCATGGATTACAGCTGTCAGAAGATATCAACAGTAGTATAAACTGAGAACTAATGGAACAGCATGATCTTGATAGCAGAAGCTGTCGTCAGTCAGTTGTGATTCCTTCATAATTGTAGCTCATGCTTGCATAAGAATCCAGGTGGTACCTGCTGTATCTCCTGGGTGTTTCTGCAGAGCCCAGGGGAGAGGGGTGGTGCTCTCTGCAGGAAAACACACTTTAATGTCTTGGGAAAGCTGATGTTCAAAAGGCACATTCTTTTCATGATACTCCCAGTGTATGATACACACATAATCTATAGAATATAAAAATTGTTGAAATGGAGAAAATAAACTTAGTAGGAAAGCCCTACTTCCCAGTCTTTTATTCATCAATTGATTGAAAGAAGTAGCTCCACACACGCACACACCCTTAAATTAGACTGGTTGTCACCTTTTTGTTAGCAGATATGACAGTTTCTCTTTCATGCAAAATCTTTAAATCCTAAGTTTCCCTAAATCTTTTCTCTAGTTTTTGAAAGCTATGTGTGATGCAGAATGGAATTCTCTGGATTGTGACTATATAAGACAAAATGGCTAATCTTAATGTTCCCTTTATGATACCATATAGTAGAAAAACAAAACAAAACAAAACAAAACAAAAAAAAACTTCTGCCCTAGAGGGAAGAGCAAGGCTACCAGCAGGACTTTCACATCTAAAATTACATAAATCAGTAGAGCATATGTAGCATTCCCAGAAAGTACTGGCAATTGTACTTCTAGGAACTGTATTGCTTAGAACACAGGACTTCAGGTTTTATGATATTTTAAGGTCTTTCCATAAAGATGGATTTTTTTTTTCTTTTTAAAATTCCTTACTATAACCAGGGTTAAAAACATTAAACAGACAAACAAACAATGAACAATAACAACAAAAGTATATGATTAAGGGGAAAATGCCAGTAGAAAAATATAGATTTAATGTATAATTTTTCCTCATTCAGGGATAATATTTATGTAGTGTACAATGCTCTCATGTTTGTTTTGACTTTTTTTTTTTTTTTTTTGCTTTAATGAAAATATTTGCCTGCAAACAGTTTATTACTCAATAGTACCATCACTGATATAGCATCTTTTCCAAAATATTATTTGGAATGGGCCAAAATGTTCTATAGATGAGTTTAACTGCTTCATCTATTTACTCATAGGAAACAAAACAAAACAACAAAAAAAAGAGGGGGCAAAATGAAATAGTGGTCTTTGCCACTAAGACATCTGTTAAAAGCCAAGTTGATAAAGCAAGTGATGTTCCATGCTATAATGGCTTTCAGAGAAACTTTGAAAGAAAGACGTTTCTTGGATGGAGATCTCAAACTGGGAGTGAATTTCTTCACTTTCTGATGGGGCACATTTAAAATCACCACAGAAAACAATTCCTCAAGGAATTCCTCAATCTTCAGTCACAATGATGCTTGAGGGAGGAAGTCTTGATCAATCTCCTCTAAATGAAATGTCCCTTACTTCTTAATAGCAGATCATAGCATAAATACCTGACTGGACATATGTTAAAATAAATAAACAAACCACCTAAAACGCAGTGGCAGAAAACATCAGTGGACCTGTAGCTAGGCTCTAGTTCTCTGCAACATTATTCTTCAACAAGAAGGACACTGGAATTAATAGCAAATGTGAAAAAAAGTCTTCACTAGTGCAGAGACAGTGGGCAATTATATGTCCTAAAGAGGAATAGCCTGGAAAATCAAAATTCTCCAAGCTGGATTTAGTCCAGTTTTTCTCAACTACAAGCACTAAGTACATCAGCATGTTTGAAAATGAAATAATTTTTGCAGACTGATGACAGCACTGAATATTACCATATCTACTTGTCTTAGGATCTGTCACAAGGTCCAGAACCTTAAAATTTGTGCTGTGGACAAGTCTGAACAAGTCGCTGCAGAGTTAGGACATTGAGATACTGAAGTCTCAACATGTGTGAAACCCATGCATAAAACAAATTTGTCTACAAGATTGTTGTTTCCGTGCATGCCTTCAGGAGCAAGGTATGCACTGGCTATACTGCATATAGTCAGGGCTTTATTTACTTTGTCAGCTGCTATGTAAAGGATTTGTTATGAGGAATCATAACTTTGCCTACTGCTTCTCATTAGCATAAGCTCATGATCCATCCAAGATTTACTAGTTGCACCTCTGATTTTATATTGTTCATTTCAATCCTGTTTCTCTCCAGTTCTTAAGATGCTCCTGTATGGCATTATGGCCCTCCCATATGCCTCTGTAATTCAGATCATAAGAAAATATTGTTCACTTTTTCAAATTAATTGATAAATACTACAAAAAGTTCCAGTATGTTGATTAGGATTTCCTACATGACATATACACACTCCATATGCATGCATTTTTCAGATGTGGAAAAATGGTCAAATTAGTGATGTATAAATGAAATTTATCATTCTCTCTCCAAAATAAGCAGAATGGGTACTTGAGATATATTTGACTTTTTTTTCTTATTCAACTGTCTGTATTTTATTGCAGCGGTGATCTTGAGTGACAATTTTAAAATCTACTCCATTCCTTCTCTTAAAATAACTATGTTTTTCTTCTCTGCTTTGTTAAATGAACAAAAGCTGGAAATACTATAACAACAAAACAAAACAAAACAAAACAAAACAAAACAGCGTAGCATTGCTTAGAAATTCATAATTGTTCTATGTCATTCACCACTCTTTCCTTCTGAATGTCTTCCACTATTTAGACATATGGGATACAACTTAAGACACCAAGCTTTTGGAACTAGATTATTTATATGAAGGTTTTCTTCCAACTTCTAGTGACTACTTTCTATAGATCTGGCCTTCCTATCATGATTAATGCCCCAGCAAATTTAATTTATGCCATCATGTCTTCTCTGGGGCATGTCTAACCTTGGCAAAAATCCCTTGATAAATTTCCAGGAAAATCTTTATCCTTCATGCATTCTCACTCCTTTCTTTATCTCTTTTTTCAATCTTTTCTTTATTCTACATGATAGGTATCATGTGAAATCCATTGATTCTCACTGTAAACAGGAGGAAAGATGATGAAATAGCAGGAGTGTGAAATATGGTTTAATTTTAAAGAACTACTTTTCTCGTTTCCAAACACATATTCAAAATAAAATTAAATTAGAAGTCAGTTTTGTCCAAGAAGAGAAAGAATTTCAAAGTTATCACAGTCTCTGTGTGTTTGCTATTCTTTAATATTTTTATTGCCATGAAAAGAACTAAATACTATAATTGTTCCCACCTTTTAAATAGTAATATGTTGGGGAAAATTAATTAATTGTTGTCTACATCACCGACTACATTTATAAAATCTAATAGAACTGTCTGGACATCATAACTGGCATTACAGTTTTATTCAGATACTGGTTCTTACTCATCATGAGTTCAAGGATTACTAGAGAGAATAGCTGGAATCAGTGTAATCAGTGTAACAGTGTGCTGCAAAGAGGTATGAACCAAGATTAGTGAAATTGCGAATTGGGTCTTTGTTTTCTTCTCCTTTGGGTTTTTGAGTAGTGACAGAAAGGCCCCTACCTCTGGGAAGGGACTGAGCTGTTGAAGAAATGGCTGTGAGCAGACAGAACTGAAGATAACAGCCATATTCTCTAGCAAGGATGCTCCTCCAGTGACTTCGTTTGTACTTCCATCTGACAAAATTGGCAGAAATGCATCATTAGATAGACAGGCAGAAGGTTTTGTCATTTCTCAGGCTCTCTTTTTACAAATACACTGAATATATAAAACATACATTGATTTAACCCTTTCCTAATCTCCTGAGGATTATTGCAGACAACATATTGCAATCTATATCTCTTTTTCTAGTTATATTTTACAACAGCAGTACCAATAGCCATAGCCGAGGATCTGGAGCCAACACCACAGTTCAGTCTCTCATAGTGATTTAAGCATGGGTCTGACCCCAGTTCAGTGGTCTTTAACCTCTTTCTTATTTTCAGTCATTTTCTTGATGAATCTCTGAATGAGACAGTAGGCCAGGGAGGTTAGATAAACAAAATATTAAAGCAATTGTTTTCTAATGCAGCCAAAACTTTTAGTAGAAATGCTTGCTGTCCTTTATTCTGTCAGATTCCTGGCTATTACAGAAAAAAATAACGTGACTACGTAAAAAGAAAATTGTAAGACAATTATCTCTGTTGAAATTTTAAGTGTATTTTATGCACTCATTTTATGTAACTATTTAATGCAGTTCTACTCTATTTCTTCAGAGCAGATGCTGAATAAGATATATATATATATAAAAGCCTCCATTTTCAAAGAGTTAAATGGAAATAAAATCTTTGTACTATTGCTTGTAACAGGATCCAAATATTAGTAGCCTGAGACCAATGTTTCTGAAAAAAGCAATCAACCATGGTTACAAAACAGGAGAATTATTTCTGCGTGTCTAATTCTGATTTTGAATGGCACTATTACTTTCAAGCTACAGAAAACAAACCTGCATACTTTGTTTCTACTGTTGAATGGTCTGAAGGCATAAATTACCTCCCCTGCATATGTAATGGAAGGATTTGACTGCAAAGGATAGAGATGAACTTGTGACACTTCTATTCTACCGATATTGACGTAAAACAAGTATTATCTGACAAGTTAAAAACACGTTCACATGCAAAAGATTTTATTTCTCCCAAATGAAAATTTGAAAGCCCAATGGAGAATCCAAAATTTAAATTAGAATTCTCCAAGAAAATGGAAATGCATACATATTTTGAAAATTGCAAATATGAAAATTGCATATCTGCTTTATGGCAATTAATTCATAGCATGAAGCATTCCATGAAGATTTAAACAGAAAGGATAGCCTAGCATTTAATCTTGTTTCAAAAAGCAGAACAGAAAAAAGTCATTAAATTATTTGTGTGTAGTTCTGGCTTAATTAATCACAGAAAAAATACTTCACGTATTCATCTGACTTCAGCCATGTAAAAGTGAAGCATTTAGTCCAGGTTAATCACCTCAACTCCCTCGCTGTTCAGTAGAGTGGTATCAAAATTATTATTATTATTATTATTATTATTAAAAAGGCAAAACAAACAAAAAACCTTTAGAACCTACTTTCTATTTCTAAATATGGAGTTTCCTTTATGGATGTCTGACAGTCTCAATCAGGGCCTGAAGTACATGATTTTTTAATATATTTTTTTCTTGGATGACTTATTTAATTAACCAATTTTGAATTCTAAGTGGTTATTAAAAAAATAAATAAATCATTTTCATTAGCATTTGTACTAATGAACTTAGGTTTTCAAACATTTCCAGATATAGCCAGGGTATAATAACCTCATGTATGAATGTTCAGGAATGATACAGCTGCATAATTAGAAATTGTGATGTTTCCAGAATGCCTTTCCATCTATTTTCTCAAAATTCTGTTTTCACTGTATCCAGCCATCTTATAAACCCATAAGGGAAAAATGTTATAATATTATTACCCAGATGGATTCCTGCCAGGTGGTATGGATGCCCACTTTCAAATTCTGCAGTAGCCAAAGGGAGCTGGAAGGATCCTGTACATCAAAACCAGAGACCCAAATAGCTGTCAACAACACTATGTTATTTTCAAAATGGCAATAACAAGGAAGGGTTGTATGTAGAATTTAAAAAG
Source organism: Oxyura jamaicensis (assembly GCF_011077185.1). NCBI lineage: Eukaryota > Metazoa > Chordata > Aves > Anseriformes > Anatidae > Oxyura > Oxyura jamaicensis. Next base: position 38,912,863 of record NC_048895.1, on the reverse strand, counting down.
TTAGAAAACTGAGAAATAATTAAGAAATAAAAATTAAACTTACACTTCTGTGTTCCCATTACAAATGAAATTAAAAAAAAAATAAAAATAAAAAAGATCATGCTTAAACCCTACTGCACTAGATCCAACAAAGTTTGGACAACATTTTTCTTCCTCCTTTGCTATTTTACTTCTAATTTTCACCTATTTGACCTCAGAGGTATGTGCTGAAATTCACTGGAAAAGGAAGAATGAAATAAGAAAGAATAAAGTTTCATGAGAAATCCCTCATTTCCTTAATTTGAAAAGAAACTTGAAGCCCATGTATTTGTTTACTTTACTTTTGTTAAATGTCTGGAAATAGAAACTCCTCTTAAAAGTGAACTAATCCTTCAAGCCTGGATGTTTGTCATTGCCTGTTTCTCTTTAATACTAGATATTAGCAGAACTTTTAGCCAGACTTTAGTGCTGTCCAGTGGTTGAGATATTCTTTACCAAGTACTTCATTAGGAAGAACTGCATTTATCTTGTAATGTTGGGCTCCTGACAGAAAGGCATCTTCAGCAACCCACACTTGAGAGCCTGTCAATCCAGGGCAGGATAGCTGTCAGTGAAGCCCTTCACCTTCTACATCTCAGTTAGCATGCCCATAACTAACAAACATCCTCACAGCCCATTTGTGAAGAGCACACATCACACCCTCAAAACAAATCATATGTACCCTGCTCAATCAAAAGGTCTTCTGCACAGTAATCCACTTGGATTTGTTCTGCAGTTGAACACTGACCTTATTTCTGCTGGAAATCAGTAGATGATATCTTCTCAACCACCTTGGTTATTTTCACATCCCATCCTCTCCATTTCACGTTTTTGTTGCTCTGTGTCCACCCAGGCATCATTATCCCCAAAGAACACTCTCTTGTCCTCCCTCAGGCAGAGGAGAGAGCCCTGCTCCATGGAGGCTGGCACAGCCTGACAACTCTGTACTGCAGAGACTCAGCCTCAGGACACTTGTGTTTGTACTGACTTACATGAAAATCCTAGAGAACAGAGATTCATATTCTTTGTACCACAACTGCAGACTAATTGCAGCTTTGCCTTATCTCCTGAAACAATCCCTAAATTTCTTCAGATTATAATCATATCTCTGCCAAGCTGATTCGGCTAATCATTCCCCAGAGCAGCAATAGCTCAGACACTACCTGCAGTCATGTTTACAACTAGATCTCTGTGCCTATTGCCAGCTCTAGAGGGGCGGGGTCTGTACTTTGATTAATTTACTGAGCTTGTAGCAATGACTTCAGTCTGTTGGAAAAGCACAAAGCAACCTGAAAAGTGAACTGAAAAGGTGCTTTATTTATAATCTGTTGTTGAAGTATTCTTCAGTATTGAGAATGGTGGGATTGAAACTTGTTTCAAATAAAAGTGTTAAGCTTTTGTGAGCTGGAGAGGTCAAAAAAGCAGTGCTTTAGGCTGCAAAAGGCAGCAGAAGGGCTGATTTCTTTGGAATGCTTGCACTGTGATTTCAGTTGAAATTGAGAGCAGCAATTCATTCAAAATATATGAAAAACATTAAGCTTTTTAAGAGAACATGCTCTTTTTTTTTTTTTTTTTTTTTTTCCTCAGCCAGGAAAAATAGATTCTCTCGCCCCTTGCTGCTCGAGCAGACAAAGCAGCAGAACTTCGAGGTTGAGGAGGCCTTCAAGACCAGTTTCTGACCACCTGGGAATCTGACACAAGGTTTATCTCCCAAGAGCTCCTGCCTTGTTGTAAAGAGTGCTGTACTATGTTCTTTACAGATAGACTGGAAGAGAGAAGAAAGCTGAGTACAGGAACCTGCCCTTCTGAGCTCTGGTGCTTTATCTCACATCACAACCTTTGTATCACAGGAGCTGCTCCCCAAGCTTCTGGCCTCTTGACAAATCCTATTCAGTAACGTACACTAAATGACTGCAGATTTCCTGATAGTAACAGCCTTTTCTTGGAATTAGAGCTGAGACTATTGAAGTTGCAATTCTTCACTTAGAGAAATTTGATAAGAATAATTTTTTGGTCAGGTCTGGGCAGAGCTGATTTGCAGACATAAGTGCTGCAGGCAAAAATCTATTTAGATAATCTAACTCACCAAATAAAGAAACCTAAGGCAATATATAAAAGCTAAATCTAGTCTTATAGACCAATAATATAATATATGTGTGAGTTGTTTTTGTTTAGTTCACTTAAATTCAACACCCAATTAGATGTATTTTTGAATTTCTGAAGTAATTTAATTAAACAAAAAACAGGCCACAATAATCTGCCTCGTGTTAGAACTTTTGTTTCCTAATGCTGACCTCACTTTACAGGTAAAATATCCGTGACTGATAAACATGAAAAATAAAGTATTGTAAATAGAGAATGGTTAAAATGTGGGTTTTGATCTCTAGTTTTTCTTTCTAACATGAAGCAGGAATTTAGCTAAGTTACTTCCTTCTCTGTGCCTCATTTTCTCCATCTGTAAAATGACACTGTCTTCCCCAGTTAAGCATTTTGAAAATCAGAGTAAAAAAGCAGTAACTGTACTTCTAATATTGTTGTTTAATACAATCTTTAATGTTATGTTAAAGAGTAGTTAATACATCATATTAGATTTACAGTAGCATAGTAATTTCTCCTACTGGAGTAGATTGAAATTATGTTGTAAACTGCAACCAGAACAAAATTAAGCAAAGAAAAAAAAAAAAATAGTCCAGTAAAATGCCTACTGGGATTCCATACCTTCCTTCAGAAGCTGAAATTCCAACTTTTAATATCTACATATAAGAACAGTCAAAGTTAACATTGTTATCTATAGCCACCCTGTTCCTATGAATGTCTTTCTTTAGTCCTTTTAAAGGAATTTCTTCATCTGCACTCATAATTTGTTTGACAATTATTAATCTTATTCAGCATTGATTCTCCCAAAAGTGTTTAGGAGCCACATATTACCTCAGAATAAAGGCAGTTTTGAATACAGCAATTGTCTGGAAAGAAATTACTTCAAAAGTGCAGAGGCCATGTTAATTATAGGTGTTGCTATTTTTCCTTCTGACTCCAGCTGTATGCATTATGAATTCCCACACAAATCTAGATTAGAAGCCAGACAGATCCATAGCTGTTAATAAAAACTAACACTATAAAAATATCAAAATAAACATCCAGTACAATAAAGGCAATGAGCCCCTGCAGTTTAACAGGTCACACAGGTATGGTAACCTAAATGAAGACAAAAGCTCTGTGTGAAACTGTCTTTTACTACTGAACATGTAGTCATGGTATTGTAATACTGAGGAAAAATATATATATATATAAAAAGAACTGCTTGAATCTGAATACTGTCATTAATATTTTGAAGATGTCAGTCTCCATTGTGCATACATTGTTTCAAGCACGCTTTTGGGGAAATTAGCTCCTCTTTCTGGTGATGTAGATGTTGCAGTCCCATAGTCACAGACATGTATTTGGTAAATTTCATTATCGCCGTGATCTACAGATGTGCTTTTGTGGCACACCTCATCTGATTATAAACTATCATGTTGACATGATGGCAGATCTGCCTCTGAAAGGAGACACAAACTCTCAACAATAATTAAAGGTAACGTAAGCTTTTAAACATATGCAAAAAACTGATTAGAGGGAAGATCCTTGATTTTCAAGTAAAAGTTAATGAATCTGAAGTTGGAAATAAGACAAGAAAATAATAATAATAATAATAATAAAAAGGATGAATTTTTATTTGAGATCTCTGAGATCTATCTACTCAGCCAGGGTCTTGCAATTCTATTACCATACACTAAATAACAACTTTTCATTTCATACACTTGTCCTTTGTCTCAAGGGCAAGAGCTTTTTCCTAAGTAATAATGCCATTGCTGCAGATCAGTTGTATTCTCTGCCAGCTTCTTTTTTTTTTTTTTTTTTTTTTTTCCTTGGGGCATTGGAGAGGATGACTATACAGAAAAGTTTCTATCAATTTCATCTTTCTTGTGAAGCCTTGATAACTCTGTTATGAAGTTGATAGAAAACAAAGATATGAAAGACATCTTTTCCCCTTCAGAAAAAGGTGACTGTAAAACAAAATACTTTTTTATTTTATTTTATTATTTGTTCATTTTCATAGCAAAATCTCTTCTGCTCAGGTCTGGAGTTTGGTTTTTGCTTGTGTACTTTATTTATAAGATGTATTAAATATTTGTAAAGCCTGCTTTTGGTCTTGCATTGCAAGGCAATATAGAAAGAAACATTGCTTATTCCTCTTTCATGTTTTTCAACAGAAAGCTTATAAAAAAATACATTATAAGCAATGCTTCATTCCACATGTAATTTCAGTTTAACTCATCTCAGAAGTTTCACAGCTGAAATAATTCTATCAGGGTGGGATGTTTTGCTAATACTAGCAATTACTAATACATAATCTTAGAAATGAGCATAGAAATACTCTGAAAAGGCAGAATTAATTTAAGTGCTTCTGATCCTTTCCAAAAGCTCATAGAGACTTGGATAAATCAGTTTAGGATACAGAGATCCCCATCTTTCACTTCCTTTCCTGCCTAAACACCATCTAGTGCTCTGCTACTTTCTTGACTTTCTTGTACTGCAAATATACGTTACACACCCTCAAATGGATGTAAGACTGAGGTGGATTTTTTTCATGTAAAATTCATGGCATCACTTTGTGGAGCCCTTCAGGACTGGTGAGCATCCTTGTTTGGTTGGTTGGAGTGGAAGTGTGTACCTGACATCTCCCAGGGAAATGGGTACTAGTTGTGCCCAGAAATATTACTGTGTCCATGCATTATCTGAAGAAGATCTATAATAAAATATATTTTCTTCATGGAATTCTGTTGTTTCTGTCCTTTTTGTGTCTGTCTGTTTGCAGAAAAAGTCAGAAAGCTTGTTAGTTTTATAAGACTCCCTCTTCTGTTAAAATTTTAACAATCAATTTTGTCAGCCAATTTGGAACTTTTATCTCTAAAAACCCAGCCTAATTTAAATATCTAAGACTTAAAGATTTCCCTAGGCAAAATATTCACTTATCCTCTGCTAAATTATCCAGAATAGCTGTAAAAGGTTAAAAGTCAAACACTACGCCTGCCCGTAAGTCAGGACTGACATTTCTTTACGAATCTTGATTTTGCTAGTCCAGCATTTCTCACAGTATGATCTAGAACAGACGAAGTTTAGTCACAATACTAAGATTTATCCAGATGGATCAGAATATTTGTTTGGAGAGTTCTGACACTCAGGAGAGTCATGTCCTTATTTGAAGACTGCTGATATCACTGATTCACAGGTGAAACTCTTGGCATCCATCGTGTTACTCTGAAGCACCCATGAGAAGCTGGACATGACCTGCAGCCTCTCATCTTCTGGATCATTACACCACTTCTCCCTTCAGTGCATCTTGAGCAGCCATACACAATGAAAAAGAAGAGGGAAGCTCTTTGTATGGACTGGGACCCTGACATTTATTGGCACTCAGTATTGGATGAAGGGGTGAAATGCACACAGAGATGAAAAAACAGGCCTTTGAGGGAGATGCTTCTCAGAAATGTCTGAGTAGAAGCCAGATGTAGAGGGGCTATCAAGCATGAGTAAGAATATTTTAAAAGTCAAGTATGAAATATGTAGTACCCTGCTTTGTAGTTTTTCCACTGGGATATAAGAAAATGACCTTCCACAGTGCCTTTTCTAGTCACTTGTCTTGCTCTCATTCATTGGTCAGAATGGTTTAGTAATGTTATGTGGAGACTGAGAGTCCTACAGACAGGGCTCCCCAGGAGTATCAGTGGCTGACCAGGGCTGGAAGCACTGGGCCTCCCACCAGGCCCCATCTCACAACCCTAGCCAGGGGCAGGGTAGTCCCTTGACTGGACACTGGGGCAGCCCCTCGCATTAGGTGCTTTTTAGGGGACACCCTTGGGCAAAGCCAGGACAGGACGTGGGCCCACGGTTGTCCCAGTTCAGAAAGGCCCACGGCCGGGCAAGGCAGGCCTGTGGGGAATTAGAACACTGTCCTGCTGTGGCCTGGATGGGGCAGGAGTTGAAAGCTTCAGGACTGATGTGGGGTTCTGGGGCAGGACAGGGGAGGCCTGGGAGGCAGGGCAGAAACAGCAACACCTGCTAGTACCCTCAGCATCCTGGCAGTATCTTGCTATGAGATCTTCTCAGAGTTGAATACTCCTGCAGAGACCTGCCTTCAGCAACTCACATTGGCAATATTGGCCCAATAATATCCACCTATACTTCTGAGATGAGAACAGTGTCAGATCTGAAGGAAACCTAAAATCAGCCCTAATAACCAATTTTCAGTCACAAGCAGTTAGCACTTCATCATAGGCAACACCTTGTAGAAAATCCCACCTGGAAAGACTCTGCAAACACAGACTGGCAACCCCTGTCTGATGTGATCTTACTTTGACATTGTCTGGCCAAGGTAAGATTTATCAGACCTTTGATACAGAGATGTGCACAGATGGGAACTCAGCATTTGGATTCAGACTCCAAGTATGTATGCTGTTGGGAATGAGGTATTTGGGAAGTCCTTGCTTGGATCCATCCTTCTTCCAAACACAAAACAGTTTCAATGAATGAATGAAAATCCTGGAGGCTGATTCTGGTGCTTTTTCATCTTGACATATCAGGAAAACATTTATGCAATTAGAAATGCTCCTACACTTTCTCATAGACCATAGCATCCTGTGAGACTAATTAGCAAAAGACAGAAACCTCCCTAAAGATTAAGTCAAGAGGAAAGATGAAGCATTCTTCTTTTCTCTGTTTCAAATGATTCAGCTGAAAATTTATCAAGTAGCAGGCAAATACAATAACGTGAGAATGATCCATCTGTTGCATAAAACCCTATTAGAAATAAGTTAGCAGTTTACACTGTAGGTGATCTTAGCTTTATTGCCTAGTGTTTCGCTTGCTCCCTCTTGCAGTATATACATCCCTGGAAACATGTCTTTTAAGCCATATATTCTCTGCAGCTACAAGATGAGACCGATATCTAATCTACATGATGTTATGTATTTTTCTTGAAAGGGCTGGAAATATTCACCCCTAACTAATCAGAAATGAAAGAAAAATAGTTTAGCTTTCTCTTCTCAGTTGTTAATAGTCCTCAAATCTATATGAAAGTTACTCTGTAACATCTGCAGTTCTTTCCTCAAGAAAAGCTTAGACTTGTTTTAGCCCTGAAACCAAATTACTACTTACCTTTCCAAACAGCAATTAGGAGTATTTGCAGATTGGTCAGAGAGGTATATAGAAGCCACAGGGATAAAGCAATTGTGCTATACCTCACAGCAGCAAATAAACAATAAAGTCCATCACTCAGACTGAAAAAACATCTTTGTGTTTGCTTGCTCTCATTCTTTCCCTCCTCTCAGTAAGAAGAGAAGCATATAGCAAATGCATTTGTTGTTGCCCATAAAAACAGACAAGGAAGATTAAGATAATTTAATTTTGCCCACATTTTTAGACCAGCCAATGGATACACCTCTGCTAAAAATAATCATCATAGGAAATGCTTAGGTGAGAGACAACAGAGAGATACTCACCAATTTCCTTAATACATTTGATTACTTAGGATAAAAACATATGTCATTACCAATCATATTTGGTTTCCAAATAGAAAAGAAAAAGCTGTAAAATAGCGAAGTGTTACCTAGGAGAAAGAAAAGATGGATGGTATATGATCTAGTTGGACTTATTGTAGAAATAATTGGACACAATGAACCGGACATCTTGAGTCACTCTTTCTCTTATGAGCATTCTAAACATTTTAAAGTAGGTTGTCGTCCCACCACTGTCTTTCCAGTCTAATCTTAGTTCATCATTCCTCTTAGCAGGATTTTCTTCCCACAGTCAACATGTACTGGTAAAAGAAGTGTGACATCCAGGAACCCACCTCCAGTATTGCTCAAATTCTTTCAGAAATGGCCACCCTACTCTTGGATGCTGCACTGCCATGTCTTACTAAAAACAAGTCAACATGGGCTAAAAGAGAGCTGCCTGACAATAAATGTTATGAAGAATATGGTGGCATTTAAGGGGAAGATTCAAGGAATGTTCTCTCTTATAATTTTTTTTTTTAATACTTTACTGGCTCTGCCAATTTAAGATCTCAGTAATACTAGCACATTGGAAGTAACTACTAAGGTATATGATCTATTATTGCTTATTGCAACCTCAAAACTAAACATCCCCTCCCTCTTTCCTTTTCCTCTCCTGCTTTCCTCAAAGGTCTGGAACATTTCTTTTCCTACTAAAATTTTAATTTATCAATGATGACATCAAAACCACTAATTCGGTGTGGTATCCATTGATACCACTGGGGTATCTTGCTTTCAAAAATAAGTCATAAGAAAAAAGGAACATACTTTTTTTAAAAAAAAATGAGTGACCCATTAATTTCTTACATTAGCTGTGTGTTTGACATTATAGATCTGTGGGCTAATGATAATTCAAAATTTAACTCCAAAAAACAAGATGTCTCATATGCACTTACCTCAAACACAAGAAAACAAATATTCTCCTCAACTTATATGACTAACCAATTGGGATGGAGGACCCACTCCAGATAAAATATAACAGCCTGTATGACACCTTCAGTTATGCTTTTATCTTTGAAATAAACTCCTTTGTTAGTTTAGAGCTTTAGTAGTTTTGATTCACTATTTTTTTTCCCCTGAGACTTACTTTCTTCCATAGCACAAATCCCCACAATCTCCTCATCATGTCAACAGGTCTTGACCAAAAGGATAGGGAAAGAAGTACTTTATTAAGAGCAGCCCAGAGGAGAAGGATGTGGGAATGTTTGTTGACCAGAAATTCAACATGAGCACTTTTTGTATTAAACTGCTGCCTCGTCAGGTTTTTGAATTTTGCAGTTAGAGACCTAACTTGTCATTTCCGAATACAATACTTTATACTCATATTTTAAAGAAGAAGAAACATACTAGAACTTCTGTAATCTCTGATTCTCTGTTCTGGAGGAGAAACTCCTTTCTGATTTCAAATTTAGAGATCAGTGGGACTGATCAAGTGAGAAATCTTACTGTTTCACGCAATTTATGCCTACAGTCCAATGCTGTCTGACTGCAGTTCTGTTACAGTCAGAGAAATGTCTAGGCACAAGTAGAAGTCAAAATCTGGTATTGGTAGAGGTTCTGTTAACTTGCAAGTGGTGGTGTAACTAGTCTGCTTTAGCCAGGTGGGATTTATTAAAGTCGCTTAGTATTCATTTGAAGGAAAAATTGAAGGAAAGTTAAAACTAAGCAGATCTAGCCATCCTACCTGGTTTGCAAAAATTGTGTAACTCACATAGTCTCTGGGGATCCCTGACTTTGGGAGAACACATAACTGTTATTTTTAATTTCCTAGATTTCTTCCCCAAAGTTCCCCATCCTGAGCTCCCACTACAGTCACTAAAATTTTGGAGTATTCATGATAATTCTCAATATCTGTCCCTATTATCAATTCTGTGGACTTGTTTCTACAAGCACTTAAATATCACCATCCTCTATTGACACTGTTGGGAGAGGAGTGCTTCCCAAGTGCTTCCCATGCCACAGGGCTTCCATCCAACCTATGAATTTCCAATGCCATTTTTAAAAAGCATTTCTGATTATCAACTTAGAAGAATATTTATTGGAGGGTCATATTTATAATTTGGCTGATTACTCTGTTTACCATAGCTTTTATGCCTTTCAAAAATGATTAGTTTGTCACTCTACTATGTTCCATTCTGTTTAGTCATGCTTGGCTTAGCTCTATTAGTTTATTTGATGCCTTTGATTCTAAATCTTCACTGGCATGATCATAGTTATCCATTTTCAAATTATTACATAAATATCTCCCATTCCTCAGATTTCTTTAAAACAAGTAATTGACTGAATTAAGGGCTTGAATGTTTCTGTGCAGCTGCACATCCGTCTGCCACAAAATTTTTATTACAAACTAAAGAAAAAACAAACAAACAACAACAACAAAAAACATTGCTTTTATCAGAGTTTCTTCCATGAAGGGATGTTGCAATTTGAAAAGGCAACAAAGTTAAGCTACACTCTGATGCCAGTCTTAGGTTATTGTCTCAAAAATTAAATCTTTAATGTAAACTCAATCACTGTGAATACCCTGATAAAAAAAAAGTAAAACATGATGCAAACAGAATTTTCTTTTAGGAAATAGTTTCACCATTTGAATCTCTACTTCTACCATCAAAATTGTTATTAAAAAAGGACTATTCTATACTGGATCCTGAAAGTTTATCACAGGGTCACGGCCTAAGGGTGATTAGGATCTTGTTTCAGTTTTTAAATTATTTTAAAAAGCCAAGTGCTTCCACCACATCTGCTCACACTTAGATACTTTGGTTTTATATCTTCCAAAGTCTGTTTGGTGATATCCTTCTTTGTGATTAATGAGATGGATGTCACATGTACAAGTTTTGAAATCAATATCTGATTCTTGTTTTTATGGAAAATATTTTTGCGATCAGCCACTTTTATGTAACTATAATTAAAAAGATGCACATTTGACAAATTATTACTGTTTAATGAGTCAGTGAAGAAACACTGTGTGAAAATAACACTCTTTTTAATAGACAACATCTCTTTTTAATAAACAACATCTCTTTTTAATAGGTAACTACTCTCATTTTTTTTAAAAAAAAAAAAAGAGAGAGAGAGAGAATGAGAGTGAAATTAATTTTCCTCAGTCCAAGATGTTAATACAGTATATAAGGAGTCAATGGCAAGTAAGGGTCCTATACATAGGTTCACTCTGCTGCTGCAAGTTTAATATGTGTATATAGTTATACATAAAAATTATGTATTTATCAAATTCTCACACAATTTTTAAGTACCTTCTCAAGACAAAAAAAAAAAAAAAAAAAAGGAAAAACTTTAGAAAAGGGTAATTCAGCCCATTTTCTCAATGTCAAATAAATAGGGGTCTGTGTGGGTCTTTTAATTATAGAATCCTAGAATACTTAGGGTTGGAAAAGACTTCCAGGATCATCTAGTCTAATTGTCCCTCTACCACTAATATTACCCACTAAACCATGGCCCTAAGTGTGACATCCAACCTCCCTTTAAACACCCACAGGGACACAGTAACGTGTCCTGGGTAACATGTTCCAATGCCTAACCACTCTTTCTGAGAAGAAATTTCTCCTAATTTCCAACCTGAAATTTCCAATCAATCAACTAAATTCTGAGCTTCATATATGACAGTCCCTTTACTGTAGGTTTCCTCTTCTTATTGTTCACAAAGTCATGTGATGGAGCATATTTAAACATTTATTTGTATACATGTTACACAAATAAGTGGTTTGGTCATTGGCATGCCCTCCCACAGATCAAAGCTACATGAAATTTCTGTGATATTAATCACTGGTGAATTCTTCAGGAACAATTGTAGCACCAGCCCTTAGTCCTGATGAGAACACACTCTCAACTTTTCTGGATCCAATACTGTGGACTAACCTTACATCAGGTCTTCAGGGTATGTGTAGATGTAGCACTTAGTAGAATGGTTTAACTGTGGACTTGTCATTATTAGGTTAAAGATTGGACTAGATGATCTTAGAAGTCTATTCCAACCTGAATGATTCTATGATTCTATAAGCCTGCATTTAAAATGCCCTGTAAATGACACCTTCCACTAAACCTTCCAGAGCCTTTCAAATTTGCTGATACTGTGATTAGATTCTGAATTCCAGCCAGTTTTAATATTTTTATTTTATCTGGCTTGGTTCCTAGGACTCAGTCCAGATTGTCTTTTGGTCTCGTTAGTTTGTCAAATAAGCATATACTGTCCATAAATGATATTGCTCTTTCTCCAAAGATTTTTCTTTCATGATATCAGATGACCTTATTATAGACTCAAATTTTTTCCATATTATTGCAGAAATTATTATAAATTATTGACATTAAAGAACTGAATCATGAACCTGGGGCAATCAACAATTATGCTGAGAAAACATGTTCTGCTTTCTCTGGATCATCTATCTTCAGGTCAGGTCCTTTTGAGCCACATGAAGACTGAGAAAAATACAGGATATAAAGAGAACTGAAGAACAGGCTCTTGCTGAGAGCTTCACCAGAAAAATAAATAAATAAATAAATAAATAGATGTTGAGGTGTATTAGATATGTTTCTAGAGTGTCCATTTTGTTAATATTTATAGTGCCTCGATTGCAAAGTTTTCCCATAATTTTTCTAATTGCAGCTATTGAACTTGTAAAAACCTTGTTAAGGGTCTTTCCCTCAAAGCACGCACTGCTGAAATATTTTTCCATATAGGTTTATGCTGCTTTTCCTACCACTCAGAGATTCAAATTTAATTTTCTATAAACATATCTGATTTGCAAAATACTTATTGCCTACTCAAAGTTGTTCTTTGCTTTACATATTATTTTATTCATTTTCGTAGACATTCTCTCCCTCTCTGAATCTTCTGGGAGAGTCCTTATATACTGTCTTCTTAAAACTAAGACAAACAGTTTTGTCTTGGAACAGCATTGGAACAGGCTGCCCAGGGAGGTGGTGGAGTCACCATCCCTGGAAGTCTTCAAAAGACGTTTAGATGTAGAGCTTAGGGATATGGTTTAGTGGGGACTGTTAGTGTTAGGTTAGAGGTTGGACTCGATGATCTTGAGGTCTCTTCCAACCTAGAAATTCTGTGATTCTGTGATTCTGTGAAACTGCAGTATTTTGTCCATATATTGTAAATATACACAAGCAAAAAATGTCCCCTGTCCTGGTTTTAGCTAGGAGAGGGTTAATTTTCCTCCCAGTAGCTGGTAGAGTGCTATGCTACTGGGAGGAAAATTAACTCTCTCCTAGCTAAAACCAGGACATCCCCAAAGCTTGAAAAGAACTGTGACTACGTAGGGCTATAGCACTTTGTAAGCACATAATAAGTTGAGATAGACCTCTTCTGTGTTTATTTTCATCTACATGGATCAGATCAGATGGTGCTCAGGAACAGAAGCAAAATAAATAAGAAATGAGCAAACCAATCAACCCATAAAAATACCATCTTTAACTTTTTCACCTAACATAATTTACCTATACCTTGTTGGTATGGGAAGACTAAGGTTCCCCAAAGAGTAACATATGTGTAATAAATAAATAAATAAATAGAATGATCAACAATTTAAATGCTGGACTTCATATTTTCTACAGAAAAATTGCAGCCTCTCATAGCCTTTGAACAATGGCTTTTGTTTTGAACCTGGTATCATGAGTAAATTTTATGTCATACCCCCCAGGCCTGTATAAGACGCATAGTACATGAAATTCTGATTGTTTGTATGTCTTAATCCTGGCCACTACTAGTCCTTATTACATTAACAATTTGTGACACTTGGTTCTTTTCTCCCTTTCTTTCTGTTTGTGGGGCATTTTAAAATACTCCAGGAGAATTTGTCATATCTCAACATTCCACTCAAACAATCAAATTATTGGAGTGAAGTGTACAGGACATAATAAAATGATGTAGAATAAAGTCAAAGAAATTGGATGTTTTGCAATTTATTTCAGTAATGCACATTAATACTTTTTTTTTTTTTTTTTTGGTCATGTTTTGACAGGCAATGTAAACTCAGAATTTTCCATTACAGAAGATGTAGAAACTAACATTTACAGGTAAATCACCCATCCTAAAACCTGGTGGCTTTCTATTACCATATAATGAAAAAACACTTTCACAGGAAATGCACCTTTTGTCTACTAGACAAAAATAAATTTTAAAAGATAAAAATAAAATAAAATAAAAATAAAGAAAGAAATCCCATATATGACCTGATTCCTGTTGCTCTTATTCGAACAAATACTGAACAGTACACTAGAGACAGATTTTATAGCATGAAATCAAATGAGATCTGAAAGACAGCAATATGTGAGATATCATATAATATTTGCTAATAGATAGGAACAGAAAATGTTTTGTCAGCAGTGTATGGTTCATGTAAAACTGTTGATAAGTTATGCAATTTATTATCTGTTTTAAATATCACTTAAATTTAAGGGTACAAGCTGATCATATTTTCAGTCTTTCAGTGCAGAATGCATTATATCAGATGCTGTTATTTAATAAAATAAAATTGAAAAGTGATGGCAATAGAGAACCTATGTTACACATACAAAATTTCAAATGAAGGCTCTGGGAAACTACTGAAAGCAACTACTGAAAGTAACCGGTGCCTTTCTTGTTTTCTCTGGACTCTCACTTAATAGCAAGAGTCAATAAATACATTTAATGTTCCAACTACTTATTCATTTCCCATGTATGGTGTTTATTTCATTTCTTTCCTCCTTTTCTGTTTATTTCCTTTTGCTTTATACCTACCTCTGTTACATGTTGACATTTTTATTATAGTAAAATATGGTTTAAATTGACACCTATGAATCTCTTTTACATCGTCAGGACAGGTCATTTACTCATCTCTACACTGTGCTGTATTTAAACTGAATGCCTAAGGAGACGCCTCGTTACGTCACTAGCCTTTGCTGCGTGACCACCTGGCTTCTCTATTGCATATATTGTACAAAACCTCCTTATACTGCCATATATTTACCCAAATTAACCCCCCCTTTATTTTATTTTATTTTTTTTTTTTTTTTGACCTAGGCACATATATGGGAGCTACTGCTCATTGGGGTGCAAGATCAGATATCCAGGTGGAGACAAGTGATGAGTGGTGTCCCTCAGTAGTTGCTGTTGGAACAGGTGTTATTTAACTTGTCTGTCAGTGACATGAACAGTAGGATTGAGTGCATCATCATTAGACACCACTGGTGTGGATGACACCAAGCTGTGTAGTGCAGTCAATTTGTGGAGGAAAGGGATGCCATCCAGAGGGATGTGGACAGGCTTGAGAAGTAGGCTTGTGAGAACTTCATGAATTTCAGCAAGACCAAGTGCAAGGTTCTGCACCTGGGTTGGGGCAATCCTAGGCACAGACTGGGTGGAGAATGGATTGAGAGAAGCCCAGAGGATAAAAGGAGTGTTGGTTGATGAGAATCACAACATGAGCCAGTAATACGCACTTGCAGCCCAGAAAGCCAACTGTATCTTGAGCTGTATCAAAAGCAGAGTGGCCAGCAGATTGAGGAAGTGATTCTCTCCGTCTACTCTGCTCTTGTGACATACCACCTGGAGTACTGTGTTCAGCTCTGGGACTCCCAGCATGAGAAGGACATGAACCTGTTGGAGTAAGTCCAGAGGAAGGTCGTGAAGATAGATGATAGAAGTGGCTGGAGCACCTCTCCTATGAAGACAGGCTGAGGGAGGTGGGGTTGTTCAGCCTGGAGAAGAGAAGGATCCAGGGAGACATTATAGTGGCCCTCTAGTACCTAAAGGGGGTCTACAGGAAAGCTGGGGAGGGACTCTTTTGTTAGGGAGTGTAGAGATAGGACAAGGGGTAATGGTTTTAAACTAAGAAAGGGTAGATTTAGATTAGATAATAGGAATAAATTGTTTACTATGAGAGTGCTGAGGTACTGGAGCAGGTTGCTCAGAGATGTTGTGGATGCCCCATCCTTGGAAGTGTTCAAGGGTAGGTTGGATGGGGCTTTAAGCAGCCTGGTCTGGTGGAAGGTGTCCCTGCCCACTGTGTGTGTGGGGGGGGGGGGGGGGGGCGGGGGGGTGTGGTGGAAATAATCTTTAAAGACCCTCCCAACCCAAACCATTCTATGATTCCATGATTCTATGGTCACACTGTGAGTAAGAGCAGGAACAGAGGTAAATGAATTTTTATATTTTAGTTCACCTTTCACCTCTGACCAACTTTTCCTTCCTCAAACTCCTTTCCTCCATGCAATTGTAACAGTGGGAAAAAAATGGCCTTGAATACCAGTTTGTGCTGGGCTTCTCTAAAAAGCTTGTCAATATTGCCCTTTTTACATGACACTTGCATGACACTTGTCATGCCAACCATCTCAGGATAGGAAGACCTGTCATAGAACCTCTGTTTAAGAGATTTTGTGGACAGATCTGTTGTCCACAATTTTTTAATGGGGCTGTCACATGAAGCAGATTACAGAAGCACTCTTGTGGGCTAGCGCAAGTGTGGCAATTATTGGTTCACACACATCTGGTACATAACTAGGAACAGAAGTGTCCTCTTGTGAACCAAGGATCCAGCTCTCATTACTGGAAATCAATTATCACACCATGAGTGAAGTTGATGAAAGGCTATGAGCAGTATCCAAGGCTAAATCATCTTTCTTTCAGCCATACTCAATAAATACACACACTTAAATTATATATCTAGGCTTTACAGTCAATTGATAGACAAGTTTCAGTTAATAAGTAAAAAAAAGATAAAGACAACAAATATCAGGGTCTTGTAATCAAATTGCTTTGAAGAGGCAGGAGTAATTCTTCCTGACTGGGATTTTCAACCTGAAACAATGTCCTGGAGCTACATGTGGTTCTCAGACGTTCTTTATGCACCACCACCTGAGGAATAGGCAACACTTCGTGTAGCTAATATGCTCAGCAAGAAATCATCAAACAGGTTTCATTCCTTCCTCTGACAAAGGGAAGTTAAAATTCTTCTACTTTGCAAATAATTGAATATTAACTGGGCTGTGAAAAGAGAACAAACAGACCAGGAGGATTACAGCATTTATACATTGCTGTATGTTTAAATATTTTATAATAATGATCCAGTGAAGCTGAGCATCTGTTCTCCCAAGTGAATGTCCTTCTATTCTACTTTGTGAGTGGCCCAGTATGCTTTGACACCATCTGAGTCAGGATAAAGATAAGAATGAACAAAAAAAAAAAAAAAAAAAAAGGAAAATAAAGGAAAAAAAATAATAATAAAAAAGGAAAATATCTAAACTGGGTTCCCTGAACTGCATTACATAATCCTGCTGCATCACTTCTATGTTTTCTTCCTTATTAATCTCCTTAAACATGTAGCAGCAGCTGTGTTTCTGTCCCTTCTCTTTTGTTTCCCTACCTATCTTCTCATGCAAAAAAAAGAAGCTGTAACATTTGCTAAAATTCACACACTCAAGAACTCGAGGTCAGGATAGAAAATAAATAAATAAATAAATAAATAAATAAATAAATAAATAAATAAA
>NC_048895.1:38744621-38895748 GCF_011077185.1 Oxyura jamaicensis | reverse complement strand
AAATAAATAAATAAATAAATAAATAAATAAATAAATAAATAAATAAATAAAGAGTTTTTAGCAACAAAATTTGTCATACATCTACAAATTTCTATAATTTCTTAGGTACGACCTTTGTACTACTTAAACAATATCAGGGATCCCTCAGGTGTGCACTTAGTGTTTGGGTAGATACAGGTGTTATTTTTGCAAGTTCATGGTAGACCTTGAAAATCTTGTCCCACAGAGCTGTGAAGAGTCTCTTTACTTCACTGATTGTTCACAGACTGCTGCAAACGTTAGATTTTCAAAATAGAAAAGATAGGGTGGGAAAATAGGTTTAGTGCTTCTTAATGGCAGGTCACTGTCAAGGCAGGTCCCAGTTTCTTTTTGCCCTATGTGAAAAAAATTATTTTTTCCTGGCACCAGAAGATATAGAGAGGTAGTATCTACTGGAGTTTATTTGAAGGAAGGGGTGTGCCATTATCTGTGAGGTCCCAAAAGAGAGACTAAAGATTCTGAGTAGTTGAATTAAGGTCCTCATCAAAAAGCAATGATAGACCACAGGGTGGAAAGCTGTGAGACAGAGTAAAAGGAGTTACCATGTAATTAAAAATGGAAAATGTGCATTTTGTGTGTTTTAAAGAAAGCCTCCAAATTTGCATTGAGATGGTAATTGGTCAACTGCTCTATGGCAATGCTGAACTAAGACAGCATTAGCAAAGGTTGTGTCAGTTATTTTGACAGCCATCATTTTTGTCTAAAGCTGGAAGCTGCTGTTCCCCGAGCTGTCATTGGTTCAGAGACATGTTCTAGATTTTATGAGACCAGCAGTGACTTTTAAGTTAGTCTTCAAGCAAATAAGCAATATGGATTTAAAAAAAAAATTCCTGTTATATAGAGCATTGTCCATATTAGTGGTAGAGAGGCCTGTGTTAGAGACAAGAAGAGACATCATATTGTCCTGAAATGGTATCACAACCTTTGATGGAAATTTCATCTGCCAAGCCAGGGACATCCCTTTAGTTGGAAAAAAAAAAAAAAAAAAGCACTAAAATTCATTAACAACTTTAATGAATATTCAGTACATCTAAAAAAACTGTGATAGCCCTTCTCCTCCTAATTTTTAAAACGTAACTAATGAACTATAGTTCATTAATTCAACACCTCTGCTTAATAAATCAGAACAGTAAAAAAATAAGGTATTTATTTTTAATGTTTCAAATATCTATGTAATTTATGGTTAACTAAAATTAAACAAATCTAATTTGCAAAATGTGACAAATATCCAAAACTGCATAAAGAGGCGGCACAGAAAAAAAAAATAAAGGAAAAAAGAAAAAAAAAAAAGAAAAAAAAATGCAGAACTCCTTCTGTGTTAAAAATAATAATAATAATAATAATACTTTCAAAGGCTAAAGGCAAAGATTTTTCACATTTTGAATGTCACTGTCTTGCTAACAGCTCTTTAGACTGCAACTTCACAGCAATAATGCACTGTTTCATGATTACTGCCTCTAGCTGAATTCCATCTTTTCTTTTTTTTTTTTTTTTTTTTCATTTCAGTTCCCTAGCACTCAACTAAACATGATTAAACTAGAGCATTTTAATTCCAGACATGAAAATGTTGAGATTGGTCCTTTTAGTCCAGTATTTCCTTTTAAATGGTACTTTTCATGAGAAAAACACTTAAGGAAAAATATAGTAACTCTTACAACACAGTATTTACATACTACCATACTTTAATGTATTTGGAACACAAAACTAAAATAAGAGTAGAAGGAAAGCATTTTAGCTGCTGCAAGTACTATTATATATATATTATTCACCAAGGCAAGCTAGTCAAACTCAGTCCTGCACTTAACAGGTACAGCTACACAATAACCTGCATCATATGGTTAATGTTAAGCACTCCAAAGTGTGCATTTGTGAATATTACTTACTTTTTCTTCAGAATATTCAAGAAAAATAGTAATTGAAAATCATATGCAGTAAGATTTAATCATCAGAACACAGTCCAAGGTCAATGACTTCTAACCTTGATTCTGATATTGGCTTGTTCAACCTCCTTTTGTTCTTTTCTTGATCTGTAAAACAGAGATAACATTTTACTTAGGTATTAAGATTCTTAGATATAAAATACTGCAGAGCGTAGAAAAGAGTGTTGTTATATGCATCATACACCTCTTTCTTCATAACGCTATTTATTTTTTCCCTGGGGTACATACTCACATACACATAAAAGGACCCTATTTTATTCATAGTATAAATTCTTATATACAACAAGCCATAACACTCAAATTAACTTTGGGAAGTGAGAAAGAAACTCTTTCATTTTTTCTTGAACTGAAAAATAAATTTTAAATCAACAACATAGTAACTTGAAATGGAGAAATGAAAATTGAGTTATGGATCTGAAAACTACCATGAAATTCATTTAATACATGAATAATTTTCATTAATATGTTTGTGAGCTATTTCTCAGTCTTTTATGTACAAATACTATAGCAAAAGTAGTCTCATGGGAACAGTTACTAGTTGTCTCAGAGTGCTAAACTAACTGTAGATTAGAAGGGTACAGTTACATTATTCAGATGTGTTAAATCTTCCTATTTTTCTGTGAAGTGTAAGTCTGGAGAAAAAAAAAAAAAAGAACATAATTCATTTTTATGGTAGCATAGTAAAAATTCATTTCAAAAATAATATTTAAAAAAATCATAAAAACTTAAGAGCCCAATGTAGTGGCTGTCTGAACATATATTCAAATGTTTGTATCAGCTTTGAACAACTAAATGGGTTATTAAAGACCAAATGAAAAACAATCCTAAGGTTTTGACTCTGTCTCATTCTCATTATTCTGCCATGGGGAAGTGATAGCAGCCTGCATGGGGCAAGGAGGTATTGCTGCTACCCAAGTTGCAGCCATCAGCAGCCAGGTGGGGATGTATCCTGGTTTGGTCTCCAGCCATAGCAACAGTCTTTGTCAGAAGCAGTCATTATCAAATAGCCATTATCCTAAATGTTATGCCAAGCGGGGACTGCCAAAAAAAAAAACCACCACCACCACCACCAAAAAAAAAACTACCAGGAGATGATCATCTTGTGGCCTGGCTTTGTTTGTGCTATGACAGAAATATGATTACTAAGTCTGGTGAGATAAGTGACCTGAGCTGAGGATCTTGACCTTGATCAGCTCCCAGTTCAGTCTGTCTGAGTCTTCCTCAATGGATTTGTCTAATTTATGAAATAGGAGTGAAAACCTTATAACTGTTTTGTCATGAAACTCTGAATGTAAGCAACATCTTACATTCATTACTTGGTTTATTTCTGATAGTTCATGTGGTGATACTGAGACAAGCATTATGCTCTCTAATATGCTCAATTTCTAATATAAGAAATTGATTTGTTACTTCTGTTCTTACTGAAGCATATAAACAGACCACACACCAAGCAGAAAACATGGCCTGCTTGGTGACGTTGAGATAAGTCATAAGCTTCTGTAATACAAAATTAAACACACCCTCCAGTGTGCTTAAGATTTGTTTGCTTGTTTTCTTTATAAAGCTTTAACAAAATAAGTAGTAAGAAATAAAAACACTATTCAATTTGGTAGAGCAGTTTTTGTACAGGTAGCATTGCTTTTCCTGGAGAACTGTGGCAGGTTCTTTTGTCTGAAATACAGTTCAACATTTTAGGTTGATATATTGTTGGGACTTTCAAATTTTTCTTTTACTTTCAAAGTCAGTTCAAACAAGCAACAAGAAAGCTTGGCACACAGAGACCAAACACTCTTTTCACTACATGGGGCTCTAAGGAGTCTCCTGGAAAAAAAAAAAAAAAAAAAAAAAAAAAAAAAAAAGGCAAAATTTCATGAGTCTTAGAATAATTAAATTACATCTGTCAGTAGCTTCACTCTGGTAACGATCTTACCTAAATGGGGGAAAGAAATGCTGGTGAGCGCTGCATTAGTGGAAAGCCATTAATTAGGCATTTTGAGAGCCTTAGATGGCCTTTGGCCCATCTGAGGATGTCAAATCCAGTACAAAACTGCTCCTTTGCAAGACGCAAAATAAATATTCAGTTGTTCAAAAGATCTTCTGCAAATTCTATGTTTTCCTCTATTTTTAGGAAGATCTATTAAGAAAATATCTCCAGAGGTAGAATGAGAATATATATATGAAATTAAGAATATTGCTTTATAGTAAATAAGTCTGAATCTAGAGAAATTTGCACAAACATAGTAAAGAAAAATTTATCTTCTTTTCTTCCCATCTCTTTTTTCTACTTCACAACGATCTTGGAATTTTGGAAACTCAGTTATTTATCAAGCAGTCCTGTTTATTGTCATATGTGTCATATTTCTAAAATAAACTAAAACATTTATGACATCTTTGCATTTTTATTTCCTCACTTGCAAGACTTGAGTTGCAGCTTATTTTAGACATGGCACTTCAGTTTTAGAAACCCTGTTTATTGGACTCCTTTAAAATAATAACATACAAGCAATACACTCAATGGAGCATAGAATGTCTTTTTGTGTAAAGCATAATAAGGATTGGTTTTGCAAACTAGATTACTTATATGGTGCCGTATCTAATGTAAGCAAGATCTGAGAGTAGAAGTTGTTTATGTGATTGAAATAGTTTAGTCTGCTTCCATCTCTTTAAAATATTCTGCTGACTACAAGGACAAGTAAGGTCTAAAACATCGGTTAGAATCCTGTGTTGATTATTTCACCCCATATTTTTACATGGATATGAAATTACTCCTGCAGTAACTAACTGCTGAACTTTTTATTTTGATCATCTCTGTTACCCTCTCGGCATTTCCTTCCCTTCAATACCTTTGAGATGGTTTAATTTTAACTTAATATTCCAGGCTGAAAATAATATTTCAAGATCTGATTCTTGAATGGACAGCACCAGTCAATATAAGGCTGCAAGTCCAGATGGGACTTCAGCACAATAGTGTCAGCTGTTGGAGAGCTGGCAGCAGTCACAAAGAGATGGTAAGGAAGCTGGGATTCTCCTATTTTTTGGTTAATGTGCCCTAAGTCATAAAGAAAAGATGTGCAGTGAGGTGTGCACAGAATGCCTTTCTCTCACATGCTGACATTACACACTTTCTCATGGAAAGTGAATCAAAGCAAGGCTCATTCTTCATGGGAGAGGTCATGAACAGAGTGATTTTCATTAAAATACCATAAGGAACAGTATCTGAAAAACTAAGTATTTTATGCACCTCTAAGAGAATTCTAGATTTTTAGAGACATGTGAGCAACATGGAAAAGTGAAGGTTAGTTTAAAATGCTGTGTTTTTCTTTACTGAGAAACAAGAGGTAGTCATCGGAGGGTTAGAAGCAGTAACTTTTGAGAGAGGGTAATTTATGGGTAGTCTGATGACTTATTCAATATAGACAGGATGTTTTAGGAAACAAATGGAACCAAATAGGATAGAATAAGTAGATAGTAAGAACAATCCTGGATTACAAAGGAAGATAAAAGAAAAATACAGAGGGAGAAAGGGAAAAGCAAAACTGCATATGGAAGATTAATTTGTCCAAATCAAAGTAGATAACTTACATTATTTGTGTTTTTTCTTCTTTGGATCTGGTTACGTGCAGGATCTCAAGCCTTCCTTTTTAATCAGAACATGGCACTTCTAAATAGATAAACTTGTTTGCATTATTATAGTATTGATGGGTTGAGATGGATTAAACCAACTTTATGTATCCCATACTGTGCTTTCTTTGGTCTTGTCAGCCTCAAAAACGACCTCACCAAAGCGTAAGTATTGCTTAGGTAGCCCATTAGCTCTACCAGTCTTGTCTTCCTGCCTAAGACTGTCTACTATTACTAAACTCTGAAAAAATATTTGAATTTTATTTAAGATCAACAAAATGAAAAACAACTTTTCAACTATAGCTGATCATGTTTGAGGAGCATGTTTCATGAACAATCTGAAGAAAATTAAATGAAAATTACATAAGGTGACCAATGATTTCCTAGAGGAAATGAAGCAAAATGAAGAAACAAAATGTTGCTCAGGATTTTGCTGTTAGTAGAATGAGATAAGTAAGTTTTTTTTATAAAGTAATTCAGTAGAATACAATATCTTGGTCTGACATAACTGGCTGCTGACATAACCAGGCAGTACTGAATAATACTTTCCCAAAATACCAAAACAAAATGAATGACATCATCTCTGACAAGTCTAGAGTTCAGCTGTGACACAAAAATACCTAACACAAAATAATATTACATATAGGTCTTTTATGAAACAAAAATCCTTGTAAAAATCAAAGGGAAAAGAAAAAAGTATTTTAGAAACTCCATTAAGATAATGAAGAAGAAAATCTTCTCACTTTTCTGATTCTGTTTGATTTCACATTCCTACAGTGAAAAGTTATCGAGGCTTTGAAGGTAACATTTTCAAGGAACAAAAATTATGTGCACAAAGATCATATAATCAGTGGTTTGAGCCACTTCTACCTAGAAAAAAAATAAAATTAAAAAAAAAAAAATACAATGAGCACTTTCCACAATATATATCATCAATACTTCAGAAGGCCTAAAATGAATGTGCAAATTATGTGAACATCTATTCCTCTCGGAACTGGTGATAGTAAGTAATATTACAGAAGAAGTCATATAAAATGATATACTAGCTATGAAATATCTTTTCGTATACAAGAAAAACAAACTATTGTCAATTTGAGCATGAGAAAAATGAGCATCTCAAGTGTAGTGCTGATTTCAGTCACCTGTTTGGTGAGCAGGCATTGTTACAGATAACTAGAAAATATGCAGCATAAAACACCCTAACTCAAGTAACTCTCTGCTGGAAATCATCAACCACTACTCCAGAATAAAGCAGACACATCCACTTGAGCTGGATATGCAAAAGATGTTTCCTAATTAAAGTCTAATAGACAGTCATCAGCACTGTATATTTATTAGATTTACAACAGAAGACAAATCCCTCTGATATATCTCAAAGTTATCAGCCAAATATATTAGCAATTAGAGCACAGAAAATTTTCCGAAAACTGTGGGAAAATAAAATACTATTATTATCCTATAATGGTAGTAGAAAGGGAAAGCTTTATGATTTCTTGTCCACTTAGACCCTATAGAACTACAAAAAAAGCTTTGGAAATCACCATCATAATCTTTCTCTGGACAGAGCTTTAAAGTCTGCCCAAAGTGTGGTTCACAGTCTTGAAAGTGAACGTTATGTTGAATAATGGTGGATATGATCTGAGCTAATTAATATTGCCAGATATAATCTAATATTATATATCGATGACATTCATAATACATAATGAATTTGAAATCCAACAGACACATATTTAAATGAATTATTAATAGCCAGAATGAATAATCTGCTGTTCAGTTTGTGGTATATATTAATGCTCTTGGCAGATTTATAGGCTAGTAAATATTTTGTCACCAATCTTGATAGCTACATACCAGAAAATAACTAAGTTAGTAACCATTTTAGAACTAATACATACTTACATATTTTGGGTATTATTATTATTATTATTATTTTTAAGAGGGAACATGAACAGAGTAATGGCATTTAAATGAAAACTAGTGTAATAATGATTAAAAAACATTGTTAATGAATGATACTTAATAATGAAATTTCTTGTGTGTGTGTATGTTCAGTGCATGCAACATATAACGTAACTTCTTATTTTGATAATGAAAATGCTACCTGACTCAAGGTTACATACATGAAATGAAAGTAACAGGCACCTCCAAGCAAATTTCTCAGTCTTTCTCCCAAGCTGTTTTACAGTCCTTCCCTTTAAGGTGGGGTTTTAAGATGATCTCGCAGTTGTCCCAGTGCTGATAAGTTGTTAATTTTCTCATTAATTTGGATCTGCAGGCCACCTAAGATGACAAAAGATGAAGGCCATCTAAAGGAAGATAAGACTTTTCAAAGTGGTATGAAATTCACAATAAATACTGCATAAATACTTTATGTCATCCAAAAATCTAAGGATCAGAAATCAGTAGAGATTAAAGACCATGTATATATGCAGTTTTTCTGCTAAGCTTAATGTTTACACACACACACACACTAACACAAATTTTGAATTAAAGTATTTGCTTGTTAATCAGAGTGAAGAGTAAAAAGCAACATTCTGTAAAAGTGCTGCACTGCAATGATCTAAATTCTGAAGAAATTCAGCTACTACTGTGAACTCAGGCTAGAAAGTATATAAATGTGCTCTTTTTACTGGTGTGATGTCTGTTGTGCAAGGTGATCTGTCTTATCTGTATCAGTGCCCCTTGCCCAAATGTTAGACCAGGTCTTACATTACAGATCATTCAGATCATGCAAAAGAGATTAACTTTCCCTTCCAAGCACTCTGGGAAGGCACTGATGCCTCTTTGGCTGTGCTCACAGAGGATTTCTGGTTGCAATTTTGTTGTGGCAGCATAAGACACTACTGCCGGCATTTGCATCCATCCTCATTCCACCCTCCTTGTCACTAGTGGTCCGTGCCTCCTCATATCCATCAACAGAACTTCACATATAGTGACCATAACCTCATTCTGTCAGAGCAATCTGAGTGAATTTGAGTGCTTTCAAGAGGAAGATTGAGGAAGATTAATACTTTTTTTTTTTTTTTTTTCCCATTTGACAGAAACGGGTTACAGAAGGGAGCATCCTTGATGATGGTAGCATACCTAACAGGAAAATAATCTACAGTGGACAAGTAGTGATAGCTTGCTGAGGTAGGTACTTTTATCTTCTCAGAGAAAACTTTAGACTCCTTAGGACAGTGCACCAGCTTCTACCTTTGACACTTCTTGCAGATTTATGTGCTTGTTTCTGTCGACCCTTCCTCTCACCCCCTGCTCTCCAAGAAACAGTAATATAGGAATATGCAATTGCCTTGAATTATGATTTTATGTTTCTTCACAAATTTAGGAAGAATTACAACTTTTAACGCCTCTAATAGCTTTAGGTTTTGTTTCTGTTTTGCTCTCAATTACAAGTTATCTCTAAGCAGTTTGTTCATTTCTTTCCCTACCTAAAAAACAAACAAACAAACAAACAACAACAATAACAAAAATAATCATCATCATCAACAACAAAAACAACACCAACAAAACAGAAAATAAAGCTAGATAATTATTTGGTTTTATTTTTGATAAATAACTTGCCTGTTATTTCACATTTGAAAGATTTTTTGTAGAATATAACACAGAAATTAGTGATTTTTAATCTAAGTCTTATATTTGTGCTGTTAGTATATAGAAGAGAATGTGGGGTTAGGAACAGAGAACAGGTGGATTTGGAAGTAATACATGTTCTGGTTGTCTGAGATTCTTGCCAGTTTTATGATTTGAAGAAGCACACTCTTTAAATTGTGCTTATGTGTTACAGAGGTTTACAGTTTTCTTCCCTCTACCTCTCCTTCTTAGCAACAGCTGCTTCACTGGCTTCCATATTTATAATTTGTCCCTAAGCATTTAAAGATGGATGAACTCATCTTGGAAACAAATGAGAGATGGGAGAGAATAAAATCCATGTGAGGATATTTTACATTCTCTGGAGCCCCTGGTGTTCAACTCTCAAATTCCCTGATTGTTTGAGGAGGTGATAATATAAAAAAGCAAGAAGAATTACAAGCTAAACTTAGTCTTTTAATGATGTCGCTTCTGCACTGCATTCCCTATTCTGTCTATTTGAAATATGTCTTAACTTTCAATAGCAGATACTATGACATTGGAAGCAGAGTAGAGCCATTGTGTATTTATTTTCCAGTTTGGGTTTGGATATATAGGAAGTTTATTGGATTTGTTTGTTTGTTTGTTTTGACTTTGTTTCTGATTTGTTTTTGATATGCTTTTCTGATATCTATTCTGCAGACAGCCTGAATCAATATGATGGCTACATCCCAGAGGACCAACTTGTGGTCCTCAAAACAGAAAGAAGGGCACTTTAATAGGAGTGAAAAAGCTTTCTTGATGTGTCACGTGTTGTCAGTTTTCTTTGCAAAGTGAGAGCTGAGACTTTGCAGGCTAAATCAGTCTGAAGAAATAACAAAGAGCTTTTACACACTTTGGAGTCAATAGCAGAACCAGGCAATCTTCTTAAAGCATAGCTTTGATTTAAGTGAATCAATTAGTGTTTAATCACATGCTTAATTTTAAAAGGTTGACATGCAAATAATTGCATAATGTTGTGTGCACTTTTAAAACATACATTAATCAAAAATCTTGCCTTCAATATGAATGATATCTGATACTTTCTCATGCATAAATACTTTTCCATACTTACAGTCATTTATGCGTCCTACGATCATTTTTTAACAGGCTCTGACTGGCATGATGTGAACAAAGAGCAGAAAGGGCAAGTTCCTCTAGCTATCCTTAATAGACCCCAAGTTTCTGAAATGGGAGAATTTCATCTTCCTAAATACAAAGGCTACATGTAGTACCTAAAAGAAGATGTTGTGCTTGATAGGACAGTTTTTTGCTCCATTCACCATGCAGTGGCAAAATATGAGAATGACATTACATATATCCTTTAAGTCCAGGGAGTCAGGAGAGCAGCTGAAAAACAACCTGGTGTAATCTTGTCTGTGTCTCAGTGTGAGCTGTACTGAAATAACTCCTCAGAAATCTCCCTAAAAAATCAGGACTTAGCAGCGACTCAGTAAATCACTTTCTAGAAGAGCATCCCTACTAACTGTGTCTATACATTGATGGGCTCTTTACCTCAGTTGTTTCAGTTAGATTACACAGAAGTGTTTTAAATTCCCTTCTTAAGATGCTACAGTTACCTACATTTAGATTTGAAGTAACTCCATGTAACATCGGTATTCTAGTGCAGGTAAATTTTATTCCCCCTAATATATCTATGGAATACTGGAAAAAGGAGACTTTCATATCTACAATTTGTTTCCAATTCTACACTAACTTTCAGTTCTTGCTGGAGAGACTGGTCTTTGAGAGACATCATTATAAGAAATTGTATTGGTGTCCTTAAGCCACCCAATTGATTTTTTTTCCAGGTAATCAGGTAATTAGGTAGTTTAAGATAGATATGAATTTGCAATAAAGAGTTGTTTGATTTTGATGCTAGTTTTACTGATAGCCTGCAGATTATGTTCACTAAAATGTTATTTGTGATATGTTATTTAACTGTCATGAGAAACAAATGCATTATAAATACAGATTTAAGTAAAACAGTATACTGAGGATATATTCACTCAATTTACTAGTTAAATATCCACTCAAACCGTAATCAAATAACTACTTGAAAGCCTCTGAATTATCTGCATTTCTACTTGAATTTAGTGTCAACAACATTCTGTTGTCAGTTGTGCTTCTTAAATTTATTTTTTGTTTAGTTTTGTTTGTCTTTGTTTCCCCTTAAATTACTTGCTTTCAAAAATTTTGTTGGTTTGGTTTGGTTTGGTTGTTGTTTTGTTTTGAGGAATGTGGCTAAAGAGGGGCTTACCTTAATGTACAATGTATAAACTCTCTCTGGTAGTCACAGAAAATCATGTGATGGAAAAGCAGACATACCTCTTGTAAGAAAGATGAAAAGTGCTGATCTGAAATCCCAAATCATAAGAGAGTATTTGCATTCTTGAAAGGGGATGAAACCTTTTGATCTTGGAGCAATCAGGATGAAAATCTGTTTGTTCTGTTTACTGTGTAAATGGGCTGAATATTGGTTACATTCATAGACTGCAACACAACATGCCGCTGATATTTAGAGGTAGAGGAAAACTAGGTGCCTTGCATGAAGCAATTAATTAGATTATTTTTTCAAAGGAAAAAGCACATTAGAAGAGAGACAGAATCAAGATGCTTAGATCTGCAGGAAAACAACTCTCCAGTTGTGGTGGGCAGCCTCAGCACAACCTTGTAAAAAGCCCTGGCAATTACTGTCCACTTTACTTCAGAAATAATTTTAAATACTTAAAATTTATGTAACAGAGACTCATTTTTCTGCTAGAGGGTGGTTGTGTGAAGAGAAGTCTCTTCTAGTGTTTTGTAAATCAATTAAGAAAAAAAATAAGATTGGAAAAATTTAACTGAATTTACTCCCAGAACTTAGAGAATAAACTGCTACTGGTCAGAGCAAGCACCTTCACTCAGAATACTGCTTCTCTCCATTAGCAGTAAATCTGACATTTACATCAAAAAAAAATCTCTTTTTAGATGGACCCAGAGAACTATTTTAGTCCTGCTGTCTGGGAGCCATAAAACACATAAAAACATGTAGGAATAAGTAAATGTACCAGAGCTGTTTGGATTTAACAGAAGAACACAAATTTGTAATAAAACACAAATTTGAAAACTTTTGGTGTTCTAGAGATTGTATATTACCAAAAATCCACAAAATTCTTCAAATCCTGTAGTATAAAACAATGGAAACTTAGATGAATATATAGTATATAGTTCGTTATGCCCAAAACATCAGATTATCTGAAACATGTAGCTCTTTGATATTTTTGAAATTCCTTATTGCTTTATTTGTCCTGGCAGAAAACTTAGCATATAGATCATAATTGGAAAATAAATAAATAAATATTATATATATATGTGTGTGTGTGTATATATAATTTTAAAGGAAATGTTCCTAACTTTTTTGGGTGTATATATTTATATGTAATTATACATCACACACAGGCAGGCTAATTATTCCAATACTAATGATAATTCCAAAAGCTGATTGTTCCAGAAACAGTCTTTATCTTTATAACCATCACTTACCGTCACTTTAGTCATTTCAGCAATTAACAATAACATTCTAAAACAAGCCGACAGAATAGAGTTTCCAATTTGTTGTTGTTGTTTTTGATACTTTTGACTTTCATTAGTAAACAAAACTCTTAACTCTGCTCTATCCATATTGGTACTTGACACAAATTCGTGTCATAGCTTGAGAGAACTGAATGTAGTGGGCAGTACACTTGCTGTCTGAAGTGTACCAACTTTCCAATTACTATACCTAATACTTCTGTATGTAACTCAGAGTGTGTGAGTTACATTTATTACATGTGTAATAAAGTAGTCTGTGCTACAAATCTGAAACAGCTGGTTTTCACCTTTTTAACAGCATAGATATCAATAAAATAGAAAGAGCTGACGTTTACTTGATCAAAAGCTAAAAATGTGTCAGCAACCTCATGATGTTGCAGAAAAGGGTCTTGTATGCAGACAGACATGAGAGCTACTGGTAAGACCCATGGATAATCCTACCTACTCTGATCAGGACTGATAGGACACAGTGGAAAGAAATACTGTGTCCAGACTTAGGTAGTATACCTCAAGAGAGGTATTGACAAAATGAGAAAGACCAGGGAAGATCCAGGAGAAAAGTCAAAGCTATCGGAAGCAGAGGAGAAGCAGGTTAAAGTTCTCTAAAGGCTCTCACAGAAAATAAACAAACAAACAAACAAACAAAATTGTGGACAGGATAAGTGCTTTAATCATTGGCTTTGGCAGCAGGAAGAAAAAAATATATATGCAGGAAAAGATCAAGCTTTATTAAAAAACAACAACAAAGAACAACAAAGGGAAGATGCTATCTGCACAAGAACAGTGCAGATAGCTGATCTGCAGAAGAGAATAGCAGGTAAGTTCCAGAAGTCCTCTCATTTCATTTACTTCATTTACTATGATTCCCTGACTCTAGGCCTTAGTAAGAAAAGAGCAAGGAGAGGGGATTGAACTACAATAGCGTTAATTCTTATCCGAGAAGATTCAGGGTGTCACAGACATTATTTCTTGCATTCAGCAATGGAGATATCAGAAGAAACAGAAGGATTTGCTAGGTAATTGGAGCCCAGAGTTGGAGAAAAATAAGCTGCTTACATGACAGTTATGTACCTGGACATTTTATCAGTAATTTTTTTGTCTGAACTACAGGACTCATTTTTTTTAAAAGATTTCCAAAGAGAAAATGAGAACCATACTTCTGCATGTCATTGCAATTATTTTTTTTTCTATGCTGCATGCTCATGCCATCAGTTGTAGCTTGCTGTTAAAGCTTATAAACACATTTCTACAGAGCATATTTACTGCTGTCATCATGCAGTAGTCTCTCTGCAACAAATATGCATCCTTAAATTGGCAATAGCTGATTATTTTCCTCAAAATCAAATAAACATTCATCACATGCTTCAAAACCTGTCTCCCGTGGCTTATAAGAAAGGTATTATCAATACATTAATTAATAAATTAAAATACTACCATTATTCATCTGTCCTTACACTTTCTTGTATACGTAGACATACCAGAGCCCAGCTCAGCTGGCAATGAACAGTTTGTTAGCTTGTCCTTCTTCAGCTGATACCAGAATGTATCATGCTTTATGGCACTGATCTGCACAGAAGCACTGGTCTGACTGTAGCAATAGTGTGGACTAGCTGTTGGCAGCAGGCAGGGTGCCCTCTGCTGTATTGGGTGACCCATGAAGCTGCAGTAATTGATAGGTGTAGCTTGCTGGTACAAAGTATGTTTGTCTCAAGAAGGAATTTGAAAGATCAATGAGTACTGGGAAAGAGAGAAGTACTGCTGGTGCTGACCTTCTAACTTTCAAAGAGGAAACAGACTTTCTAAGGAGAGGTGAGGTCTGTGATATCTTATTCTCTTATGTTAGGGAGCAATAATTTTTTTTTGCCAAGCAATTAGCTTGTTTTAACATGGGAGAAAATGCCATGAAAATTATATAATTTTAAATTATTTTTCTTATATAAAAATAAAATTGTTTCTGAGTAAAAGACATTCTAAAGCAAACCACAAAGAACCACCTGCATCTACTTATTTGCAAAGTATGAAGGAGAAAACATTACTTAGGGTTTTATTTTTGTTATGCTGATCCTTAAATTTTGAATGGATAATTGGATGTGTATATACATAAATGTATCATCAACATTATGGCATAAGATTTAGGCACTTCCAGTTTATTGGAGAATTTGTTGAAGTTGCTTTAGAAACTCTGCCTCAGACCTGTCATGAGCACATGTGAGATGAGGACAGCTGTGTGAAAATCAACACCATCAATAAAAAGTTCATGAGTTCATGACTAGTAACAGGACTGAAGTTCACTGATTGGTTCAGCAACTACTTAAAACCCTACCATCAAAATACAGGAGAAAAGTGAAGTAGTTTATATTAACATCTTCTGTTGTATTGCCTACATATATCTTGAAGCAATTTAATATGTTGTAATGAGCCAGAAACTGGAAGTTAAAGTGAAAAACATGAAGGCTCATGCATTTGCAAGCACCTTAAGTAGGCTTTTAGGTTTCTTTTTATCTATTTTCTCTCATTTTTGGAGAGATATTTGGATAAGTAAGTTTGCTTAATTTTTTAAGCTGTTAAAAAAAAAAAAGTTTCTTTTTTTTTTGTTTTGTTTTTAATGGTATTCTTCATATAACTATTAAAAAAAAAAAAAAGTCACAGAATTAAAATTCCCTCTTCCTCTTATTCAGAATTATGTGATTCATCAAGGAAAGAAAGAACATATCGTTCTACTTTTCTTAAAAACAAACAAAAAAACAAACAAAACCTGTCATTGCAAAGACAAACTGATGTTTCATGAATATCATTCCCAATAACATAGACTTCCTTAACTTAAAGATGCATTCCCCAAAAACATATTTAGAAGAAGGTGTTTCCTCAACTATTAGTTAAGCCCCTACACGTAAAAAACAGAAATATATAATGATTTGTTCTTCCTTTTCCACCTCATTACTAGCTATTCCATTTTATTATTATTATTATTTTTAAGTGATCAAAGTTTTCAAGACCAAGTGCTTTGTATCTAGTTAGTTGAATGTATGGTATGACTCTTGTTACCAGTTGTGCCGTGTCCTCATAACTCTCGCTGAACTCTGTAACCTCTCATGGATTTACATATGCAGAAAGCTCTGGTCCTTTAACCTGTGATTTAAGTACAGCTGTAGACTCCAAGCATTAATCTAAGGAAAAAAAAAAAAAAAAAAAAAAGTTATTTAAGAAAGCATTTGCCTTGCTCTGTGGTCTATAATCTCCAAACCCCATAGACTTAGTGTGATTGTTTGGTAGTTAAATTCAAATCAAACAGCATGCCATTTCACCTCTTTAGTTTTTACTTTGTTTCTCATTTCCAAATATGACCACTCTGAACTTTGCTGTAGCAAAAACTGAGAAGTGGGCTGGTAAGATTGACGTCATGGAAATCTGCTCATTATGATCTCACCCCATCCCCCTTATTGGTGCTCTTTTTTTTTGTTTGTTTGTTTGCATTAAATATGTAAACAAAATAGTTTTGCTGAGGAAACAATGTAGAAAGGATGTGATTTGATATTGTGGACCATTAAAAGAGAAAGGTCCACTGAAGTTTACTGGAGGACTTCTTCAGTCTGATGATCCTAGAAAAGACCTTACATCAGAAGTTTTGTTGTCATATTTAAACTGTATGAAGCAACAAACCAGCTTAATGGCTTATGCTTGAGGAAGTCAATTGGTTACACAGAATTTCACATATAAATCTATTTCCTGTAACTAGAAGAAAAATAGCAAGTGAAAAATTACAGATGCTACTCAAGTTAGTATTTTCAGATTTACCTGATCTGTCACTGTCCAGCTCCGTGTATGTGATTTTTAACTCTGAATGGAGGAAAAAAGATTGTATTATTTGCTCCATTTTCTGTTTGCACTGCAAATGGGTTTAACAAGTGATCTTGGTAAATCTTAACATTTTTGTAAGCTTGGAAATAATGAAGGAAAGTTCTATTTTTAGTAGGTTTAATTTATGCATTCTCAGTTTAACAATACACTGCATAGGCCTAAAAGAAATGCTCTAATTTTAAAAATGTCTTAGATATTTTACTGTAAAACTTTATAATCTTTTAGCCTATTTAGTTGCTTCTATGTGTTATGCTCTTATTGCTTCTTCAGTGACATTTCATTAAAAAAAAAAATCTGGAATACAATCTAACAGCAAAAGCAGCACTCAGAAAATAAATTATTTACTCACTTATGAGGGAATATAGCATTTGAATTCTCCACATGAAATCAGTATCCTTGGCAGTTAAGTTGATGACATTATATGAAAAGTTGTTCTTTGAGCAGCGCTAGAGTGTGCTTCTGAGTTTCAGTCTTTTATATATGCCTACAGCTGAGACTGTCCCTGTAGGTATGCTGCAGTCACCACCTGCTCTGCCAAACAGAGCCCAAGGTTCACTCAGCAGCTACAGGAAATTTTACATACACATATTTCCAGAGAGTTCACAAAAATGCATCGTGACTTATGTTTTCTGGATTTGGTTCTGTTTCTGTGACATGCAAATTAAAAAACACATCTATGGATTGAATAGTAAAAAATCACCCAGATCCTTTAGTCTAGACCTCTTGCTTGCTGTTTGATGCCAGCTGATTATAAAGGTAACATGTTCTAAAGCAGAAGGTCTAAAAAATTTGTCCTTTTTGGCAAGTACTTTGTTTCATGTGCAAAACATAATATAAATAGTATTTCAGAAAGAACAAACATGGAAACACAACATCCTAATCAGAAGTAACACGATTCAGTTGTTATTTGAATTACCCATGCATAAGGAGAAGAGATTATCAGGGTAAGGGAATGAGCTGGAGCTGCAGGTGTTAGGCCTACATTTTATTAACATCACCAGAGATCTACAATTACTAGTCATATGGCTCTCTGTCATTTCACTGCACAGGCTTTTATTTCATATCTTTGGGAAAGTGATTGCTGGGACAACCACTGAATGTCTTTGTGCACTGGAGTTTGCTTTCTATATTTAGCACCTACATTGTGCTTTCCTTTTCCCTGAGAAATGGTTTGACATTATAGTTTCAACTTCTAATTAAAGAAATTTCTCATATTCAAAGGTCCTGGGAAGATAAAATTGTCACTGTGCACTGAATGTTGCAAACTCCACCAGCAGAAATCTTGCTGCCTGTTAAGAGCATAATGGCAGCTGCACCATAGTGGAGATTGGCAGAATTTGGGAAAAAAAGACCTAAATACCCTTCTTGAGGTCACATACTACTTTCTGTATCATTTTGGCACACTTCTCTTAGGCCATTTTCTTTCTTCCTACAAAATAATTTGTGTTACTTTTACTTGATTTCAGAATGTATTTACAAAACAAGGTTGTTTGGCAGAGTGTATGGCACTATACAATTCTGTTATGTGCCAATTCAGAGATACGTCTGATTAGATTATTTCAGACCAGCTCATGCAGAAGAACTATGCAAGGCATGTGTGCGTGATATTGCTTGAACCAGAACTAACCTGACCAAAAGCTGTATTTATTTCTAGCTAAATTGATGTCTCTTACAGTAAAAGCTAAAAATTACTGTGTGTTGGTCTTCAAATCAGAGGCAAGCAGAGTATTTGCCAAATTGCCATTAGAATAGCAAAGTAAACATGAAAACGAGCTAGTAAAACATATCTAGTAAAAACTCAGCACCCTCATTCTCTCCTGTAATTCAAAGTAACAATTCCATTTTAACCTCTTTAACAACAGTTAAGAACAAGAACACAGATTTCTTAAAATTTGGAACATACCAGCTTGTTCCAGCAAAGAATTCAACTCATGGCATTTTCATGATACTTTTTAGCAACAACAGAAGCTTAGTCTATGTAGTTCTGGAAGGACTTGGAAGGCTAAATCCTGCTCATCTTCTTTACACCTGTGACTGCCTATAGTGTGAAAAATATTACCTTTGACTTTTCAATGAATCTTTTAAACTATTTTATTGCTTCTTCTTATGTAAAGATATCTGAAAGGCTTTTTTTTTTTTTAATTTAATTTTATTTTTTTTACTTACACAGACTATCATGGTAAGGGATAATTTATCAGATGAAGTGTTTCCAATTATCATTATGAAGAACAACATGCCTTATTTTACACATAAGTGTAAAATGGATCTATTCAGCAAAGGACTGAGCAGTACTCACACACTATTTACATACTAATTAAGATAATAGTTTAGTTCTAAACAGTACATGTAAACATTGGTGACCTTTGATTTCAAGTACATTGTAGTTCCTATAATTTCCAGCGGGGGGTTCACTCAATTTTCTTAGTAAGCTCAAAGGGCCCTTTAAATCAAATGTGAAGAGATCTTATTAAGCATATGGATAAGACACTATACAGGCTGAAAACTATACATGTCCTGCATGTAAATGCATCTAATAATTACTGAAATATTTCACATGATTTTTCAGTGAGACCATTGCAAACAGAATTTGCCAACTCATATTAGTTTAAGGGAATAACTATTAATATGATGATGATGATGATTATTATTATTTTTTTTTTCCTTAGAAACTCTCTAATAGTAATCTGAAATAATTAATCTTGACCAATAAACTTTGGACTACAGATGGCAAAGAAGTATTAAAGGAGAATAATAATTTTGTGCATACATATGGGGACATATGGGATATGTATGGGTGATATACCTAGTCTTGGTAGACTTGCAGAACCTTGCTGTGTCTAATTGTAAAAATATTATTCATGTAGTATACTTAACTGGCAAGATTCATTCATGTAAGGATGCATGAGGGAAGCAAACAGTTCAGTTTTTTTGTACATAAATTATGCCCATGAGCTGACAGTCATACATCCATGTTGTAAAACAGGAATGTCAGAACATGTGGGTTCAGCAATCCCTTTAAGACCATTAAAGGTCTTTGGTGAGCTTCTGAAAAATATGCCATATGCACATTTTCTGTACATATGTATAGAATGTCCTAGTGAGCTTACCATTTTTATCCCAAAGTGATACTGTATGACAAATGCTGTATCCAAAGTAGTCAAAAATTGTTCCCAGATACTCCAGACTGTAACTCCAAGCAACTGCTCAAGAGGTTTTAGAATATGCATCTGAACTCACTACTCTACTGTGCATACAGTTCAAGGACTGTCTTTCAAGTTGTGATATATTAGGGGGAAATACAGAATGCTATCTTTCCTGTTCAGTCTCACAGAAAGGAATATTATTTCTTATAATCTGCTTGGCTTTTTTTCTTCTTTTTATTCTACTGTCTTTTCTCCTGACAGTCAAAACTGTTTTTTTTTTTTTGGTCTTATTTTTTTTTTATCAAGTAAGAAAACTTTCTTCTAAATGAGCTTGAATGTATGGGACCTGCCTACAAGTTTGTTTACTATATTCCCCTTATTGTTTTCATTTTATGAATTTGCAGTATAAAACCATCATCAGTACCCATTTTGTCACATGAAAATTTAGAAGCCAGAAAATGTTGTTAAAAATATCATTTAACATAAAGTTGTGACAAATTTGTAATGCTAGCTGTCTGTTGACTGTAATGAAATGTTAAGTGGCCTTATACGCATACTTTTCAGTTTTGCTGATGGCAAGCAGTCCCTTTATGGAAAAGCAGACAACCTCCCATGAAGAAAAACTTAAAACAGGTATTTTTTTGCAGGAGACTGGCAGAACAGAGAAGTCCTAAGGTTAATTAAAAATCATTCTCACTTAGACAGAGAGAAGTAGCAGTAAATATATGAAAAATATTTTATTTCTTTAAATTTTCAGCTCCAAAACTGAAAACCCTGATATGAAATGCAAATATATTAGGTAAATTACTAGATTATGATGTCTTAATACTTCAAGTGCTCAACACATTTACTCATATTTTGACAGTAGAGGAATAAGGAAACTTTCAGTGTTTTCGAAATCAGTTTGAAACACCTTCTTACTTACTAGATGCCTTTGATGAGCTGAGCTATTCAAGAAATTTAACTTGAAGTAGATACCTACATAAAGACATAGAAAGATTGCATAGACTAAACTGCAGATATCTAAACAGCAAAGAAAAACACCACCACCAACAAAAATTATGAATACCAAGTATAGTGCATCTAAGGTTCTCTTCAGAGTAGACCTTAAAATTAGTATGTTATGCTCAATATCTACTGAAGTGAATTGGAATTATGCTTTCATTTAAAGACATAGCCAAAATAATAATAATAGTTGAATGTTTTCAGAAGTCTTTATTCTCTTTTAGACAATGGGAAGATTTAAAGAATTATGGATATACTTTAATTTGCATACTTATAAGTACTTTATGATAAATTTGTGATATTAACTTATATTTAAAATATATTTAAATTCCTATTTTAATATTTCTGTGCAGATAAAATTGAAGAAAGGAATAAGTAACTCACTGTAATGTAAAGCAGATAGTATTTTATTTGCCTAAATCTTTCTTCATTGGCTGACAAGATTAACATTTGAAGTAATGTGCAATGTTATTCTTGCTTTTCCTAATTGAAGTCCTCAGGTTTTGTGTTATGATATTCCTAGGATTTTGGCCATTTCACAACCTAACCTAATGTCCTAAGAACAGTGGTTGGGCCTGGAGAGCAGCCTCATTGGTCCCATTGGCTTGCATACCACCTTCTGCCTCAGATTCATTTTTTTCTTCTCAGTCTTATTTTGTTCCACATCAAAGTTTACCTAAGTGGGGAAAAGACATACTTCTTATGGAACTGTAAGGACATTTCAGATTTCCACTGTCTTAAGACCACTTAGGAAGCACACAGTGTTGTGGCAGAATACATTTTTTTACTCTTCCATCCTTCACCTATTTAGGGTTTTTCATTATGTCTACTACTATGTTTCAGTAGTGTTTTCAAAAGCACTTCTTCAATTATTCCCAATTATTCCAATAAAAGCATTTTTACTTTCCTTCATTATACAGCATTTATGCTGTATTTGAACGTTTTTTTTTGTTTTGTTTTTGTTTTTTTTTTTCTCCTGATGATGATGACGATCCCTTTTCCTGTTTCATTTTTACCATGTTCTCTGTCTTCATCTTTTTAACTACAAAATGTGAATTTTAACCTCTTTATTTAGTACATGTTTAACTCTCATAGTCCTGTGTTAATTCGCACTCTCTCATCTCTAACATTAAAATAATCTGTGATAACTCTCCTTATGCTATGAACTGTAACATCTATATGGGTCTGGACTAGAAATTTTGCCTCCCAGGACTGGGAGTTGATGGCTCTCTGCAGAAAATTGTGTTGACCTTTTTTCTTGTCAAGATGGAAATGGAGATATCTGCAAGGATCCATATGCTTTAAAATGGGAAGATAATAGAAACTTTATTTGACTATGCTTAATACTAAGTCAGCCTGTTTTGGATTTCTTGTTAGGGGGAAATCTATGCTAATACATTGCTATTCTTTTTAGTGCAATGCTTTTGAATTCTGATTCTTATATGTCCATACATATAAGAGCATTGTACCCATTCTAGGAATTATTTTTACCATATTTAGTTCTAGAACAAAAGAAAATTCCACAGAAATGCCAAATGCCCCTTCTTCTTTGATCTATCTATTACAGCTTTAAGAGCAAGTTTATTACGTTAGGAAGGATAAATAATCAACAGTCTTTAAACAATTAAAAAACAAAACAAAACAAAAAACAAACAAACAAATAAACAAAAAAACACACATGGCTTGGTGAGTGAATTATGTCCACAGCACAAGACAATAGCTGCTGGTATGCACAAGAAGTTCAGAAAAATAGTTACTGTGTATCTCATATGGTCATATGGTCTACTAGCTAGTCACATAGTGCCAGATTCAAATATGACATTCTGTTACATCTAGAAAGAGCAGCCCTGAATATCACCCTCTGAGATGTTGCCTAGCTGTATTAGTGCCTAGATTTAAAGTCTATGAGAGATGTTCTTTTTTATGTGCCTCCTAATTGTTCCAGTTGTGGCAGTACTGGGAAGCTTGGCACATTTAACATTCAGAATAGCTAGGATTTCAAAAATAGGCATTCTCCAAACAGGTCAGTACTGTATTTATTTCAAAAGCATATCTGAAATGCAAGTTTGGGATCTGGATGAGAAATAATTGAATTGTTTTCTATCAATGACACCTGTGAGATAATAGAGAAGTCTTCAGGACAGAAACAGAGCTTGGTATCTATCATACTCTAGGAGAATGTTTGAATCAACAGACTACTAAGGGTATTTTCCTGTTGTTTAAACTGCTCTGTTGCAGCAAAGATGAGTTGCTCTGGCTGGAAACAGATAACGTGAATCTCTGTCAAAGTGAACTCTCCTCCCTGGCTTAAGGAGTACATGTGTTTCAAGGAGTAGATTCTTTTAAATGGATGGGAAAACAAACAAACAAACAAAGACTCACAAAATGTTACTGTAACTATTCAGAAAACACCAAGAGGTAAATCATTATGCAGTTTTCAAACTTTTCTATACCACATATAACCACATATCATAGATGTATCTTTCCTTCCTTAAGCAGAGTGTAACTACTGAAATAAATTTTGTTCATACATTTTTTCAACACAGAAAAAATATTATCTAAACAAGACCTTTGATAAAACAGGTCTTGAGAAAACAGGCCCTTCTAATCACAAAAAACTGATCTCCCTAATGGCGGTGAACACAAATGTATGGGACATCACCTGTGGCAGTAGGTACTTCACTAATGAGTCTAATTTCTTGCATTAAATGTAACACATTTAAAATTAAACTAAAATAAAAAATAGATTATTTTTTTCCTCAGAACATTCATTCTGTTTTTATTTTCATAGTACAAGATACATTGTCATTATAACTAATAGCAGACTTGCTATTTGTCCCTGTGTGGGGACTTAGAAAGTCCCTGTGTGGCAGCTGAAACTGAATTTTCTTTAACCAGATTGTATGAGTTTCCTTCCTATGTTTCATAATTATATTTTTTTTTATTTGTTAGGGTTAGGGTTTAAACAGGGATATGATGGGTGTAAGAGGAAGCGTTCTGTTTGTTTTCTTAGTAGTTTTATTAGGTTCGTCATTCAAGATTTATCTATAAACTGCATTCTGTCAGAAATCCTCAGGGTGAAGATGAGGTGACATCAGAAGCAGCAAATGACACTGACTTCTTGCTCAGAGTGTGGTACAATCTTGCACACACTAAGATAAATTGGAAGAGTTTTCTTGTTTTGTCTGCCATTAAAACCACTCTGGATTCCATGAATTGTCATGTACCAAAACTGGGTTTTCAAATAAGTGGATAGAACGGGACTGTATTGATTCAAAAATTCTGTACTGCTATTTAGGACTGCATTACTTTGAATGCACTCAAGAATAAACTATTTCATCTATAAAAAATGACTACTTATTATGAATGGAAAAGCTCAAGTACAGAAGGTTATGAACCATCTGCACAAGTACTAGTTCAGGGAAAGTATTTTAATCATTATGCATCCAGGGAGATGAAGCTGCTGCTATATTGCTACAATGGTGAAGAGTGGTAATACACTTTAATTAAAAGTCATGGCCTAGTACAATTTTTTACTTATCATTTAAAATCCTAACACATATTTTATTTCTTAGTCCAAAAGAAGAGAAAGGCCTTCATTCTTAACATCTGAACTCTCAAAAATTAATTTAGTAAGTGTACAAAAATATGTTAGAGAGTGTTCTGGAGACTTAAGTGTCTGGTATTCTCAAGACAGCAGCACTGTTTTTTAACTTTATAAGCATAGTTCAGAATCCTGGTTACACTAGCAAAGTTTAATCCCAGATGTATACAGCTCCAGTGAACACATTATTCTCTGAACTGAATTTGAAAATATTTTTCTATCAGGTGTACTGCATTACAAGTTTGAGAAAACCAATAAACCAACCAATAAACAAACCTTTTTATATGAAAAGATAATTTCATGTCTCTGACTTGTTTATTTTTTGCTAACTTTTCAGCTGACAATATCAAGAGTAATTAAGGCTCTAGTATATATATTCCCTTAGCCACCAGAAATTTTATGTAGTATAGGGTCACTTTTCATACAGGCTAACAGATAACATTTGACTTAAACCTGTTTTAAATCTTACGAAGACAATGATTTTTCTCTGGTGACCTAGTATAGAGAAGTCTGTATTCCTGAGTTCCAAAAGGCTGAAGTGACAAGGGTACTGAGATTACAGAAACCTTCTGTACATTATTTGTTCTGGTGCTGCAATGAAGTATAAGGCAATGGAATGGTTATGAATGATGGAAATAATGACACTAATAGTGATTGGAATACTTGCTTAGAGGCTTATCACCAAGAAGGACAGAATAAAGGAAAAACAAGGGGAATAGAACATAAAATGGAATAGGCAAGATGAGAAAAGAAATTATAAACATGATCATTTTATATAGTTGCGGGGAAGCACAGAAAAAGGTGTCATACTTTTCAGAGATAAAAGAAGTAAAGATACTGGACAATGAATATATATTTATTTAATTTCCCCTTTAATTCCTACTCCTACTTTGACTTTGGTAACTTTTTCATGTTGTTTTTCTGCTACCTTTGCCTTTCTGTTTTTTTCCATATTCTATTATTTTTAAGTGAATGAAATGAACCAGTTTTGCCTATAGCAACATTTGGAAGATGTGTGCAATGCAGATAATAAAATCAAAAACTGACTTAAGCACTGCCTCTGCTCTACTTATTTTTTGTTGGCTTTGTGATTACAAAACATCATTCACTTTCCAGATGAAAAACAGACTTAGAATAATACAGGCAGTATGTAGAATAGCAAATTCTGTTGGAACTTGGAACACCATCTGAAATAATAATGAATATGATATTCTGCAGATAATATTTTGATGGAAATAGGCACAGTCAAATTATCCACTGCAGATGAATAAGAATGAATCATCAGAATGTTCTAATTCTGCCAAAAGAGTAAAAGAAATAGATAAATATTTTAAATATATTAGCTATTTTAAATAATTACTAGTCATTAATGGAGTTATTAAATAGTCAAGTTCATGTTCTAAAGGTCTTACCTAGCTCTGCAGGTCCTTCAAGGCAAATATGTTTTGGAAGAAACAATTTCAGATTCTTAAATATCTTAGATTTTGCCACATACAAATTCCTTTAATTAACAGTACAACACAGGTAATATTAAAAAAAAAAAAAAAATAGAAAAAAAAAATTGCACAGAGGTAAGGTCAGGGTTGAAAAAAAAAAAAACAAAAGTGATTTGCATTGTTTTAGCTAGGCAACTGAAAGCCAGAAAATATCTAAATAGGTTTCAGGTGCTACAGATAGGGTTCTTCAAGGTATGTGGTAAATCCCAGAGACAGGCTGAAGCAGGAGATATGAATATATTATCTCTTTGAACACAAGTACAATATTTCATGATGGTATTTCAAAATGTTATCTTCATATAAGCAGTTGTGGACCAGTGTATGTAAATGTTCCTTAGCCACTGCAAGGCAACATGAAGTGCTCTAATAACAATGGAGATGAAAGAGTCTCATGTAACTGTCTCACTGGTTGTTCTGTAAGGATAAAAAACTCTGTGCATAAGATTTTCTTCATTAAAAATGTCATAGGATAGATTCTGCGATCATTACTTATACTGAACAGTAGATTAGTATGTGAATAGGTTCACTGAATTCAATAGCTGCTTTGAAACACGTTTTGTGATGGGAATGCCTTTCAATAAATAACCCCAAATTGAGTCCAGGATCCACAGGATGGGGTCTGGGGCAGCTTA
The DNA here is from genome assembly GCF_011077185.1 of Oxyura jamaicensis. Lineage (NCBI taxonomy): Eukaryota > Metazoa > Chordata > Aves > Anseriformes > Anatidae > Oxyura > Oxyura jamaicensis. Next base: position 38,869,228 of record NC_048895.1, on the reverse strand, counting down.
AGGGAGTATGATAATTATCTGCAAATGTATCACAGAATCACAGAATTTCTAGGTTGGAAGAGACCTCAAGATCATCGAGTCCAACCTCTAACCTAACACTAACAGTCCCCACTAAACCATATCCCTAAGCTCTACATCTAAACATCTTTTGAAGACTTCCAGGGATGGTGACTCCACCACCTCCCTGGGCAGCCTGTTCCAATGCCTCACAACCCTTTCAGTAAAGAAGCTCTTCCTAACATCTAACCTAAAACTCCCCTGGCGCAACTTTAGCCCATTCCCCCTCGTCCTGTCACCAGGCACGTGGGAGAACAGACCAACGCCCACCTCTCTACAGCCTCCTTTAAGGTATCTGTAGAGAGCGATAAGGTCGCCCCTGAGCCTCCTCTTCTCCAGGCTGAATAAGCCCAGCTCCTTCAGCCGCTCCTCGTAGGACTTGTTCTCCAGGCCCCTCACGAGCTTCGTCGCCCTTCTTTGGACCCGCTCAAGCACCTCGATGTCCTTCTTGTAGCGAGGGGCCCAAAACTGAACACAGTACTCGAGGTGCGGCCAAATGTACTGGTGCCAATGTACTGGCAGGAAAAAGTAAATCAGTCCTTTGCTGATGTCAAACCTGGAAGGTACAAAGTTTAGAAATCTCCTATTCTTCTAATATGCATTTTAGTAATAAATTGGATCGCTGAGGTGTTAAATGTCTGAGATGAAGCTGATGCAGGCCAGTAATAAAGCTTGACCTCACCTACATCTTAAAATGCAAAACTATCCTATAGCTTTGGTCAGTTTCCTGCAATACAAAAGTTTATTAAATTAAAGAAAATCAACAAATTGAAATCTTAGAAAAAATAACATTTTCATGATGCTGGCTTCTTGAAAAATTAAATGAAAATTATGTGCATTGAGAAGACAGTATAATCTTCTTCAAAATGCTTTCTAGCATGCTTTGATTTGAAGTCAGTTTAACAGTCAGTGAACAAACTAAAGAACACATTTTGCTAGGAAAATCTGCCATTGTCATAAAACATGCAAATACATCCAGTTGATGGCCCCTTAAATCTTCACAAAATGTTTGTATGAGATTTGAGAATGAATAGAGTCACTTTTGGAGTTTTGCATCGAGCAAAGTTTTTGAACTGTAATTGCAGTATCTCAAGTCAGCATACTACTGGTACAGAGTTTAGTATAAGTCAACACCTGTGCTACACTCAAATAAGGGTTATTGATTTTTAGTTTCAAATGAAGACTTGGAATTTAAAATCTATGTGTGCAAAAGCAAAATTCAACACTAACAAATCCAACAAAGAATAAAATGCCAAGCATGTTACAGATATTTTTCAGCTCATGTAGACTGTTGTGGCAAAAAGTTGTGTAAAAGGTTCCCATTAGCCTTCTAGTAAATTAGCAAGAACCATTGTCTGTGATTCATTTTCAAATAAGCTGCAAAATGAAAGCTAATCAGTGTCTGCCAATGATGAGTGTAATTTTGAAGGCCAATTACAATCAGCGACTATTTTATTTGAGATATTAGTTTGCAAATAGTTGTGTTCTGGTGTGCATTCACAGTATTGATTCTGATTGCTTGCTCAGTGTGAAGAGCTCAGCCCAGCTCTTCACCAGCAAGCTGCAGTGAAGCTCTCTGAGCACTGCAGGGTTTAGCAGAATGACAGGATGTTTCCATAGAGCCCGAGATGCACTTTTACCATCTGAAATGTCTGTGTGGGTGTTTTTCTCTTGGTTCATTGCTTCACCAGCCACTGTGTCTAATTTGAAATTACTTTTCATTCTACATTGCTTTTATGTTCTTCCCTCCTTGCATTTCTATAAAGCCCAGGGCTGCAAGTAGAAACTCCTGAAATCACCTAAGCTAAACACAAGTCTTACACTAGTGGTGCAGGAGCAATGCCTCTTTGCTGTTACAGTCAGAGTGATGATTTTCAGACATTTGTCATATTTAGTCTCCTTCAGTCATTTGTAATCATTTATAGATATGCAATATAGATCACATCTTCCCTTCCCTTCCCTTCCCTTCCCTTCCCTTCTCTTCCCTTCCCTTCCCCTCTTGATCTTTTGCACTTTGTCTTCCAAGATTTTCTTCCTGTCAGTCACGGTGACTCTAAAAGAATGCATCAATATCCAACACAATCAGACTTGTGAAGGCTGAATTGTGACACAATTTGTGAAAGATTTTATAAAGGGACAATGTACTGGGCAATTGATACATTAATGGATGTCACCTATAAATCACATAGTACTTTTAAAATTAATACCAGTATTTGAGAATATGCAAAATAAGACTTACTGTTTTAATAACAAATCAAAGATGGAACTGGCAGAAGTACTGTATCAGTAATATGCAAAATGACAGTGAATAGAGTATGGCTAAAGAAAGGTTAGGGTTACTATGTTTTGTTTTCTTTCTCTAATATGTAGCTTCTCATCTGAATTCCTGTGAAAACAGATCTGTTACTGGGTAGCAGCATTTGGAGCTGGGAACCAATGCACCAGAAGCAGGCTGGGTGTTGTGTTTTAACCTGGCCAGCAGCTAGAAGCTGCTAGAGCGAGAAGCTGAAAAGCCCTTGGCTTGGTGTAAGCGCTGCTCTGCAACAAGTAAAACATCAGCATGTTACCAGCACTCTTCTCATCCTAATCCAAAACACAGCACCCTACCAGCTACTAGGAGGAAAATTAACTCTGTCCTAACTGAAACCAGGACACTGGAGTATTACAGTAGATGGCATGTGACCTGCACTGTATGACAACTACAGTAAAGCACCTACTGCCAGACTCTGCTTTTGAGGATCTGAGTCTAAGGCTGTTGTAGCAATGTGTTTACACATAAATGAATGTAAAATGTACTACCACATCAGTGTAACCAGATGTCTCCCTGCAGGGATTCCTATAGACATCTAGGTTCCAGGTGGTTTTCGTTACAAAGCTTTTAACTCTTTCCCCAAGACAAAACAGTGATACTAGCATATGTATTTACCAGGCACTTCTTTCAAAGCTGACTGAAGACTTTCAGTAATTTAAGGTCTATTTTCAGTGAGTAGGTATCTAAAGCTGTCTGAAACATGGGCCCAACTGTGGCTCACAAACAGAGAGGAAAATCACCCAAATGTACATCCTGGAAAATTGTTGACATATATATTTGTCAGCCCCTTTGCAACCAGAGGTTATAAATTAAGAGCAGCTCATACAAAGGCTTGATCAGTCCCTAGCTGTTCCTATAGGTGTGCATACTTATATCCAAGGGAGGATATCCACATTGAGACTTCTGATTGGCTGAATAATCTCAGTTTAGGTAGTCTGAAAACAGTCATTTTTTTGAATTCATTTGCTAAGCATGGTACACCACAGAGCTACAAAAGATATTAAGCTCAGGTATAGCATAGTCATACTGCTTTGAGATCCATAGTTTTCTCATGGACAGACAGGTATCAGCTGTGCATTGCACAATGTAGTCATCTTCTGCTCAGCTGGGATTTAGCATGGTCATGCAGAAAACTGAGAATGCACACTTAAACCAAATATTTTCAGAACGATTGGCTAGGGACTCTTTTCTTGGAGAGTATTCTTTATTATAATTTCTTTGTGATATAGCTCCAATTTCTCAGTAAGTATAACAGTAAGACTTCACATAATATGAATGTTGTGAAATATAGCTGCTGTCTTCACAAAATCCATAATTAGTTGTTTTCCTGAGTGCTGTAAAATCACATTGTATAAATGACAGAATTAAAGGACATATGTTAAATGATGAAACCAGAATAATTTCTGATCACATAAATGGCAGTGATTTTAGGCTTATTACAGGACTTTGTGATATAATGCCATGTGCATGTGGAATAATGGATGAAAAGCCATGGAATATTTGAAGACAGTGTTATAGCAGTTTCTTACAAGGAAACTGAATTAAAAGTGTATTTTTACCTTTAATACTGACATTTTAAAAAATAATAAATATATTATTTATCAAGCTTTTGTATAAAACCAAAAAGAAAAACTATTTTGTAAATGTTTTTCTTTCTTTTGCCTGCAACATTTTGTATTTCTACCAAAACATGCTTCATTAACTAATGTATGTAGATGTGTGTGAGTGAAGGAGCATTCAAAATTCTCTTCTAGTTGGTCTGATCTCTGAAGTCAATAAATCACACTGGTGCATTCATAAATAATTCTTTTGGGTCGCAGAAACATCAAATACGCATGGTCACTCATACTTACTTTCCTTTACCCACCACCTTCATGCCTCTGAAAGCAAAAGAAATTTTCTTTTACAGATTCAAGATCAGGGTGCAGGTGATGTTTTCTCATTCTGGCCTACACGCTCCATTTGGAAGCACAGACCATTTCCTATCTTCACCAAAATGGTTAATGCTTACAGTAGCTTTAATTATACTGACGTTTTTGTGATTTCTTGCTACCCTTGTCCACCCCACATCCAACAGTAAAAATATTTTCATAGACCATTTTGAAAACAAATTTTGGGGAGAGATTAATATTAACTTCCTCTGAATTATACATCATTTGTAATTTTCTTTTCCACAATTTTCTACGAAAATCATACATTTGAAGTGTATCAGATACTCCTGTAAACAGGAGTGCTTTGTTTTATTTTGTCTCCCTTCTGCTATTTCCACCATGGAATAATAAGTCTGGGACTGCAATATTCATTCTCATAGCTCAAACAATGTTGTAGAGGTAAGAAGGTATTGTTATCCCCACATTATAAATGAAACAAACACACACAAACACACACAAACAGGAGTCAAAGAGATGAGATCATCTAACAAGAAATACATGAGAAAAAAACTGTGGTAAAGTTTGTAGGTCTCTTATGCAGTGCCTTGACCTCTCTATTGCTTCTTTCCAGAAATCACTGAATAAAGAACAGGATAAGATGAAATATTTTGTGTTTGTTTGTCTAAAATATATAGAGAAAAAGGAATAAATAAAGAATGCCTATCAATTTTACATTTTTTCTATGCATCCTGGAAGAAAAATTGCCTTTAAGAAGGAATTATGAAGATAAACATATAGTTTTAAAGGTTTTTTAAAAGACTAATCTTTCCAGTCATGTATCATGTCTTTGAAAACATAAGGAAAACAGCTTTGTGTCGTGGAATGATCAGACATAGGAATGGATCTTAAAGATTTAATAAAAGTGAGAAATATCAAAAGGCCCAAATTATTAATATATATATATATATACATTTTCAAAGAAACAGCAGAATATTGAAAATCTATTTGAGTATTCTTTGTTTCTTTGCTGTCAGTCAAAAAGAAATTAGCTCCGAGAATGACATTTCCAAATGCAGATTAATTGGATTTTGTTAAGGGGTCAAGCTAACAATGACAGGACCTGCCTGAATCTGGGAGCATCACCCTCCTTCTGATGGCAGTCCAGATAAATTGTGCCATTCCCAACATTACAACATCCTTCTCTCCTTTGTAATGAAATTAATTCATTGATGCAAAACAAAAACAAAACAAAACAAACAAACAAAAGATACAGTCTTATTCTTAGAAAAAATAGGCAGGAGAGAAGCTACAGACTTACTATAAGTTGAGTTCAATAGTCAATATAATATCTTGAATCACAGTCCATTTAGATGGCCAAAATCTTTGCTATTGGGTCCTGCATCTTATTCATTCTCACCTGCATATTCCAGTTTTCTGTTTGAATCCGGGAACATGAGAAAAACAAATTGGAAAAGAATCTACAAATTGTAGACTGTAACTACAGCACAATAAAACTTATTGTTTTCTGTAAGAAAAAAAAAATAAATAAAAGTAGAAAAATCTATGCAAGAGGCATAGAGATACACATCTGTTTGAAATAGAAATGTTGATTAAAAAAATAAAATACTGAAAATAGAATGAATATGTGCTGATCCAGTGCTATCTATATATAAATTAGTAAATTGCAAATTTTATGTTCCATGTTAGATCTTTTTAGAAAAGACTTGATTCCTGAAACTTTGTCACAACACAGGTCAAACAAACTACTTTGAATAATCTTAGTAACATTAAAAACAATGACTCTATGGAAAAAAAATGAAAATAAATGTTTTATATCATATTAAGAAAATCTTCCAATACGATAAAGAAGTAACCGATTCCCATATTTTAGCACTCATTTTTCTGTACTACGAAAAGCAAAGAATTTTTTTCTTGTGTCCTTTCCCTTATTGAGTCTATCCTGTTAAATTAGAGCTTAACATCATCTTTTTATCCTACCCTTTTCAAAATCATTTTCTCATTAGCTACAGATGTACTGCTAAATAAATTAAGAAGGATTCTTACTACTAAATGATATATTGAAGAAAATTAAATTATTTTGTAAAATGTCACTGCATGCATTTTGTAGCTAAGAAAACAGACAATGGTCAATTACAAATGCTTGCATTTGCCTAATGTTTAATCAGCTTACTGTAGCTTTAGTATAGAACAGACTTAGACTTATTAGAATATTCATTCTATTCATAGAAAAAAAGTCAATGCTTTTTAAAAAGGTAATAGTTTCAGAGGATAAGAACAATAACATATTTCTAATACTTCACAAACATAGCTGGCTTCACAGCTTTGCAGGTGAGAGAGCACTGAAACCAAATAACCCATGTAACCCACAGTCCACGAGGAAATGGTTGGCGACCTGCTACAGCATTTGGATGTATGCAAGTTGATGGGGCCAGATGGGATCCACCCGAGGGTACTGAGAGAACTGGCGGAGGAGCTGGCCAAGCCGCTTTCCATCATTTATCGGCAGTCCTGGCTATCGGGGGAGGTCCCACTCGACTGGCGGCTAGGGGTTTATGAAGTTTGCAGACGACACCAAGTTAGGTGCGTGTGTCGATCTGCTCAAGGGTAGGAAGGCTCTGCAGGAGGATGGACCGATGGGCCAAGGCCAACGGTATGAAGTTCAACAAGGCCAAGTGCCGGTCCTGCACCTGGGGCACAACAACGCCAAACAGAGCTACAGGCTGGGAGATGTGTGGTTAGAAAGCTGCCTGGCAGAGAAGGACCTGGGATAATTGGTTGACAGTCGGCTGAATATGAGCCAGCAGTGTGCTCAGGTGGCCAAGAAGGCCAACAGCATCCTGGCTTGCATAAGAAACAGCGTGGCCAGCAGGTCCAGGGAAGTGATTGTCCCCCTGTACTCGGCTCTGGTGAGGCCACACCTCGAGTACTGTGTTCAGTTTTGGGCCCCTTGCTACAAGAAGGACATGGAGGTGCTCGAGCGAATCCAGAGAAGGGCTACGAAGCTAGTGAAGGGTCTGGAGAACAAGTCTTACAAGGAGCAGCTGATGGAGCTGGGACTGTTTAGCCTGGAGAAGAGGAGGCTCAGGGGTGACCTTATTGCACTCTACAGGTACCTGAAAGGAGGCTGTAGTGAGGTGGCGGTTGGTCTATTCTCCCACGTGCCTGGTGACAGGACGAGGGGGAATGGGCTACACTTGTGTCAGGGGAGGTTTAGGTTGGATATTAGGAAGAACTTTACTGAAAGGGTTGTTAGTCACTGGAATAGGCTGTCCAGGGAAGTGGTTGAGTCACCATCCCTGGAGGTCTTGAAAAGATGTTTAGATGTAGAGCTTAGGGATATGGTTTAGTGGAAGATTTGTTAGCATTAGGTCAGAGGTTGGACTCGGTGATCTTGGAGGTCTCTTCCAACCTAGGCTATTCTGTGATTCTGTGATTCTGTGATGTATGAAATCATTTCTTAGGCTTCTGTCACCAGTTCTACCCACAGTTTGTCGGTATTCATCTCTCCTTCTTACCAGCCAAAAATAAAATAAAATAAAATAAAATAATCTAATAAAAGGATTCAAGTTCTTGTTCTCTTGTCTTTTGTAACTTGAACCTGTCACTGTCAATAATACTTTTTAAAATCTCTCTCTCCTCTCTTTTTTGTTAATGCAGTAAGATTCTTTATTTTCTGTAACAAATTAGCATATATGCACATACATTAGCATATATGCACATATATACATATTAGCGTATATGCACATACATATATGCACATACATGGGAAACTGCTCTTGAAGGCCTCGATGTCCACCAGTGCTGGTCATTCTTTAAGCGATGCCTCCTAGAAGCACAAGATCAGGCAATTCCTAAATATCTCAAGTCAGGCAGGCGGGGCAGGAGGCCGGCGTGGCTGACCAGGGACATTCTAATGGAGATTAGGCGGAAACAGAGAGTGTTTTGCTACTGGAAGGAGGGCCAGGTGTCATGGAAAGAATACAGGGATGCTGTTCGTGTTTGTAAGGAGAAAGTTCGTGTGGCCAAAGCACGCCTAGAGTTGAAGCTGGCTGTGTCTGTGAGAGAAAACAAAAAGGGTTTTTTTAGATATGTGAATGGAAAAAGGAGAACTAAAGAATACATAGGGCCGCTCCTTGATAGGGAAGGTCTCCTCACAGACAATGACATAGGCAAAGCAGAGACGCTTAACGCCTTTTTTGCCTCTGTCTTCATTGCCGATGATGGGCTTCGGGACCCAGGGTGCCCCGAGCTGGAGGACCGGGACGGTGGGGATGACAAACTCCCAACCGACCCTGAACGTGTGCGGGATTTGCTACTCCACCTGGATCCCTACAAGTCCATGGGTCCGGATGGGATTCATCCCCGGGTGCTGAAAGAGCTGGCGGACGTCATCGCGGAACCTCTCTCAATTATTTTTCAACGATCCTGGGAATTTGGAGAGGTCCCGGTAGACTGGAAGCTGCCAAATGTCGTGCCGATTTTCAAGAAGGGTCAGAAAGAAGACCCTAGCAATTACAGGCCTGTCAGTCTCACGTCAGTGCCTGGTAAAATCATGGAGAAGATGGTTCTCGAACTTATTGAGGCGCACCTGGGGGACAAAGCAGTCATTGGTCCCAGCCAGCATGGGTTTGTGAAGGGTAGGTCCTGCCTAACTAACCTGATTTCCTTTTATGATAAGATCACCCGTATGGTGGACCAAGGGAAACCAGCTGATGTGATTTTTTTGGACTTCAGCAAGGCTTTTGACACGGTCTCCCATAGGATCCTACTGGACAAAATGTCCACCATACAGCTAAATAAAAACATCATACAATGGGTGAGCAATTGGCTAACGGGCAGGACCCAAAGGGTTATGGTAAATGGGGCTGCGTCAGGCTGGCGGGCGGTCACCAGTGGGGTCCCTCAAGGCTCCATTTTAGGGCCGGTACTTTTCAATATTTTTATAAACGATCTGGATGTAGGAATAGAAGGTATTTTGAGCAAGTTTGCTGATGACACCAAACTTGGAGGAGTTGTGGACTCGAATGAGGGTGGAAAGGCCTTGCAGAGGGATCTGGATAGGTTGGAGAGCTGGGCGATCACCAACTGCATGAAATTCAATAAGAGCAAGTGCCGGGTCCTGCACCTGGGACGGGGAAACCCTGGCTGCACGTACAGACTGGGCGATGAGACGCTGGAGAGCAGCCTAGAAGAGAGGGATCTGGGGGTCGTGGTAGACAGCAAGTTGAATATGAGCCAGCAGTGTGCCCTGGCAGCCAGGAGGGCCAACCGTGTCCTGGGGTGCATCAAGCACGGCATCGCTAGTAGGTCAAGGGAGGTGATTGTCCCGCTCTACTCTGCGCTGGTGCGGCCTCACCTCGAGTACTGTGTGCAGTTCTGGGCACCACAGTATAAAAAGGACATGAAACTGTTGGAGAATGTCCAGAGGAGGGCTACGAAGATGGTGATAGGCCTGGAGGGGAAGACGTACGAAGAACGGCTGAGGTCACTGGGCCTGTTCAGCCTGGAGAAGAGGAGGCTGAGAGGAGACCTCATCACAGTCTACAACTTCCTCATAAGGGGGTGTCGAGAGACAGGAGACCTTTTCTCCATTAACACCAGTGACAGGACCCGCGGGAACGGGGTTAAGCTGAGGCAGGGGAAATTTAGGCTTGACATCAGAAGGGGGTTCTTCACAGAGAGGGTGGTTGCACACTGGAACAGGCTCCCCAGGGAAGTTGTCACTGCACCGAGCCTGTCTGAATTTAAGAAGAGATTGGACTGTGCACTTAGTCACATGGTCTGAACTTTTGGGTAGACCTGTGCGGTGTCAAGAGTTGGACTTGATGATCCTTAAGGGTCCCTTCCAACTCAGGATATTCTATGATTCTATGATTTCCTTTGCAAACTGTTAGAATTTAATGTTTAAACTTTTTTGCTTTTTACAGGGTAAAAAAAAAAAAAAAAAAAAAAAAGGCAAAAAAAGAATTTCAACAAATCAAAGTAAAAAAATGCAATCAATTTCCTGTGTTCTCTATGCTGGGAAAACCGATTGGATTAAAACTGACTTACATGGATATACGTTCTTTTTATATCAAAAATATTTATATACTGAAATAAATATCATACTCATAAATTTCAAAAGAAGACAAAAGATAGTAATCAAGTTTTTCAGCCTGATTCAGTAGCTGAGATTATATTAAAAGACTGAACCAGGACTAAACAGCTTAGACAACGTTTTCATCACATGAGAAAAGTTTTGAGTCTCAAAGGAAATGATATCACTCCTTACCTTCAAGACTTAATGGATAGTGATTAACTTTCAGTTTATTACTAAAAGAAATCTTTCTGAATGTGGAACACATTTCGAACCTTTAGAAAAATTTGGTAAGGGAATTAGTGCCAGAAACATTGTTTCAGTTGTTTTGGGTTAGAGTGAAAACTATGATATTAGTAGGAGGAGTCTATCTTTCTATATAAGAAATGAAACTGAGGTTAAGTACCTCTATAAAGTACACACACAAAAATAAATAAATAAATAAATAAATAAAATTCAATCATCAGAATGCAATGGTTTTCTGTAATTCTTTGCCTACAGTTCTACAGCTTGTTATGATTCAGAATTCATTTTCATGGAAGATATGTTTTGATAATACCTTATCAAGACAACTAAATACCACTTATAGGAACATAATACTATAGTAGTTCTGGTCAAAGATCATAAAGCCCAATATTGCATCTGAAAAACCTAACAAAGAGCAGGCACATGTATAGCTTTTACTCTTTATCCTCTGTCCACTTTTTCCAGTCTACAGGTATCCTTCAGGGGATTTCCTGGGACCACTATGGTTTGCTATTAACCTACTATATGCCTCTCTTCCAAGTGCATTTACTTTCTCCTTTAGCTCCACTAAACATATTGTATCTACAGAAGTGAGTTCTGAAATTACAACATGATGCCCTGGTATAATATTTCAAGCTATCTCAGGAAAAACTTCGCCAAAAATTTATCGCCTCAGATTTTTGCAACACTGTCTCTCGACAGAAAAGTCCTTGGCCTTCCTGCCATCACAGAGCTTATGGTAAGATCTCCCTTGGTCTTACAGCTTAGTCTTGCAGCTATCTTCTCACAAGATAGCTGCTTTTTCATATGTTCTACGAAGGTGGTAACTTGAAGGGGAAAATTCATCTGAGTATACTTCATTCCTTCTCATCTCCTAGAACCAACCCAAGTTTCAGTCCCTATTCCTGTCCTCAGCACAACTGTCTTCTAATAAAATAAATAAATATTAGAATATCTGTCCAGGAGGTGCCAGTTTCCTTTTTCAGGATTGTTCAACAATAGTAAAATAAACATAAATAAATAAATAAATAAATATGAACTATCATTATGTGAATATGGTGAACATGAAAAAATGTACAGACTTATAGAAAATTATTTTTTTTTCAAATATGTTTAAGATGATTATATTAAGATGGTTATAGTCGGTTCTGAAGTTATTAGTTTATGCTTATTTACCTTGGACTGTCAAAATAAGATGTCAAAAAAATCTACATTTTAAAAGAGGCTTTTAGTCTTTTTCTTCAAAATGTAGGCCAAACTTATGAGTGAAACTCCAATAATATATTTCTTGGTTTTCAGGCAAAATAAGGAGTACTTGCACAGTCTCCAAAATATGGCTTATTAAGTTTGGCAAGTCAGTTTATTGTTGCAAAACAAAAGGACACTAGGTTCAACATTTTATTATGTGTGAAATTATAACTACACACATGATGCAAAATACTTATAGAATAAGACCACAGTAGTACAGTAACACTTGAATTTTTAGAATAAATGACTCCAAACATGTTCCAAAGATAAAACATTTTTCCAATGAGGAAAAAAAAAAAATACAAATACTGAAATAACTTGTTTGTTTTCCTCATCCACAGAAAACACAAGAAAGAGATGTAAACATAACTTGTTTTGTAACAGCTACATTATGGATGTGTATGTGTGAAAGAAATTTATGAAAAACCAAATAGGTCAGGTTGAAATGAATTAAGATAACTGTGATAAAATTAATTCAATTTTTTAACATATTTTTCTTCATATTAGTTGATACATCCACCTTCTTTTCTACAGATACATGGTCAATATGTATAATATATTATCAATACATACTACAGATATATATTTTATAATATCATTTTACAGATACATTTTGTAACATTTTCTGAATAAAGATAAATCTTTTGATTAAATCTCTTCTGGGCTGTTGTCAAAAGTACTGACAAATCTTACATATATATTTTCGTATACATCACACTTAAATTCACTGAAATTTTACTCGGAACATATGTTCTGCAGAAACCTACAAATTGAATAAAAATATCTATAAATATGCTATAACTTCTCAAGTTGTGTGTATGTACATAAAGGAGGAATGGAACATATAATATTGAAGCTCAAGCTTTGGAAGTCAGTAGAATGTTGACAGCATTTCATAGAGAAGGCAAATGTGATTTCCTGGTAGAAAGAAATATCGAAAGACAAGATATTTCATCACAATCTTTTTTTTTTTTTTTTTTTTTTTTCTATTTGCTTCAGATATGTGAAACTACTTTTTATTTATTTATTTTTAAACAACCTAGGCATTTTCTACTAGAAAATTGATTTCTCCAAGAATCTCCACTTCATCTACAATGCACAATGACAAAGCTGTTTCACAGCTTCCTGTCAAAACTGGTTGCAAGTCTAAAGATTGGAAACCATCTGATATTTTTGTTTTTGTATTTTTTTTTAATTATTTTTACCAAATGATATTTCACCATGAGATCCTATATGTTTTTCTTAAGAACTCTCTCTAGGTAATGAAGAGCAGTTTGATGAACTCTTATTAGAATAGACCACCCATAGTCTCTAATATCAAGCATGCTGATGTGCTTGGTGCCATTAATAACTATCTACAAGCAAAGTTTAACAAAAGTCAGATCTTATTTTTGCACAAATGGTGGAAAACTAAATTGAGCTTTAGGATCATATAGGTCTCTTCTGGTATTAAACACACTGGGTTTAAGAGAAATTAAGAAAGTAGAAGGAATCAGTTCTGGCCCTTTCTAAGTAGAGGTACTGTACAAACATGTACAACATCAACAAAACAGCTGAGCCAATAAATAAATAAATAAATTTTAAAGCACATTTATGAATGAATTGATAACCATATTAAAAAAATGACCCAATCCAGAAAAGCACTGAAGTACATACCTTTCCATTTATTTATTTATTTATTTTCAATGTATATATAAGAATGTATGTTAGAGGAGTTGAATAGATGATTCTTTAATTTTGGACTATTTTTAGTAATATATCTAGGCATAATGATTTCTGAAACCACAGATTAAAAATGAGTACCAACTATTAAACAATGTCTTTCTTCAACATTCATTATCCTATGCCTTCTTTTCATTAAGTGTTAACTTCTGAAAGAGATGCTGTTTTTTTTCCAAGAAACAAATATTTGTGTTAGTTCACTGGCAAATAGGCTGAATTTAATTCTGTAGCAATAGCTAGTCATTTTCACATATTATCATTTTTTTATAATTAAAGCTGTATTCACAGCTGTACTCACAAAAATATATTTGTATAACCAATTGTAAAAAACAGCTGGTTAGAAGAGGCTTTTGTTTATTTGTTATTTAATAACACAATTTTAAATTATATGCCAGCTTCTGCAGCAGCTCACCAACAAAGGCATGATTCATTCTGAGAAAGCAGAGGTATCAGAAGGACAAAGTTAGGAGTACATCTAAACTATGAAACACTCTAGGTTGTCTGTTTGTTTTGTCTTGTCTCATCCTGTATATATAGGGGAATATCCCAAAGAGTTCTGGAAGTGTCCCTTTCCTCCATTATTATTGCATGTTTAGGAGATATATAGATATACATATTCTATTTTGAAAAGTAGAAACAACTTATTGATTCTACAATATGTATTTTTACATATTTTTTCTACAATGTGCTTTTATTTAGCAAATTAAAAATTGGTGGGCAGGACAGAAGCAGAAGAGGAGCAGTTAATGGAGGGACAGGTCAGTTGGTGAGAACAAACCTTGCTGTACAAATGTGATTAAATTTATTGGGATTCTGTAAGCTTCTTTCAATAAGAATTTGTGGAAAGTGATTAAATTCTAGTAGAATTTTGCACTTAGGTATGAGCCTACGCTTAAAGAAGAAATCCACATTTTTGGTTTGGGGCAAAATTCTGAAAAGAAAAGCTTTCCAGGGCAAAGGTTTTGTTAACTATGTAAACCTTTGTTAACCTTTTTTTTTTTTTTTTTTTTTTTTAACTAAAGGAAAATTTTGTTTGCAGAACATATGCATGCATATATGTAAAATATGGTGAGAAAAAATAAGTTATATAAATTATTATGAATAGTAACTTATTTCCTCGTGTTTATACACATTCCAACTTAGTCACAGAGATTGTAGTAATTTTTGACTATGGCTTCTTGAGGAAAATCTAACTTTTTATTAATATTCTTCAGGGATGTATAAGTACATATGAAAAATGAGTAGCTATCTATGCACATCCTTAGGTCAAGACTTTTTGTCTACTAATTGATAAATATTTTTAATTCTCAGTAAGTCCCCAGAAAAATATTTGAGAAGATCTTCAAAGCCCATAGGAGGCCAACAGAGAGCCTGAGCCAAGCAGACATGGAGGGTAAAGTAGATCTGTAGGAAGGAAAGGCACAGTGCTGGCAGCTAGGGTGCCAGCCCAGCCTTTGTTTCACTAAGTAGCTGTCCCTTTAGGAAAACACTGTTGCTTCATATTAAAGACTATTATTTCCATTACTTCTTACATGAGGGAAGTTAAGCTTTATCTGTCACGCCTGTGAAGAACAGCAATAAGTAGTGTAAATACTGACTAAATCTTCTTTCCAATTTCAAATTCAACACTAAATTTTTAGCTTTTTCACAGTAAATTACCATGACAATATTAAATATGGATGTAGCTTTTTATGTAAGGCTTTTACTGTGGAGAAAAGATGTTGCTCTAAGCATTTGTTATGAACTTAGAAGAGAGGTAAGGTAATATCATGTAAGAAATACAATTTGTGAAAAGATTAATTAATGGTTAAGTGCCAAATGCTCGTTACATCCAGTTGATAGCATGTTATATTGCAATTATTCTGAGAGTAAAGTGGGCAGAGTAAAGTCAGGCTGAAGGCATGGTAGTAAGCCAGCTCTTCCCAGCACATCCTGGGGGAAGTTTCTTTAGAGAGACCTTATCAAACGGCAAAGGAAGACTTACTGCATTGCGGCACTAGTGGCTTTTATGTTGTTCAGCAGAACAGTCTGACTTGCTTGATTAACCCTGCCCATTTGAATAAAAACATGCAAAATAGCCAAATGCGAAGCTTTGCACAACTGAGGGAAAAAAAAAAAAAAAAAAAAAAAAAGGAAAGCAAAGCAGCAAAGCATACAGATAGAGCAGGAAAATAGTAAAATAGTAACTGGAGATGCCCATTATAGTACTGCATCAACATGGGCTAATGCATTCCTTAGATAAAAACAGAGAAAAGGAGTGAGTAGAAAGCAAGAACTGATTTTGCTTTTGTCTGTTAGTATTGGAATGTGATGTAGGATTTTTTTTTTTTTCTAACTTTTATAAAAAGTGTTGTCAAAAATACGAAGAGATGCCAAAGAGAGGTGTGAAAATGAGTTGAGGGGTATAGAAAGTGCCTTTCAGTTTAGTCTGTTTAAATCATCAAAAAGAATTCTGAGAAGTGGGTTGAATGCTGGGTATAAAAACCTTTACAGGGAGAAAATGCTGGGTAGTGAAGGACTCTATTATCCAGGAGAGAGAGGTGCTACAATTACCAGTAGTTGCAGGCTGAGCCCAGGCCAAGTTAAATGTGAAATAAGCCACATCTTTTTAAACAGCAGAGATGATTAATCATTGGCAAAGAGGTTTTCAGTGCCCTAAGATCTTCATAACCAGAATGGAAGCCATTCTGCATTATTTTTATTATCTAAGCACAGTGATTGACTCAGTAGTTGGTAGAGAGAGAAAAACAGCAGATTAACTGTTTGACTTCAAGGCAATCTAAAACCCTGCCCAGAGCAACCCCTGTGTAAATCAGAAAGCTATAAAGCATCTTTCAGAATGTCAGAGAAACACTGGGGCCAAACTACACTTTGCATCTCTGATCTCTGGCCAATCCCGTCTAATCCTAGCCTTAAACATCACTCTGGATTTAGGAAGCCAGGCAAGACCTCAAGTAAGGAAAGAGAGGGAGGAGGTGGGAGTAGCGCAGGTTTAAGTACCTGCTTCTGCCACATGGCTGTGGCACCTTGGATACAAAGGCAGAAGGGGGCACCTTGTGATATGCAGAGACAACAGCCTGAAAGGGAGTGTGGGCACTATCAGTCCTCTCCAGTGTCTCTACCTCTGAGGCCCTGTTGCTCACAAGCTGGAAAGAAGCCTGCTTGTTTAAATGAGAATGAGTCACCACCACAGGCAGGGGCAGATATATGTACGTAATCCCCCACCCAGTAACAAAGTTACAAAACTGCATATTATTCATGAAATAAAATAATAATAATAATAAAAACCCACACACAATCAGAGTCATTCATCCTACCTTTACTCATAGTTTCTCAAAGTATTTTTTTTGTATTTGTTTTTGTTCTTCCAACAGGCTACTCACCACTTTCATTTAAAAAAAGAAAAAAAGAAAAAAAAAGTTCTAAGGCAGGTTAATAAGTTTTAAATGCTTATTCATGTTCTAAACTATCTTTCCTTAAATATACATATAGTTCAATTCAGTTTGACTTTCCAATATTTTTATCTTATTTTTTGCCTTGCTGAATGAAAACTTTTTCTGCTTAAACAAATATTTTGTAATGGTGTATTCATAATGAAAGAAGTGAAAACAAATATCTAAATTTTCTGATACACTGTTGGCCTTCATTTTGGAAAACAACTTATGGAAGAATTAATCTGAGACCTCCCATTTTCCAAGCAGATTTCTTCTTCTGCAGGATAATAATCAGTTTTTTGACTTTTTGTTGTTGTTGTTGTTTGTTTGTTTGTTTGTTTGTTTTTAATAGAAACTCCAAAATTCACACTTTAGCCATGGGTGCTTTTTTTTTTTTTTCCCCCAAAGATTTTTCTTGAAAATCATGGTTTCACTTTTATTATTTTTTTATTTTTTATTATTTCTTTTTTTAAAAAAAAATGTTATGTTATAGAAAACTGCTGTTAATGTTGGTACTTGCATTATAGGTAAAGAACATGATTAAGCCACTCTTCTTTGATATCCAGATACTGCCAGATGATTTTGGTATTGTTAAATCCTGAAAATATATTCCCTGAATACACTGCTCTGAAAAAAAAAATATTTTATCGCAAGCACTGGTATATGTCATCATACAGAAGGTAGTTTCACAGCTTCATGGACTTAGCATGGCTTGGAAGATTCTGTTAGGATTTCTACATTAACATTTTAGTTATCCATGTTGCTCAATCTTTCCTGTTATTTTTATTTATACTTCCTGAAAGCAAATGTAACTATTTCTGATTTTAGATTGAAATCTCATTTCACATGTGTCAATGCACAGATTTCAGAAGGTAATAACACATTTCATTTTTTTTTTCTCACTCCATTTAAATTTGAACTGAAAAAGTAAAATCAGATGTCATGTACTATTTACAAAGTAAATAATAATCACCCAGACATTAGGGTATTCTTAAGCATTTTAAAAAACAGTTATTTTCAATAAGAAAACTTCATTGCCAAATAAAATTAATAAATCCTATAACAAGTATTATAGTAACATTAGTTTAACATTTATTTCTCCTGCCCCAACAAAGGACAACAGCTTCAAAATTCTATAAATCTCAATTCTTACAATATTATACACCCCATTTCTCTTTGGTACTTCTTTCAAAATAAATCTTCACACCAACACATACGCCTATTCTGAGATACATCTTAAACTTGGTGGAATCAATCCAGCAACAAAAATGTCATTTTTGACAATGTTTTCTTCTCAGCCTTTACTACCCATTTTTTAATAACAACAGCAAGTTAGGTGAGAATGATAGCTTTCAGCCCATAGCATCAGTATCAGCTGGTAAGTGGGTAAAAATGTGGTGATGGAACTGGAGCCTCAAAGTAGTTCCCTCTAAAAAGTGGTGGTGTAATGGAAGGGTGATGTTAAAAAAGTCATTGACATAGTGAGACTGAGACGTATCAGAAAACCAAGGGTGTTTAGTACGGTCTCTGGAGCCCAGCATTAGGACTGATTCATGTCTACAAGTTATAAACCTCAGGTTTAGTGCAGGTAAGGTTTAGGCTGGCAGCCATGGCATGTGCTCTTGGTGACATGTGAATTTCTGAGGTAGCACCAGTTCAGCCACATGACCACAACAAAAGGATGAGAAAAAACTTTTCCTGCCTACTGGAAATATATGTCTCAACACACCATCATGTCTTCCCAATCAGAAGTGCTTGCTGCCTCATTATGTCTGCAGCTGTGAGAGACTGGTAGGAATTAGCACAGTTGGCTGGAGGAGTGTTTTCTCTCTGACTTTAACTTGAGGGACGGGACTGTCAGAGGAAGCAGTTGTTTTGCTCTTTTCATAAAATTAAATTGTACAGGCTAACTCAGGTGAAAGGCATTACCTCACACAGTACTAGGATAGTTTTATAATTTCTGAAAATAGGCCAGCTTAAATAAACCTGAAAGGGGATTAGTAAATTTAAGGAAGAGCAATAATAATCACATATTCAAACTGGAAGCAAACTTCACCCTAGACTTGAATTGCATCTCTAATTGGTAATTAGGTTGCAAGAAACAGTCAGTGGCTATCTTGTTCTGTTATGTTGATGGATGAAGATTTATGTGCTGATATAGCCAACACTAAGTAGTCACAATGAATTTAAATCCATTTTTCCCATCACAGAGAGGTAAGGACAGCCCAGCTCTGAGTGGGCTGACCCAATGAAGAGGAATTTAAAACAATGGTTTTCTGAACAATCCATTAAAGGATTAGTTGTCATCATGTCAGTGCATCTTTTCCAGGAAAAGACATGCAGGGAAGGTTTAACACTTTCCTTTTTAAAGAATGAGGGAAAGAAAAGTATCTCAGAAAGGCTCTACAGAGAGCCTTACTTTCCCAAAATGAAGCTGGAACTGTAGCAGCACAGTGTGAGGCTGAGCTTGTAAATTGTTTAATTTTAAGGCACCGAGAGTTCTTTGCAAACATTTATGCATGTTAGAGCATTAGTTCTTAACAACGTCAGAGGGCATACCCCGGTTAACTGGTGTGGTTGTTAGTGTATTCATTGGTGAATTGATTTGTCAAGGTGACAAGTTTTCAAGTGGGGCACAATATCAAGCTGGTGGCTAACAGAACAGTCCCTCACATAGGGCTCTAAAGGAAGGGAATTCAGAAGAGAATACAGATGATCTCTTGCTTTCCGCAGCAAGAGAACTGAACAAGCACAACCAATGGTCAGGCTTCAGACATATTCCAGTTATTTGTATGTTATAGCACATTTTGGGGCTAAAACAAGCATATAAATCATGAGCCTGAGGTGATTATATGAATGCTGTAAATTTTTTATGCTCTTGGCCAACCAGTTATGCTTACCATCTCTGGTGACTTAGCAGCTTGCAGCCCTAGAGAAAATGAAGCAAACAGTTGTCTGTTTATGAAACTTGTCACAGGTGGCAAGGAAATGATCCTATATACAGTGATGACCTGTCTCCCTAGCATGAATCTACTACAGTGCCTAGATGAAGCTTTAAGGCAAGAGGAGCAGTTACCAGCCCACCAGTATAGGATGCAGCACCCAGCTGACTGGAGAGCAAACAGACATTCCTGTGCTTCAGGGTGAGCTGCAGCCATTATGTCCATCCGGAATAAAGTTACATAAGGAGGGTCTGGGATTTCACACCAAAAAGTCATGACTAAGTCTTTACTGGAATATGGGATATAATCAGAAAACCTAGTTGTTTCCTGACCAAGAAAACAGAGCTAAAGGCTTCATTCTTTAAGAAAAGCTTATCCTGTTTTTTTTTTTTTGTTTTTTGTTTTTTGTTTTTTTTTTTTTTTGTTTTGTTTTGTTTTGTTTTGTTTTGTTGTTGTTTTCCTGTTTATACATAGACTACAAAGACTTGTATTTGAAGGGTAAAGGTCTTTTTTATACAAAGCACTTCAGCACTTCTATGGTGCAAGTCATAACACGTAACTAGTAAGCTGAAAGATGCATTAAAGGGCCCTTGTCTGTGGGTGAGGAAGATTTATTTGCAGTTTTTCTTCAGCATTTTAAGCTTTCTGAATTAAAATATCTAGATTTGACCTTGTGAAAGAGAACTTTACTTCTTGAAACTGCCAATGAGTGCAAAGGCTGCATCATATTTGTTGGGAACGGTAAGATTAGGTCTTGTTATTGCAATGCCTTTTTGCCCTCATGCCAAAGTCTTGCAAAGTGGAGAGTGGGAAGTATAGGAGGATATCTCTGAGACCAGCTCTATTATCTGTAAAATGAAAAAAAAAAAAATAATAACAAAGAGTTTAGTTAAGTAAATCTATTAATTATTAGGCATTTCTTTATTCTGTGTATCTTCTCCATTGTTTTAAGGGGAGAAATTAGTGAAGAGTAGGCAAAGCAGGAAATATGTCAGGATTTTTTTCCATGCAGGAATGTATCTAATTCTTAGATGATATTGTCTTCTTATAATTACAAATGAATCAACAGGATGTGAATTGTCCCTTGATAGTTAAATTTGATTTAAATGATAAGAGTCTGTTTGGATCTGAAGCAAAATGTCTTTGCATGAGTATCAAGTAACTACAATAAGAATTTAAATTTCATTTCCTCTGGCAGCCTCCTTCTTGCAAGAACTGTCTACATTTCTGTTTTGTGGTGGTCCATAGCAAGAACTAAAAAGTGATTGCCAGGTGTTCTGCTTAAGAGATATAGTACTGGAATTTCATGCAGTTAGATAGGGTCTGAAAATATGACAGGAAGACCATAGAAACTCTAATTTAGCACATTCTTATAAAATACATATGTAAATGGTGTCTCAACTATTAGGAAAAATATGATTTGATCTTACTGAGGTGTCATTTGAAGACTAGTCAGTGTATCAGTACTCAGTTATACTGAGAAAAACTTCCAACACAATTTCTGATACAAATGCTATTAGACATCTCAGTAAAGGCAAGGGTGCACCATTAAAACCCCTGCCATTGAATTATGAGTCTGTGCTTGTAACTGTTCATGAGAAAAAGTGTGGCAGAGACAGAAAAGTCCACCCAAATGCCTTCAGCTATCTACAAGGGTAGTCATGTCTAAGAAAACATTTCAGCCAAGGGGTGTACAGAGTCACTGTCTCTCACAGCTTTGCTGGCCCCCCACTGAGATATCTGGAGGGAGCTCTCAAACTGGTCCTTATTTCTTGCTTAAGAGAAAATTTAGGAAAATAAATCCTTCTGGATAGATTTAGCCTGGAAGATCATTTTAATCCACATTAATTTAGCCAGCAATATATAAAGTGTTGTAAAGCTTTCTATGTTCAGGTATAGTTTTTGGTAAGCTGCTTTTGGTGGTTTTCAAAATATTATTTTTCATTGTCTTACCAAAATCTTCAATGCCTTACTCTGCTAGACACAATGAAAACACTGATTACACAAAAATGTAACACAGAATCAGATCATGCTGAATGATAATTTTCTTTTATGCAGGTGACAGGCACCTGTACTGTATTGAGTATTCTGTGTAGTCCATTCCGAGACAAACTGACAAGGATTGTTTGTACCAGGAATTACATTGTCTGTGCCTTTTGAAGTCTACTTCACAGAAGATCTGTAATACAAATGTGAATTCATGAGTTTCCTCCCTTGATAATTACAGCTCCTGGAGATTTCCCTTCAGCTTTTATTTTCAGTAGAGGTCCATAACTATCAGATGTTTTTTCTCCTGTGCTTGCTCTTTACCAGCTCTCAGTTAAATTAGGAGCAACACTGGGGGCAACCTCCAGACCTCACTTTTCCACTTCAAACTAGCCAAATAGACTGTCTAAACATCACCACAGTCCTGATGCCTGGCTTTAAGACAAAGTTAGACGAGATGGACCTGATCTTTGAACAAAACGATGGCAGCAGAAGAAAAATGGTGAGGTGGGGGAAGTGCATTTAATTTTAGAAAATTTATAATTAATATTTAATATTTAATTAATTTTTAATTAATAAAATAAATATTTAATTAATAAATAAAATAATAATTTAATAAAGGATACTTCATATATCAAACTTCTTAACTGATAAAACTTAATATATATAAAAATACCTTTAGATTGTTTTCTCTTATTGTATTATATTAATTTTAATTAAGATTAATGAATATACATGTCTATGAGATTCAACTTATTTTGCCCTATAAATTGTAAGATAATTACTGAATGGGACACTATGTTTAAAGTATGCTAATTCAAATGTTATTGCCCTCAAGAAATGAATTGCATTCATTCTCTCTCTGACACATTAGGGCTCTAGTCTCCCATTTTTCACTGACTAATAAAAATAACAGTGATACAGATGAAAGTGGAAAATATATTGAAACAATATCAATACACTGTTACTAGACAATAACATTGCACCAAAAAGACTAGAAAGAATCAAAGGCCAAATAAAGAGTTTATCTCCAGGCTTGTAAATTCCACTGATGAACTTAGTTCCCTCATTAACTCTAGTGGAAGACAACAGCACTAAATAATAGCATTTACCAAGCCAGTTTTCATTCAGAATGCCCAGGAAAGCCCGGCTTTCCTGGAAATGCCTGAACACCAGCCTGCTGGTACAAAGGAGTGAGTGAATTCTTTGTTTGCTTTGCATGCACATGCAGCTTACCTTTACCTTTCTCTTTCTCTTCCTCATCCCACTGTTTGGGAGTGAGGGAGCAGCTGTGTGGAGCTTGGTTGCCTACTGGGGTTAACACACAACATGAGGAAAAGTGTATTCCCAGAGTGCTTGAAAAGCTGAAATACAGACGAAGGTCTTGAAAGTCTGGGTCTGGCTCTCTAGGGAAGCCATGCTGCAACATTCCCTTTGCATAATGAGGTTACAGAGGTAGTGTCTGCACCTGGCGTCCATTCAGATCAAGGAAATTATATGAACATATGGTTCAAATAACATGGGATTAAAAAGAGCAGCTCTGTGGGTAACCACCTGGGGTATATAATATGTTTGTTATATAAGATAATTGCAGGAAAATAAATCATTAAAACAACATGATTAAAGTTGCAATCTAAAATATCAGTTATTAATTTCTCTATGATTTTGTTGTTGTGTTCATAGTTGTTCCATAGACATGGTTACTTTTATTTTTCACATTATTTTATTTTTCACATTGTCTTTGAGAACAGAGAAAATGCCTTAAGTACACAGTCTAAAAGACAGATTAAAGCATCAGTTAAGAGTGAAATGAGTTAGGATTCTGTACAGGAATTCTTGATGCTTTTGCTTAGACAGGAATATTATTTACAATAGATGTTGTAAATGGCATGTCAGAGTTGAAGATGCCTGACCTGGTTTGAATTTCTGAATGAAGGACATATATATTTTTATTGATGGATACAAAGGCCTCAAAGTATTTTCAACATCTTTGGACTTTCCATGTGGAGGTGCTGACTTTTAGAAACGTAATCTGGTGACTTTTAGAAATGTAATCTGGATAGACAATTTTTAGATGTGTTCTTTTAGTTATCTTTATTGAAGATCTTTTTGGGGAGAAGTAACAAGAGAGAAGACACTAAGCACAAGTTAACATTTGTGCACCATTCTGTTAGGGTGTACAGAGGACACGTACAATCTCTGATGTAGAGTGCAGCACCACTACTATCTTTGCAGATATGTATCAAGGAAACAACCAAGAGTCCTTGACTGAAAGACCCTCAAAGGCAGAGATAGAACAAGAAGCTGAAGAATTTGTGAATTTAAAAACAATCTAAGGTGAAGGAGTTAGTTCTGAGCACTATCCTGTCAAGTGGTGGGGAAAAAAAAAAAAAAAAAAAAAAAAAAAAAAAAGATTGATTTATTACTCTATTACACAAATGTAAAACTGTAAAACTGAACCACTAAATGAGATGCACTGGGAATTCAGACCCAAGAAAGATTTCAAACTGTCTCACCCATTTTTGCCCAAAGACAGATTCCTCCACGCTCCACTGGATATTTTTTCCAAGTCTTTCCTGAAGATCACTCAATATTGAAGAATTTAAACCTGAATTACTACTGTATCTTCACTTTTTTTTTTTTTTTTTTTTTGTGTATACATTTTCCTTATCATACTGCGATTACTGATCGATTATTGATCTCATGGATCTAATCTATCAAAAATCACAGAATCACAGAATGTTAGGGATTGGAAGGAAATTTGAAAGATCATCTAGTCCAATCCCCCAAATTCTACTGCTCCAATCCTCCAAAATCTACTGCCACATTTAGTTTTATTACTAACATGTCACTTCATCAAAATTAAGTTTGATTAGAGAAGTAGTTTGTTCACAGGAGTGAATTTATACAAAAACATATATTTTTTCCAGGAAACAAACTGAATCTGCTCCATAAATTTAAACTGTAACTAATTATTTCTAGCTTTCAAAATTATTTGAAAATCATGCAACTTTTACTAGAATTAGAAGTAATTAAACTTCACAAGAAAGGCCAAATCTACTGTAAGCTTTGGATGAATTTTGACTTTTGTACATACAAGAGGCTAATTATGTTTTCAGCTAACAATCATGTGAAACTGGATGATTTCTTTTTGTGGGAAGGGGAAATTTGTCCAAATTAGACAGATAATTAGAAGACAGACATCCCAGATTTTCACTGATGATGCTTTTTCTTTCTGATTATTTCCCTGGTTTTAATCAGTTCAAACAAGAATCTTGAAACAAAACCCAAAGAGTTAAATCCTGGCGTGGCTGAAGACAGTGAACTTTTATTCTTGCAACTAATAACACTGTAAACTGACCCTTCCCCCTTAATTAATTGCATTAATATTTGGAAAAAAATAAAAAAAAAATAAAAAAAAAATAAAAAATAAAAAATAAAAGAAAAAGAATTTTTCCTCTGTCTGCGAAACAAACCAGAAAGTTGCATGTTTAAATATGGTCATTCCTATGAAGTACCAAAAAATTATTTTGGAAATATTGCCATCAAAGCAGCTGTGCCCTTTTCATTTGGATCTGACTAAGAACGCTGCTTTTCATTCACATTTCAAGAGCTGCTGACTGCAAAGCTGCTAAAGGAGCTTTCAAGATTGCTTGGGCATACTGAGGCAAAATTTCATTTATTAAAAAAATATAAAGGTGACTTTTTTTTTTTTTTTGGTAAAAATACCTTATTTAAAAATGATCATCAAAAATCTGTGAGGATTTTTGATAATCAATTTTAAATTTCTTTTCAACCTCTTAGTCCTAATAAATACCTCTTAATAGTTCCCATGCTAACAACCAGTTCTATCACTACTTTATTTTCTGTTTTGCTTTGTCATTTGTTTCAATTACTATTAAATTCAATATTATACCAAAATGAGATATGCTTCAGATTAAGGCAAAAACATTATATAATACTGGAAAGTCAATAAAAAGACTCTATAAGGAAATGACATTTTATATAAATGGAAAAAATAAAATAAAATAAAATAAAATAAAAATAAAAACCTTTGTGGGAGATCAGCAGACCTGCTGAAAGGTCTACTTTTTTTTTTTTTTTTTTTTTTCCCCCATCAGATAATGAATTGTGAACTTTTTAGCTCCCTGAGGAAAAAAGGTGAATTCTATGTACTGAGAATTCCAGTTTATATATAAACTTCAATATTTCAATCTAGACTTGACATTCTCTGAAATGGGATGATTGTATGAAACAAGCCACATGTAACTGGGCTCAGTAGAAGAACTGCAGAGTTAAATGTTAAATACCAGGACCAATACTGTAAAATACAATAGGAAGTCAAGATGAGTTAAAGGCCTTGCTATGACTCACTTTCAGTAAGCGAAACTGTCCTCTAGAACTTTAACATTTTCCTTATGAAATTTCTTATTCAAAAAAAAAAAAAAAAAAGGCAGTTTTGTGAAAATATAAAGCTGCTGTGTTAATAAGGTAGCTTATCCCTCAGTGATATTTAAGAATTCAGTGTTCCAGCAGTAATAGCTAGATACAAAAAGTTCCATATCCTTGACTCATTGTCCTCTTCAAATGAAATGAAGTAACCTTAGTGCAAGATAGATTGAACAGAAATGCATTTCTCTTTGGTGATGGAAAAAATAAAATACCATTTTGATAATATGCAAATGATTAAAATAATATCCCATTGATGTACTACCAACTATGAAGCTCTTGTCCCAGAGGACTGACTCAGGAAATTAGAAAAACAGACAAAATGCTATTGGCTCCTATTTCATTACTTTGCTTCATACATATCAACTATAAACATGTTACTCCTTTAGTATGCCTGCCTCACTTGAAAACAGTATTGGTTTTCTTTTCACATCTGATTTCTCAACATCTGAAAACTACCGTATGTGAGCTTACAATACTGAAAAAAATAAGGTTGTTTGTTCATTATTTTTTAATTATAAGGAGAGAACATAACATAATATTCTGTTAGAAATTCTGTTCTTCTGGTAATCTATTCCCAGAAATATATTTATTGTTGCATTATGTATCGACTGAACCTTAAGGCAACAGAAGAGCATGTGTTTGTCAGAAGAAAATATTTCCAAATTTAACCGTACTAGAATACACATTCAAGGAGAATCATGATTTCTTTTTTCATCTATATATTTTGAAACTCTTTGCAATTTAATTCTGTTTTGTTTGTTTTCCTCCTTAGAAATCAAGATGTATGGAAAATTAGTTTTAAATTAGAGTTATTTTGCTTTTTTTTTGTGACTCAATTTTGAAGCTATATAATGTTTAAAATATTTCCATAGTGTTTTTTCCTTTATTGCTCTATAATGTGCAAGTCAGCAAATTTCACATGTGACTGTCTTATATCTCTTGATCCAAAGACTAAATTCTAGCTTTTTTCTAATCTAGATAACTACACAATGAGAAAAATGGAACAGCTGTTGCTTTTAGACAACTTCTTTGCCATATTAGAAAGTGTTATAGAAAATGTTTTTGTTTGTTTATTTGTTTGTTTATTTGTTTGTTTTAACTAGCTGTTGGAGCTGACAAAAAATCATTTGAAGAAATCTGTCTTTAAACAGATTTTTTTCAACGGTATGGAATACACCAACTACCTCAAATAGGTGGAATAGGCCATTCAATATGTTGTATCAGCCATTTAAATATATTCAAACATTCAACCACTACTCCATTAGATCCTCTGTTCCTTCTTTTATCTGAACAAATGTTCTGGTTATTCCAGATATTGATTATCAACAATATCTGGCACCAGAAAACTGCCCCAATGGCTGATGTTTATTTGTTTGAGGACCTTCTGTTTTCACTAATAAAGTTTTATGGACTTCATATTTTAATTTTTCCAGAAATTCAGATTTTTTCTGAAATTTCTCAGAATCTATGTGGTACGGAAAAATAATTCACTTGAAACTTCTCTTTGGGAAAACTGTCAGCTGAAGGAAGATTTAATAAACTATATGTAGTTGTGAAAGATATGGAAAATGTAGATAAAGAATGATTATTTATTGCTTTTCTTAAGTTGAGTGTTGTGATTGGATACCAGACTGAAAACTAAATGGAAACTTTTTTTTCTCCCCATGAGAGAACTTATTCTTACAGGAAGTTTTCAGACACAACAAGTGCAAGCAGAATCAAAAGAAGCATTAGTTAAAGTCACAGAGGGTAAATTCAGCTGTAGCTGTTATCTATGATAATTTTAATTCAAAGTCAGGAAATTGCTAGATTACTGACTGCTGAGAAGATAAAATCATTCAAATATCTCTGTTTTATTTGTTCTTACACTCTAATCCTGCATTGCTAGACACTCCTAGACAGGTGTTTTGCTATACCAATGATCTGACCTGGTTTTCTCAGTTGTGTGACCTGTCAACCTGGAAGTAACCTCAGAAATAAATTACAGTCCTTTTGGGAACAAGGGTGGTGGTGGCGGAGACGGCACTATTTGGTTTGTGCTGGATGGTTGTTTGAATTGATAAATATACCTCACCTTAAAACCGAACATCTTAAACATTGCTTTCCCTTTTATTTTCTGTACCACAGCTGAAAGCATAAATGATTTGGGTCATTTCCATTGCCTGACAGATTGAAACTGGAGTGGAAATGCTACCAACCACTAACCACAAGCAAGACTGGGAGTAGTAATAATCCACAGCAAAATTAGTAGCAAATGTTTTCAAAATATGTTTTGCATTAATTTCTATGTCCACTGAAAAATAAGTTTCAAAGAACAAGTTCTGATACTGATGTTGAAGAGAAATAGGAAAAAATAATAATAAAGTAGATACAAATTGTTTCCATCATTATTTCTATATTTTAGGTTTGTGTTTTTGTTGTTGTTGTTGTTGTTTTCTTTTCTTTTTCCCCAGTCAGCTATTTCTGTGAAAATGATTAGGGTGTTGTCAATAAATGTTCTTTGCTGAAACATGAATGCCAGAAAACCTTGCCAATGATTCCACATGATTAATACTCCTGGGACTATTCAATAAGTAAATATAAATTATAATCCATTTAGCTCTTTTACTACAGTTTTTGATTTCCTCATAACTCTCATTTCAGAACTTATACTTCTGTCGTTGTAAAAGGAAGGCTTTTTTTTTTTTTTTTTTTTTTTTTTTTAATGAAACTGACTCTAATTGCTACACATTCAGGTTTTTCACTCATGCCACTGAAAGGCTGTAGGTACGTAAGCCAAAGAGGCAAGAATCAAAGCCAGAAGAAGCCAGAAGAGAAGGAATGGATGAGGAAATCCACCACAAAGTAAGCCTGAGTGTTAATTTACAGCACACCTACTATTTCAAAAGAATTGGCAGAGCATTTCACCTGCCTGCACTATGACAATACAGGTAGCCTGCTTCTCACAGCAAGAGGCAAACTACCTTGCATTTACCAAATGCAGAAATCATGTGTAGAAACATAAATTCCTACTATCCTAAGGCTCTGAGATTGCTTATGCACTGAAACATTCCTGCTTCCTTTTCTTGCTAACACAGGAATAAGAAGAAACTACACAATCATTTCTTTTGAGTTGAATTATGTAAAGCAAGCTTAAAAAGAGAAACTATGTCACTTGACAGTTACTTTAAAAATAAAACAATAAAATAATAAAGCACTTACTCTTGAGTTTGTAATAGAGTGATGTCTTCTGGCAGACATTTCCTTTCCAGAAGAGTGACAGGCAGCAGGTGATAATCGATCGGAAGATGAGTCTAAGGGAAGAAAAATAATAATAATAATAATAATAATAATAATAAAGGTGAGAACTAATGGAGAGGAAGGAAAAGCAAACAGAAGGGATCCTGCCCCAAGCTCAGAGTGGCTCAGTGAGCTTCCCTACACTGCAGTAATTACTGACCCTGCTCCTGACATTGCATCTGTCACAGGGAAAGGTGAACAACACAGAGGAGCCTCAGCTGGGGGGGTCTTGTTCTCACATAAGTAAGCTGTAGGGGGCTGGGCACTGTGTCCATAACAGAGACCCCACAGTTCCTCTGAGAGCCTCTCAGAGCTGTCACCAATGTAAGCCCAGATGATGACTGTTTGAAGATATGTAGCCAGGGAGATTTCTCCAATACCACTCCAAAGGCAATCGGTTAAAACTTCCACAGCAAACAGGAGATGATTACTTTCCTGATTATGATAATAAGAAATATGAAACGCAAAAGCTTCAATTTGCTTTGAGGTAGCTGACATTAGTTTAAATCACTTGTCACTGCACTAGATGGATTGCCAGCACCTTATGAAGAGACAGATAATTTTCTCTGTATATAAATCTTAGGAAGCACTATAGACTGCATATTAAAATACAAAACCAAAATTAACCTCTAAAATTATGAAAGAAAAAATGAATACTCTGTATAATTTGCAGGACAGAATTCTACATTTTTATTGGAAATATATTTTTCAGGTACATTTTCCTAGACATTACATAACTAGTGTAGAATACTGTAAGGTAGACAAGTAGTTTCTTGCTGCTTTCTTTCTGCAAAATGAATAGCAGTTATAGTGTTTTTACATAGATTTCAATTAGTTTTATGATAAGGAAAAATTGCTTTGTTGATATTAAAAAGGAAAAGATAAGCTGTCTAATCTCATCTGGTGTAAGGAAATGACTTTTATTTCACTAAATCGCATGCATGTACAATGTGTCTAATTCAGAAAAAGAGATGTCTTAATAGTATAATGCATATTCCATTTGGATTAGATGTGACCAGCTGCTAGAGGAGTAGCAATGATTGAGAGCCTAACAGAATAGAGAATCATAGAATCATAGAATATCCTGAGTTGGAAGGGACCCTTAAGGATCATCAAGTCCAACTCTTGACACCGCACAGGTCTACCCAAAAGTTCAGACCATGTGACTAAGTGCACAGTCCAATCTCTTCTTAAATTCAGACAGGCTCGGTGCAGTGACAACTTCCCTGGGGAGCCTGTTCCAGTGTGCAACCACCCTCTCTGTGAAGAACCCCCTCCTGATGTCAAGCCTAAATTTCCCCTGCCTCAGCTTAACCCCGTTCCCGCGGGTCCTGTCACTGGTGTTAATGGAGAAAAGGTCTCCTGTCTCTCGACACCCCCTTATGAGGAAGTTGTAGACTGTGATGAGGTCTCCTCTCAGCCTCCTCTTCTCCAGGCTGAACAGGCCCAGTGACCTCAGCCGTTCTTCGTACGTCTTCCCCTCCAGGCCTATCACCATCTTCGTAGCCCTCCTCTGGACATTCTCCAACAGTTTCATGTCCTTTTTATACTGTGGTGCCCAGAACTGCACACAGTACTCGAGGTGAGGCCGCACCAGCGCAGAGGAGAGCGGGACAATCACCTCCCTTGACCTACTAGCGATGCCGTGCTTGATGCACCCCAGGACACGGTTGGCCCTCCTGGCTGCCAGGGCACACTGCTGGCTCATATTCAACTTGCTGTCTACCACGGCCCCCAGATCCCTCTCTTCTAGGCTGCTCTCCAGCGTCTCATCGCCCAGTCTGTACGTGCAGCCAGGGTTTCCCCGTCCCAGGTGCAGGACCCGGCACTTGCTCTTATTGAACTTCATACGGTTGGTGATCGCCCAGCTCTCCAACCTATCCAGATCTCTCTGCAAGGCCTTACTACCCTCATTCGAGTCCACGACTCCTCCAAGTTTGGTGTCATCAGCAAACTTGCTCAAAATACCTTCTATTCCTACATCCAGATTGTTTATAAAAATATTGAAAAGTACCGGCCCTAAAATGGAGCCTTGAGGGACCCCACTAGTGACCGCCCGCCAGCCTGACGCAGCCCCATTTACCATAACCCTTTGGGTCCTGCCCGTTAGCCAATTGCTCACCCATTGTATGATGTTTTTATTTAGCTGTATGGTGGACATTTTGTCCAGTAGGATCCTATGGGAGACCGTGTCAAAAGCCTTGCTGAAGTCCAAAAAAATCACATCAGCTGGTTTCCCTTGGTCCACCATACGGGTGATCTTATCATAAAAGGAAATCAGGTTAGTTAGGCAGGACCTACCCTTCACAAACCCATGCTGGCTGGGACCAATGACTGCTTTGTCCCCCAGGTGCGCCTCAATAAGTTCGAGAACCATCTTCTCCATGATTTTACCAGGCACTGACATGAGACTGACAGGCCTGTAATTGCTAGGGTCTTCTTTCTGACCCTTCTTGAAAATCGGCACGACATTTGGCAGCTTCCAGTCTACTGGGACCTCTCCAAATTCCCAGGATCGTTGAAAAATAATTGAGAGAGGTTCCGCGATGACGTCCACCAGCTCTTTCAGCACCCGGGGATGAATCCCATCCGGACCCATGGACTTGTAGGGATCCAGGTGGAGTAGCAAATCCTGCACACGTTCAGGGTCGGTTGGGAGTTTGTCATCCCCACCGTCCCGGTCCTCCAGCTCGGGGCACCCTGGGTCCCGAAGCCCATCATCGGCAATGAAGACAGAGGCAAAGAAGGCGTTAAGCGTCTCTGCTTTGCCTATGTCATTGTCTGTGAGGAGACCTTCCCTATCAAGGAGCGGCCCTATGTATTCTTTAGTTCTCCTTTTTCCATTCACATATCAAAAAAAAACCCTTTTTGTTTTCTCTCACAGACACAGCCAGCTTCAACTCTAGGCGTGCTTTGGCCACACGAACTTTCTCCCTACAAACACAATCAGCATCCCTGTATTCTTTCCATGACACCTGGCCCTCCTTCCAGTAGCAAAACACTCTCTGTTTCCGCCTAATCTCCATTAGAATGTCCCTGGTCAGCCACACCGGCCTCCTGCCCCGCCTGCCTGACTTGAGATATTTAGGAATTGCCTGATCTTGTGCTTCTAGGAGGCATCGCTTAAAGAATGACCAGCACTGGTGGACATCAAGGCCTTCAAGAGCAGTTTCCCAGGGGACCTTGCTGACTAGTTCCCTGAGCAGCCTGAAGTCCGCTTTCCCCATATCTAGGGATGAGGTTTTGGTGGCACTTTTCCTTCTGTCACCGTAAATTTTGAACTCAACCACTTCATGGTCGCTATGACCAAGGCGGCCACCAATCACCACATCTCCCACCAGACCCTCTCTGTTTTCTAGCAACAGGTCTAGGAGGGCACCTTTCCTAGTTGGCTCCGTTAGCACCTGCACCAAGAAGTTATCATCTAGGTGCTTCATGAACCTCCTGGACTTGCTCGTGTCAGCCGTGTGGCACTCCCAGTTAACGTCTGGCAAGTTGAAGTCCCCCATAAGGACAAGGGGAGTTAATCTCGAGGCCTCTCTTAGTTCTGTAAAGAATAATTTATCGGCGCTATCGTCCTGGCCAGGCGGTCTGTAATAGACTCCCACAACGACATCCCCTTTATTCGTTCGTCCCTTGATCCTTACCCAGAGGCTCTCAACTTTGCCATTGCCAACCTGAAGTTCCACACAGTCCAGCCCCTGCTTCACATACATCGCCACCCCACCACCTCGCCTACCCTGCCTGTCCCTCCTGAAGAGCCTGTAACCATCTATCGCAACACCCCAGTCACAGGACTCATCCCACCAGGTTTCGCTTATGCCGATGATGTCATAGTTGCGGGACTGGGCCAGGACTTCTAGCTCATCCATTTTATTCCTCATGCTGCGTGCGTTCGTGTAGAAGCACTTCAGGTGCGTCTCCTTACACTCAGCACCTTGTGGATCTGACCGAAGGACCTCACTAGCACACAGCCCCTCTGATTCTAGCGTACCATCCCTTAGGTCTTCACCGGCGTGCCTGGTTTTAGCCCCTTCCCCCTTCGACTCTAGTTTAAAGCCCTATCTATCAGCCCTGCCAACTCCTGACCAAAGATCCTTACCCCTCTCCGAGAGAGGTGCATCCCATCCGGTGCCATCAGGCCCGGTGTAGCATAGACCTTCCCGTGATCAAAGAACCCAAAATTCTGCCGGTCACACCAGTCTCGAAGCCATGAGTTTAGGTGAACAGCACGCCTTTCAGCTTCGATCCCCCCTATCGGAAGGACAGAGGCAAACACAACCTGCGCCCCTGATCCTCTAAGTAGTCGCCCCAAATCCCTAAAGTCTCTTTTGATCGCCTTCAGACTTCTCGTTGCTACTTCATCGCTACCAGCCTGAAAGACCAGTAGCGGGTAGTAGTCAGTGGGCCGTACCAGGCGCTTGACTTTCGTGGCAAAGTCTCTCACCCGAGCCCCAGGGAGGCAACAGACTTCTCTGCGGGTTGGGTCCGGTCGGCATATCGGTCCCTCTGTCCCTTTCAGAAGGGAGCCCCCCATAACAATAGCCCTTCTTTCTTTTTTGAAGGATGATGTGGCAATGCGATGTGTAGGTCGCCTTGTCTTAGGCGCCCCCTCCAACTGGGACGGGTTTTTATCTACTATGTCATTCAGATTGTCTTGTTCTAGTCCTTCATATCGATTATTTAAGGGTAGATGAGGTGAGGTGGGCAGAGAGAGGGCTCGCCTACCACCCCGAATAGGCACCTGCCTCCATTCCCCCCCTTGATCTAGGTCTCCTCCCTCTGCCTGGCAGGAGGAGGGAACCTCCGTCTTCTGCATAACAGGAGATGCCTGTGCTGTGGCAGGCTCGTGAGCCTGCCTCAGAGAGGGTAGAGCGCACCTCCACCAGTCAATTTCCATCTCTGATTCCCTGATGATCCTGAGCCTGTTCACCTCCTCCCGGAGCTCCGCTACCTGGCTGAGCAGTTCTTCAACCTGGGCACACCTCCCACAGGCATACCCTCCACTGCTGTCGGAGACCGACAGAAGGCTGGGGCACACTCTGCAGCCCAGGACCTGGACGGCTGCGTGTTTCCCCGAGCCCTCCGTCTGAGTAGCCACACTGGTGACCGTGGCTGGAGATGCCGCACTAGATGCGGAGGCCACTGTTTTCTGCCTGGTTGATACCATGGTCAGGTTCTACGCAAGCAGGTTGCAAGCACCGAAGGGAGAGGCAGCTGCAACAGAGCGACGATGGGCCCCCCCCTCGCCCTGCCCGCGCGAACTGCCGCGCGAACTGCCTCGCCACGACCTTCGACGCGCCCCGCCCTGTTTGCTCGTCCTGGTCGCCGCGCTCCTGGTCGCTCGCGCTCCCTAGGGGCAACTTTTAAACAGCCCGGGAGGGGGCGCTGCTGGCTCCACCCGCGCCTCGTCAGCCTCCCTCGCGAGGACTGCCGGGTCCCGGCGGCTCCGCCGAGTGGCCTCGATGCCGGACAAAAAGCCCTGCCCGCCTCGGTCCCCTGCTCCGCTGCAGAGCACGTCTGCCCCGGAGCTGATCGCCTTTGCAAAAAAGGCGAGAGAGAAGATAATACTCTTTAATGCCTTTCTTGTGGATTCCACAAATCCTCTGGATACCTTCATGTAAGAAGTGCACAGGATGCCCCAGGCTTCAGCAGAAATTGCTGTACAGACTGAGTGTAGGCCTGTACCTGACTTCTAAACTGAAGTAAGTCTGTGTATCATTTCCCTACTTGCCAAGTATATACTGTGTTTATAATCTTAGAAGGGTTGGAAGTACTTGGTAACCCTTTATAAATAGCAAATTTCAATTATATCCCTAATGTTTTATTTACAGAAATTAATGTAAATAAAATGTCCCACCCAGTTCTTGATAAGACAAATAAATTTTTGCTTTAGATGTTCTATGATATTTTAGGAAGAACAGAGTAGAAATTATGTAAAATTCCATGTCTTCTCTTACCAGTATTTCAGAAGAATGATTGCATAAGTTCTGTGTTAGTCCTTATCTGTAATTTTGATACCTCCACAATCTGAGAATCACACAGAAGGGTTGAGGTGGGAAGGGACTTCTGGGGCCCATCTAGTCTAAGCCCCCTGCTTATGGTGTTTTTTCCTCAGGTGGGCAACTGAGTTTCACCACAACTGCTCTCTCACTCACACTCCTCAAAGGGAAAGGGGGAGAAAATATGATGCAAAGGGCTCGAGGGCTGAGATAAGGACAGGGGGATCACTCAACAATTATCATGACAGGCAAAACAGACTCAGCATAGGGAGATAGTAAGATTTATTGCCAATTACTAATGAGCTAGAGAAGTGAGAAACAAAGGAAAGAAACCAAAAACACCTTCCCCCCATCTGCCCTCTTCCACCTCTTCCTCCCGAGCGGCGCAGGGGAACGGGGAATGGGGGTTGCGGTCCATCTATAGTGCTTTATCTCTGCCACTCCTTCACAGTCACCCTCGTCCCCTGTGCTGTGGGGTCCCTCCCACATGATGCCGTCCTTCCCGAACTGATCCTGCGTGAGCTTCCCACAGGCAGCAGCTCTTCAAGAACTGCTCCAGATATGGGTCTGTAGCATGGTGTCCATCCCTCGGGAGCAAACTGCTCCAACCTGGGTTCCCCACAGGCAGCAGCTCCTGCCAGGTCACCTGCTCATGCATGGTCTCCTCTCCACGGGCTACAGGTCTGGCCCGGGTCCTGCTCCTGCGGGGCCTCTTCATGGGCTGCAGTCTCCTCCAGGCCACATCCACCTGCTCCACCATGGTCTCCTCCGTGGGCTCCAGCGTGAAATCCTGCTCCATGGGCTGCATCCTGCTTCACCATGGTCCTCACCACAGGCCGCAAGGGACTTCTTCTCTAACACCTGGAGCACCTCTCCCCCTCCTTCTTCACTGACCTTGGTGCCTGCAAGGCTGTTCCTCACTCCTCTCTCTCTCCCAGCTGCTGTGTGACAGCAGGTTTTTTTTTTTTTTTTGTTTGTTTGTTTTTGTTTGTTTTGTTTTGTTTTCCCAGTCTTAAATATGTTCTCAGAGAGTTACAAAAAACATTGCTTATTGGCTCGGCTCTGGTCAGCAGCAGGGCCCTTATCTAATATGGGGCAACTTCTGGATTCTTCTGGCAGAAGCCACCCCTACCCCTGCTACCAAAACCTTGCCACGTAAACGCACTACATTGCTCCAGAAGTGCCACCCACAGCAGGCTTCCCAGGGCCATGTCCAGGCAGCTTTTGAAGATTTCCAAGGAAGGAGACCCCACACCCTCTTTGGGCAACCTGTGCCAGTGCTCAGGCACTGTGACAGTCAAAAAGTGTTTCATGATGTTCAGACAGAACCTCCTGTGTTCCAATTTGTGCTAATTCCCTCTTATCTTGTCACTGGACACAAATGAAAAGAGCCTAGTTCTGTCTTCTTTGCAACATGTCCAGAGAAGGGCTGCGAAGATGGTGAGGGGTCTGGAACACAAGTCCAATAAGGAGTGGCTGAGGGAACTGGATGGTTTTTAGTCTGGAGAAAAGGAGGATCAGGGGAGACAGATTGCTCTCTACAACTGCCTAGAAGTAAGGTGTGGGGAGCTGGGGGTCAGCCTCTTCTCACAGGTACGTAGTGATAGGACTAGAGGGAATGGCCTCAAGTTGTGCCAGGGGAGTTTAGGTTAGAAATTAGGAGACATTTCTTCTCAAAAAGAGTGGTCAAGCATTGGAAGGGATTGCCCAGGGAAGTAGTGGTGTCATCCTCCCTGGGGGTCTTCAAGGAAAGGTTGGACCTGACCCTTAGGGACATGATTTAGTGGATGACATTGGTAGCAGGGTGATGGTTGGACCAGATGATCCTGAAGGTCTCTTCCATCCTTAATGATTCTATGAATCTAAACACTGTTGAGATCTCCCCAAGCCTTCTCTTTCTTGAGGCTGAATAGTCCCATTTCTCTCAGTTTTTCTCCATAGAATTGATGCTCCACTCCCTTCAT
Organism: Oxyura jamaicensis; assembly: GCF_011077185.1. Classification (NCBI taxonomy): domain Eukaryota; kingdom Metazoa; phylum Chordata; class Aves; order Anseriformes; family Anatidae; genus Oxyura; species Oxyura jamaicensis. The sequence continues at coordinate 38,831,617 of NC_048895.1, read as the reverse complement.
CATTAGTGGCCTTTGCTGGACTCCCTCCAGTATGCCCCTGTCTCTCTTGTAGCAGGGAGCCCAGACATGGGCACGGCTCTCCAGATGTGGCCTCACCAGTGCTGAAAAGAGGGGAAGGATCACCTCCTTCGACTTGCTGACAACACTCTTCCTAATGCATTCCTAGATATCATTGGCCTTCTTTCACAGTTAAAACAAACCTAATTAAGAACCTTACTCAGAACTGATCAAACCTTGCTAAGTGCTTGTATTATGCTGGTTTTAGTTTTATTATTGTAAATGTTTCAGGGGAAAGTAAGGTATAGCACCACAAATGTCTTAAAGCAGGAACATAACAAACAACTTAAAACAAGATTTTAAAATTCTTTGGATGAGAAAGGACATAATTCCAATCATTTTCCTATCCCCTTTGTGTTTCTTTTCAGACTTCACCTCAGGAGTGATATAGGCAGAATAGGCCATTTATAAAGTTTTCAGTTATTGTTTGCAGCTTTACGCATGTAGATAAATGAAATGCAAAGCAGATAAAGCATATCCATAAACTCTGTCACTCTTTTGCAGATCTGAGAACTGCAATGGTGTCTCAACAATTCATTCACTGTCCTGTTATTTGAAGAACTTGAAAGCCACTGTAAATGGCTGTATATGGTAGACGATGGAAGAAATGTCGGTTGGTAGTCATGATTCACTAGAGCAGTTGGTAACCACGTTTTTTACATGTTTCCAATCCATAAACATGTTATCTGCTTATTCCTTAACGCAATAAAATTCTAATTAATTTTTACCGCCAGTCACTCATAGCTTTTAATAAGGCAATTTGTAAAGGAATATTTTTGAAATACTAGAGTTCTACAGGTGCAAAAGAACAAAGAGAAACAAAGCCTTTTGGCTTTTTCTCAAGCAAGGCTATTATGCTTTGTTACAAAGGAATTGCCTTCAAATGATGTTCTATATGCTCGTTATACTGTTCACTATAATTATGATCACAATTAGACCTCAAGAATTGTTACTGTCACTTTAGGATGTATGAAGCTGAAAAGAAAGTTTGCACTATGATGATTTTTATTGTTATTAAAGACTGGTTAATCATAGCCAGCTGCATTTGATCGATCTGGAAATCTCATGATTTTTTAAATATATCTCTCTGCTGATTTTCTTATTTTTTGTTTGTTTCAGTTAAATCCTAGTCATATCTATGGAATGAACAGTCATAAATGTCTTTTCTCCTTCACCGCCCTTGTCCAACAATCATGAATTGATTGAGTCCTTTCTTAAGCAGTTTATAATGCATATGGGAAATTCCTTGTGATCAAATAGATCCTGTAATGTTATCATTAAAAAGAAAATAGTCCATGCATATGGAAGTATGAAATAACTTCACCTTCTCAAATTAGGTCTTGGAGTCATAAATTGCACATATATTATTATGAGGAATAGTTCAAAATTTAAAAGATTAAATAATTTTTCCCTAGTTTTTTAGATTCATAGGTTTTGAGTTTAATATACAAAACTTTAGTGCTTTATCTGATACCACAGTGTAATGCTTGACTATATATTCAAATATGTATATTATATTTTAGCCACAACTCTTTATGAAATAATGGAATATTTTTACTCTCCAGTTGTTTGGTCCAACTGGAATTTTGAAGGGAGTGCTGAGGATTTATGCTCAGATGAAAGAGTACAAAGTTAAATATTTAAATTATCATCATAATTTTCAGTGTTATCGTATTTGTTTTTAAATTAGGTAAATACATAAATTTTCACGCCACCCTTATTTCTGACCTTTGACAGCAAGGCGTATTTCAGTTTCTATGTTCGATCTGCCCCATAGATTCCAGTCTGGTTAACAGATGAAAGAGTTGAGCCCTCTGTTGACACCTGCCAAGAACTACTGATGCTTTTGAGTTTGTAACATTTGACCATTTTTATAATCATAAAAGTTCGGTCACATATGCCAGTTTTCAGTTACTCATTCCTTAACTTTCATTCAACCATAGTTCTTTGTGTTTGGGATAGTGAAAAAAATACAGGTTAAATCTATGAGAAATCATGAGAAATATTTTCTAAAAACTTAGTTATTTTTAAAAGTATGTCATGAAATATAGTCATTGCAAGATATTGAAGGGGAGCACAGATTTCCAATTGATCTCTATTATTTGAAAGCTTATTTAAACAGAACTTTGCAATACACATTACACCACTGCTATTTCTAAATATAAAAATTGACATTTTTTCACATCCACCTAATAAACAAAATCAATAACTTTTAAAGATAGTATCCACTTGCCAATTACAAAACTTCATTTTGCATTTCCTGTGGTATACTCAAGAAATCTATGCACTATTCATATGTAAGAACAACTGAGAAAGTGGGGGTCTACAATGCGTGAGAATGAGATAGAGACAGAAATAGAGGCAGAGTAACTTCAGGAGCACTTGGACAGGCTATTGACTATTAAAACACTGACCCTAATGATTTTGCACGGGAATATGAATAGTTCCTCAAAGCACTCTATTGTCATGAAATTTAGAGTTAAGACAGACCTTTTTAACTTATTTATTTATATATTTATTTTTAACTCTGTCCCTGAGCAATACCTTCAGGAAGATATTAAAAAATATATATTTGTTTTGTGAAATTCTGATTGTATTATAAAGTGGAATTTCTTAGATGATTTTGCCTGGTAACTCACAGTATCAAAGTATTTCAGCATTCAGCAATATTCAGAATCTCAAAGTCTTATGTCACTCTGTATCTGTGTTTCACAGCTGGACTCAACAATTTCACCTGAAGTGATAATTAAATTGGGAGTTTTTTTGTTGTTGTTGTTTTGTTTTTTTCCCACAAAAGTTGTTGCCAAAGTCTCCAGTGATAGACTTGTGCCTGAAGACAAATATAAGATCTTGCACTGATTTTATTTTAAAAGTGGGCTGTCTTTTTACATTTGACTCTTTGTTTGTTTCCCTTTCAATTCACTTCAAACTGACAATTGTACCTGCTTATAGCTGTGGCAAAAGCCACAAGCTTGCTTTATTGGTTTTCTTTTTCTCTGTATATATCAAATATCATGCTAGTTTTAGTAACACGACAGACATTAATAAAGACTTTGTTTTCAGTAGTGCATTTAGTGGTTAAGTTCACTTTTGTTGAAATAAACATGCCTAATTGTTTTGAAGTTTGGAGCACTATTAGTTGTTGTATGATATTTTAAATGCAAGCCTACGCTTATTTCATGCAGAAGAAAATATCTGCAGTACTGAAGTGATGCACAAAATACAGACCATGCCACCTGACGGGTGTTTTCTGTAGGTTAGTCACTCCAGTTGCTCCTCCAGTTGTCTCACTGGGTTGGGAGGGTTGGCAGAAGGACACGGTGCACTGTGGCAAAACAGATACTTCCGCCAACAGCTCTGTACAGCTTTAGCATAGCCATCTAAAACCCTTCTAGGTGAGCACTTGTTTGTTAATTTTGCTTCCTCCTGTCCTGCAAAGTATATTTGCAATTCATTTTTAGTTTGTATATATTTATCAGTTCTCATGAGACTATACTTTACTATTAAATGCAAAACATTATAGCAAAAGTTTCCTCACCCCAAATAATCAAGCCCAGAAATTTACCAGTTTATTCAAAATTTGATTCAAAGTTTTATACTAGGACTATTCCATATTCTGCCTAGCATGGTCATTTTACCTCTACTACATCTACCTGATGTAACCAGCCCAGCAACTTTGACTGAATCCTAAGTTGTACTGCTGATGACTCTGTATATGCTCCTTATACAGGTACAATTTTATAGCAAAACCTCATACTTTAAACCACTCATTAAACACTTTTGCTTTGTGACTTCTGTAGCTGATAGAAGCTCAAACACTAACTTCCTGAAGGTGAATTAAGGAAAACAGTATGAAGAGGATATGAAGATGAGGATAAATAATAACATGAATAAAAAGAAAATCCACTGTTCTTGCTTATTCAGAAGTCTTCAGTTCTATTCACTAATTTGACTTATTTTTATCTTGGTTTAATGTTATCAGTCCTATCATTAAAGTTCACAACTTTCAGTTGCATATCATTATGATTATTCTGTTCACTAAATAAATGCCTATGACTTCATTGCTGAAGATAGTACTCAGATTCCTAGGCAAACCTGAGCTCTGACCTGAACAGCAAGTATCAGAATCCAGCTATAAGAATTATGATTAAACCTACCTTTTTTTTTTTTTTTTTTTTTTTTTTGTACATTTCGTAATTTCACATGCTATAAAAACAATTGTTTTCCAGTGCAAAGTATGGCCCCAGGAAATTACCAAAGATTTATCGTAAATCAAATATCTGTAGTTATAAGGGAAGTGACTGGAAAACCTTGAAGATATATTTATCATATTTTCCAATCCATTCTATTCCATTTTTAATCCAAAAGATCGTATTTATCATATTAAAAAACATAAAAGATAATTAAATAATATTTTTGTTACTCATAAGAAAGCTGCAATAAAAATCAGACTATTTCCCCTCGCTCATGTCTTTCTTTGAGCGTATCCAAACCAATATGATTAATGAAGACTTTTTCACAGTTATCAGTATACAATTTGTAGCAATACAGGGCAAATTTTCATTCTGCAGTTCTCATTTTTAGGTATCTATAGAAAATATTGGATATTACTAAAAGTTATAAATTTTCTTTATTTATCTTTGTTGTTTCAAGAGCACGATCCAAACAATATGTCCCTTTTTAATGTAGCAAAGCTAAAAGGAATATATTTCAGACACTTTTGTGTGTGTGTGTGTGTCTTTTTCCATTGTTTGTTTTAAATAACATGATTATATATTTTCATTCAAGATATATTTCATACAGAAGGGAAATAAGCCAACATAACTACAGGGAGAGTAGTTATACCCACTACCCAGTAGTTACTACCACCCCAGGTTGTATGCTGTAAACATCTGTAGAAATATTGTGGAGAACAATCTATTATTTTTAGGGACTATTAGCTGCCCAGACTTTTGTACCTACTAGCCAGTTGGGAAGCATAAGAATTTGCTTGGGAAAATATTTCAGAGCATGCTATTGCTAACTTCAAAGACGGAATTTCATTACGAGTCAACAACCAGTAAGCAAGTAGGATACAATTACCCTATACCATTGGGTGTCTAGCAGGAATGGTACCTGGCAGGTACCATTGTGCACCCGTCATCTAGCTCACAGAAACAACAGACATTAATTATTCCACTGAGAGTCTAGTCTAGAAAGCAGAGGCTTCTAACTTTACACTCTCTGAATTGCATTAAATGAATGTTCCTGCAGCAGGAGGCATGAAGATCTTCCATTGTGGGCAGCAGTTTGCACCAAGTGAAAAAGAAACAGAAAGAAGAAGTGTATCATCATAATTTATCCAAAGAACATACAAAAACAAAGTGTCCGACTCACACTGGGAGTCACCCATGAGTAGATATTTAAAAACACAAATGGCACTAAGCTCTTAAACACCTTTGCCTTGCAGAGAAAGGTAAGCAATGATGCATGACTTGACCCCTTGGAATTCTGTGCTATGAATACCTCACTTCTTTGTAAATTCCAGATTTAGGACTAGCTGGCAGGCCACAGAAGTATCTGCATTTGTGGCCAAAACCATTCTATGCTCTACATATGCTTGGGCTCTTTAAAGCAGTAAATATGTCTCAGGAGAGCTGAGCTGTACTACATACACATATAAACCTATTCCTCTGAATTAGAGCCCTTATAATACCTTTGTGCTACAAGTACGGAAGTCCAAAGCTGAAATTGCATATGCCTTTAAATAAGGAAAAAAAAAAAAAAGGGGGGGGGGGGGGGGAATTTTTACAATCCCTTTGAGGACAGTGAGAAATAGTCAAAACACACTTCCTAAACTTATGTTTCTAAACACCCTCTCTAATCTTATTAGGCAAATAAAAGTCATACTCCTTTGATGTACAGATGTAGCTCCCACTGGTGCTAATGAGAATTATGTGTACAATTCGACAGAATAAGCCCTATAATTTAATTTAATGGTTATTTGAGGGAGAGGGGGGGACTTCAAAGAAAACAGCTAATGTCTGTGATAAATACTCTGTGAAAAGGTTGAACATTTGAACAGCAATAAATATTTTTAATGAGCTTAAATTTCGTAAGAATTCTAGCATGCAGAAGTTCAATGTGTAGATGTCCAACTAGACTATAATATAAAAAGAAGAAAAAAATCATGAACACATTTCAGACTAACATTTGCAAAGGCTTCAGACTTGCTCCTGTTCTCATGTTTCAGATTTTCCTGCTTGCTACATATAAACTTGTTCTTTTCAGACTGAAAATGCAACAGAAGAAATGGTACAAATAACAATAAGCATTCTTTAAACATGTTCCCATATCTGCCTTTAAATAAATATTGGTCATCAGTAAAAACACATATCCATAGAGGTCGGTTAAAAGTGAAATAAGACATAAAAATTGAAATCATATATTTATTATTTGTAGAATCACTTGTAGAAAACATCAAAAGACAAAAAAAAAAAAAAAAAAAAAAGTGAGGTTTTGATGTGAACCTTTTTAAATATAATAGGAACCCCACATTAAACCCCAAGTTTGGTCCCCAAGTGCACCAAACCCCCTAAAAAGCCCAGACAGACAGAGAGAGAGACTCTAAAGTTTAGATTTCCTCTGCATTTCTAAATCTCTTTAGTATACAATTTTGATATATTGTGGGCTCAGTAATCTATATGCAATGATTACACAAGAAGAAGCAATTTTAAAACTTAAACTGTGCAGTCAAACAAAAGCTGAGCAAAGGCACTGTGCACTTCCCTTCTTCTGCAGTGATGAACCATGCTGGAATCACAGTATTCTATGAAAAAGAATTGCGATAAGCCTCGTACCCAGACTTTAGGAATAATACCAGTATTATTAATACCAGAATTACCAGTAACTGTGTAGACCTGCTTGTATGTGTACCAGATCCTTTCAAATTGACAAGCCTGGTCATGAACAGGAGAGATTTTCCCACCTCCAGCTATATGGAGTACAGATGTCTGCATCTATCTCATCTACAATCTCCTAGGTATTATTAGAGCAATCCTGGAGAGTAGTTAATGTAATCCTACAATAAACATCTACAACAGAGCAGATTAATCAGTCATTATGTTTGTCCATTTAATTTTGTTGAGTATACAGAGTAGGAGTGAGATAGCTCAGACATAGATCTAAAGCTAGCCAAAAAGACTCCCACTCCTAGTTTATCCACAGATACAGAAGTTGGCCTGACTTCCAACAATGGAGACTGTAACAACCAAATTAATAGATGTATTTCTGTGTTCACTATCATATGAAAATTATTTATTAATGTAAATCTGTAAAATAAACCAGATGTTTTAAGTCTATCATAGACAAATGGATTGGAAAGTCATCTTTGTATTTTTAAATCATTCTTTTACATACTAGAACAAAGGTACATCTCACTTCAGATGTCCTAAGCACGTTTTTTTTCTGCATGGAATTTATAGTTTGAGGGGGTTTGGGTTTTCTTTGTTTGTTTGGTTGGTTGGTTGTTTTCATCTACATATGATTATTCATTCTTGTTCTGCTTGTGATTCATATTATTTTTCAGGTCTTTTTCAGCCCCTGACCTGGCTCACTTATTTTTGTTTCTATATAACAACTTACTCCAGAAAAATATCATGTGTTTTTTGTTGGTGGTGGTGTTTTTTTTTTTTTTTTCTCCCCAAAAAAAAAAAAAAAAAAAAAAATACCAAGATTTCATTGAATTTCATGTTAATAAGTACAATTTTCTTGCCTTGGTGACACTTCATACTTAACAAGCATAACTTCTGTTTGCTTCACTAGGTCTTTCATGAAAGCATTTAATAGTTTTATATCTACCCTGAAGAGACCCTTTACAGAGTAGAAACTTCTGTTTCCCACTTATCTGTGGCATTTTCATCTAGACCACGCTTTTGTGGTTTCTTTTAGGAGCATCTGAGCCAGTGTTTTTGAAAACTTTACTGAAAAATTGATATGACATCAGCTGTTTTTCCTTCATCCATAAGGCCTTTACTTGTCATAGGAGGAGATGAAACAGGTTTGGCATGATTCATTCTTAACACACAAAGGTTGGTGATTATTCATCTCTCTGCTTTACTCAGTGTGTTCACAGATTGTTTGTTTATTTGCTCCAATATGTTTTGCAGGAATTAAAGTTAGAATATCTGCAATTTTCTGGCACTTTCTTTATAAAGCAAAGCACAACTTTTGGCTTTTGTTATTTTTCCATATCCATCTGTCACAGCTTCTCAGAGGAAACTGTTAACAACACTGAGCTTTTATTAATGAATTCCTCAGTATGGGGGGGGGGGGGTGTGGAGGGAGTCATCAGCTGAAGGAAATTTAAAAACATCTGATTAAATCAAGTACCAGTTTTTTCTTTGTCATACTATGCTGAAGTCTTGATCCTTCATATCTGATGTTAATTATGATAGTGTCTGATAGTAAATGAGCTTTTTACAGACAGTGCAAAAAGTCATTAAGCATTTAGAAGCTTTTAGCATCTTATGTCAATATTTTTCAGTTTTTGCTGGGGCAAACTAAACATCTCTCTTGTTTTCAGCTTACCCCTGGAATACTTTAAGCTGTTTCTTGTTGCCATTCATTTCCTCTATTAGTTTTATTTTGTGACTTTGTTTTTCTAATTCAAACTTTAATTGTTACGTTGTGGTTCTGTACCCATCCATGATAGTTTGACTTGGTGTTCATTTTCTACGTATTTCGCTTTTATGCTTAAAGCGTCCAACAAAATATTTAATCATACATGGAATTATTTTATTTTGTGCCCTTAATATTCTTTTGCTTGCTAGTATCTTTAACACCTTTTCATCATTTGAAATGATCTTTCTTTCCAATTTCTTTCCTATTCTCTGATTTCTTTGAAGTCTGACTTTCTGAAAGCCATTGATTTTGTTCTGGTCTTATTTGTGCTGTCTGTGACAAGGGCCATGAAGCTACAATGCCATGTTCATTCAGACCAACCTTATCTTTCAATTTTATGATCTCAGAATTCTTTCATTTTGGTTGAAACAATATGTAGAATTTCCCTCTTATAAATGTCCTGCAATGTTGCTGCTAATTGGAAGAACTCTGCGGGGCATTCAGCATATCACAATGTTCATTTTTCACATTAAACAACATGAAATACATTATTAAACATTTTTACTGATGACTGCTTATTTGAAGGTTTTGAAAGGTCAGAACGACATCACCTGTGCTGGCTTACAATTGCAACAAATATTTCTGCTTGAGATTGTACAGTGGGAAATTTTATATTTTGAAACATTTTGTCACTTCTATTTTCTTTATTTGCATTTTAGTGCCAGTTATTCACTCTCAGCTGCGGCAGAGACTGGATACTTTTGAGACACTTTGCTATCGTCTGTAAAGACAATAAAAATAAAAATTCCTGTAATTCTCATATGCTTTCACAATAAACTTAATTCTGCTCCTTTGTTTTTCATTTGTTGCGATTTTATCTCTTCTTGTTCAGCATTGTGAATGTATGCATGTGTGCATGTATGCACTTATATTGAGCTAAGAGGTACATAGTGCATCCTAAGGAGGTCAAAGAAATTGCACTGAAGATGGAGAATTTATCTAAGTCCTAGTGGCAACTAAGCTGCCTAAAATATGAGGATTTAAAACTTTTGGGTAAAAAAGGCCTGAGAAAAGTGAGATGCTTGAAATTAAACTACTGAGGACCTATAATTTTAAACAACATTGAAAACAACGTATAATTCTTAACTCTATGTGTGCTTAAAATCATGATTTTACAAGGCTTTTAAACACCTGCTCTACTACAATATATGTGCAGAATTGCTTTATTAGATCAGATTCTGATTTGCTTAGACCTATAAATGGACCTTAGTAAAAGTCAACAAGCTTGTGTTTTGTGGCTTACTTTCAAGTTATTTCATTTGAAACACAGAGATCCAATTAATTCCAATGGAGCTGTTTACAGATATTAAATTTACATATTAAGTAATTGAGGTCAAATTGAGGATTACTAATGGTCTGAAGGCTGTCTGCAGTGCCAAACTACTTTTGCAGAATAGTTTTCTTCTACTAGACAAATTTATGAACCAGAGACATAACTTTACTCTTTCCACTTCATAATATCTGCATCTTTTCAAACCACCTTACCAGAAAAACGCTAGCATATAATCATGACATAATATTCTGATGTAGATAATATAAGTTAGCATAAACAAATTATAATGTGTATCTACTGGAAATACTAAATAATGAAATACCCAGACTTAATTTTCAGAATACTAGTTGTGTCTTGTTAAGATGAAGGTTGATTCTGATTTATAGGATCACTATGAGTTCCTTATTAAACTGTCACTCAGAGAGTATAAGAGTGGAAAACCTATTACTGTGTTAATTAGGTCTGTGGTAGTTTTCAGGCTGGTGGTGACTGCTGCCCATGTGCAACCTAGCATAATATACATTATAAGAATAGTAACACTACCACTGCTGGAGTAGAAGACTGCGTAGTCATGACAAAAGGGAAAAGGATGTTGCTTTGCCCCTTGGAGGGCAGTACCACAGTCTGGGAAAGAGTTTCTTAGGCTAGTTTTATTTTCTCATAAAATATGTGCAATGACAAAATATGCTGCAGTTCCATTTAATTTTCTTTTTTTTTTTTTTTTTTTATTTCTTTCTCACCCAGGGGTAGCTGCCTGGTACAAACACAAATTTATGTTCCTTTAGGTATAAATTATTGTGAGGGGGAAAAAATAGAGAAACAAATACCAAGATAAATTGTTCAAAAATATTGTGTTTCTTGCATGATCTCAGCCACAGCAATTCAGGAAATAATTTCATACTAAAACATACTTGGTTTACTGGACTATAACAGGTTGGATTTAGGTGATAGGTAGCTGCTCACCCTCCACCCTCAACTCTAGGTATCCTTCAGTTAATTACTCTTAGTTTCAGGAAACGGGGATGAGACAGAGGTTCCTAACATGCCCATCTGACATGGAGACTAGTCAAATTTTCAAAAGTTATTTTGAAGTTTGTCCAGGGCTGCACTGTACATATTTGTTGGGTTGTGAAGTAACTTAAGGTACAATATTCAGATGCTTAGATGCTCTGAAGGAAAAATCTTTTTTTCCTCCATATCCTCACTAATAAAGCATTCAAAGCATTCACTTGTTCATGTAGCCAGTATTCTAAGGCACGTCTGAGAAAATGATTATTTGCTTTTCAACTAGTTTTAAAAGGTCTCTCAAAACTAGAGTCGGGTCAGGCCCTTCAAAAGTGATTCCACCATCTCCTGAATCCTAAGCAATTTATCTTTTTTTTTTTTTTTTCTTTTTTTTTTTCTGTTTTAAAAATAAAAGAGAATTAGCATTATCTCTTTTTGCTCCAGCTTTGCTTTGGGAGATGTTGTCCAGCAACATAGCAACATCACAAACAGATACTGTATACAAATTAAACCATTAAGTAAGCATTTGTGAGCTTACCCAAATACTTATATTTGGGGGAGCATGCTAAATATTTATTTTGATATACATTGATGTTTCAGCCCTTTAAAAGGTAGAGCAGTCCAAGCAAATCAAACCACTGACTTCAGTTGGCATTCTCCCCTGAACAGTTTAGGCTATGTGTCAGGGTCTCATGCTCTGCCCTTCTGTGAAAAATAACTTAGTACATTTTTCCCCATCTCTGATTTCAGTGATTCCCTGATGTTATTCCCTGAATTTACCTTCCAATCTCACTTTCTTCTACATACCTCATTCCATCACATTTTCTGTCACATTTTTAGAATTCATTAGTTAATCCTGGAAATTATGTAGAACTTTTTGACATTTAAAAAATCAGGGACAGCTCAGCAAAGTCAAACAGTCAGAATAAGCAAAGTCAAACAGTCAGAATAAGCAAAGTCAAACAGTCAGAAGACAGGCCCCAATTAGTGTGCAGAGAAAACTTCTCCCATGCATATAAATCACTCCATCTCCCCACTTCAGAAAGAACAGGTAGATGAGAAACTAGTTCCATAAAGTGCTATTGACTTAAACAATGAGCAATAACTGGGACAGGAAAAATCTTTTTGCTCTTCTCTATTCAGGCTGATCTCATGGAGTTGCTTTTAGTCAAAGGACGAAATTCATTAATCAGGTGTATCAGGTAGTCTGGAAAAATATGGTTACAGTCAGCTAGCAAATAAAGTAATTCAACCAGAATATTTGCAAGATGAACACCAAAAGCAAACAAACAAATAAACAACATTAACTATATTTGTCTGAGTTCTTTGTGGTCACTTAAGAGGATGTTTGCAGAGCTAGTAAATTGAAACAGTGGCAGTACTAGAGAGAAAAAACAACATTGTCCCAAGATTACATTCTCTGTGTTCATGGTCCAACCACTCCCTGTGGAAGAATTTAACTGTAGATTAATTTTTTCTTCTCTGAACTAATGAATCTCTGCTCAGAAAACTCACACATTGTCTTGCCACCATCAGCTCCCTTAGAGGTCAAAAAAAGTGGTTACAAGTGGATAAACCATGTTAGAGCAAATAAATTGGAAACATATCTTCCTGTTGCCCAGAAGAAGACAGTTTAAATTGCTGTCTTTTCTGAGTTACTTTTCTGATGTTGTGGGTAAGACCTTCCAGACAGACAATGGATGAAGAATCATGTCTCCACTGAAGCAAGGATGCTAAGAAACAGTGAATTTTCAGAGGAAGGCAAAAGAAATCCAGAGCTGCTATGAATGTTTCAGACATTCTGCTGATTTTACTGAATTAATTTTAATGTCTGGTATAAAACTGATTTCAAACAAGGGATAACAATGTTTCTTAGACTGTGTTTTCAGGAAGACTATTTGTTCCCCCCAAAAGGGCTTGGATTATTTTGTTCACCTTCATATCTCAAAACATGTATGGTGAACAAATTATCAGAATGAGCAGAATGTAACTTCATGTGGGAGTGACAGCTGGTAGACGTTTAGTACATGACCTTTAGGAATTTGACAACTATCATTCAATGCCAGGAATACACAGCCTATTTTCTATGTCCTATGGAGAAATACAAACACACCATTTCTGATTTTGATGTAATGAAGATTTTATGTTTCAGAAGAAATTTAAATGTTCTTCTTACTTACACCCTACCAAAAACAAACCAAAAACTTCATTGTTAAATATCCATAGGTGTATGCTGAACTTGCAGGTTGTTGAAAGGGTGATAGTGAAGACAATGTGATTTAAATTATGAAAGATGCATAGATATATCATAATTCAGGAGTACATTCACTGCAGAATGCAGTCCAGCAGCTCTAATGAAAATGGTAAAATGAATCAGCTGAAGTTATGATAAATTGCACTGTATGTATTAAAATGAATTCATTGCAGGTTGTCACTCCTGAACTAGTTACCTTTATGCTTATGTTTATTCTTATTTCAATTACCACTCTGCATAACAAAAAGACTCTTTTGTTTCCAACAACAATAATTTGACAAAGAAGGTGGAGATATATTATATTATTATATATATTATTATTGTATATTCTAAGAATAAAATACAGAAACCTCATTTAAAAAAATAAAAATAAAAAGGGGGAGGGGTGTCTTTTTACCTTAACTGATCTCTTACTACCAAAAATTTTAATTTAGAGTATAAAGCAGCAACACAAAAGAAAAATTATATCATGCCAATATGTTTATTTCCATGCGGGAGGTTAGAAAAGTATTAGATTTGTAAAAGCAATGCTATAAGGAAATACTTGATCTCTGAGCTGCTGTAACTATAATAAGATGCAAACTTACTGGGTTTTCTCTTATTAATTAATTTGGCACAGAATTAAAATGAAGTTATTTAGCCATCTGTGTAGTGGCTTAACTCTGTAAAGCATGATATTAAACAAAATTCATATTAGTTTTGAGGAATACATAGTTCCTGGTCCTGCAGTTCAGTTAAATAAAAGTGAAGTCAGTTGAGAAATTGCCATATTTGGATTAATTGCGTATAATAATATAGGAAAATATGGGGATTATAGATGAAACTAAATCCTTCAGCAAAGTCTCCTTATGCTAGCTTTCCTTTGTATTCTCCACCCCCTCGTTCTGCAGTGAGCTATGAAAAATTAAACCTCTTGCTAAATTATTTCCCTTTAATTAGTCAGATTTCAAATAGAATATTTTTCATCCCTTGTCTTCATTTCCTGGCAGAGAGCAGAACAAATAAATTAATTCCATTAGGAGCCATTAGAGGAGTAATATAGAATACTAAATCTGGTCAATAATAAACTGACCTATTGAATCATCTTGTAGTAAATTAAAAATCATTTTAACAACCCACAAGTTAACCTAAAACAACATCAAACTCCTTTTGGTTTCACGTGTAAGAAGTAAAGAAGTAAAGGGCTGATATCTAAACACTGCATTCTCTGCTTATTTATGTATATGTGATTCCACCAAAAGCTTGTTTTCCCAGAACAATTTTTGCATAGATGATACCAAGATCCTATAAGCCAGCATAATGTCATAACTGTATTTATCTGCAGTAGTCTACATTGCTGGAGGTACAGTCTTTTAAGTGACCCACCAGAAGGATCAGAATGTTCAGAAGAACAGAACAAACAGTAGTATGGACAAACTTAAAAACAAAGTTAGTTGGGTTGTCACTCTTCCTCCCTGAGAAAGCAGCACATTATTTTTTTATTTCTGATGGTGTTAGATGAGAATAAATAAATAAGGTGATTTTTTTAAATACAAAAATCAAATATGATTTTGCATTTTTTTTTTCAAATAAAAATATGTCTCTCAATAGAAAATTACTTTTTAAAAAAATGGTATCCAAAATTAAAAACTGTTTCTTATGAACACAGCAAGGAATCATACAATCCTTGATGACTGATCTACAACTAAAATTTAGGAGACATAATTGTTTTATCGAGGTATTTCTCTACATTTTCCATTTTCTCTATCTTTGTTCACTGGGTGGATAGATGTGTTCATTTTATATTCCTTATGAGCTTTATGTCTATATTATATGTTATATTATGTATATATGTCTATATTAAATAAATAAATAAATTTCCCTCCATTTTAAGTGTAGTCTTCAAGGATATTGAAGGTTATTGCAGAAAGAAATTGAATGATCTATGAATGTATGTGGTGAATTGGGTGATAAACAGTGGATTTAACAGTGTGAAGGAAGATTCAGATTAACCTTTATTAGAAGGGTTTGTAGACTACATACACTGAAGCAAAGTGGAAAACCATCAAGAGGAAACAAACTAGAATTGCATGGGAGACAGTAGTCTCCATTTCTGAAGGTCCTTACAAGCAAGGTAGGAAATACATACCAGTAAAAATATATATTTAATCCCACTTTAGGGGGAAGAAAGTGGATTAAATGATCTAGAGCTGTGTACATTCATCTGGAGAACAAAGACTTGCTCAAGTGTTTAAATGGGCAGCTACATGATTGTTTTGGGTTGGCTCAGGCATGCTTTTGAAGTGAATTTTGCAATTTCTCTTAGCCGTTGCATCTTGGTTTGAGTAGCTGTTAGGTCTCATACTGGTTTAATTCAGTTTGTTTTACATAAAACTGAACTGGAAGCTGCACTCTGGGATCATAGTTAGTAAATTTTGTCTGCTAATTTGCTTTCAGTTTCTGGGGTCAAACTAAATTTAGTCTGGATTAAAGTGACTATAGTGCAGACGAGGGTCCTTACACCATCTATTTTGCTCTACAAAGTCTCTGCTGTTAGACCATCCTTCTTGCTAGTGTAGACTTTATTTAAAGCTTTTACTAGTTATATCCATAAATTCCTGAGGAACTGATGCAGCCAGGATCTGTTGTACTTCCGGGTCCTGCACCACATATGAAAGGAAAATCAAGCAGAGGAAAATAAAAGGAGAAATAGAACTTAAGCCCTTTTTTGTCACTTTGAAAAAGAAAGAATAATTTTGTTAGACAATATTTATGTTTATATATATATAATTTGTGTATATATAATATATATATTTAGTATTAGAATATCTATACACATATCTTTCTGTATACATGAAAGTATATCCATGACACTGAGCTCATCAGTTGAAGGCAAGTCAACATCCACCAGGACTCAGCTAACACATCTCCATTCTTCATCATTACTTAATGTATTTTTCAAAGTAAACATTTCATACAGAATGCACATGAAATAGAGAGCTTTTTGCTAAAATAGGATGCCTTTAGCTCTTTTTTCCTGAATCATACATGAACTGTTCTTAGTCTCAGAGAGAAAATATCTTTTGAAAAATCACTGTTAGAATACAAATCAGTAGTTCACCTCACCATATGATGGTCTCTCTGTTCTTTCGAGCCCTCGTGCTTTCAGCATCCTCATGCTACCAAGACATGAAGCCCAACAGACGGGTACATAAAAACTGTAATGACTCTGGGGAATTGGCCTGAGTTCTTTGTGATTCCTCTCTCTTTCTGTTAGATTTTAACCTTATTTCTAAATGTATGAATGGGTCTCAACTCCCTAGATGGTTTCTCAGGGCATTTCACACTGGAATCCACAGAGAAGCACAGTCATGGCCACTCTTCTTCTTTATGGAAAAGTATGCTACATGGCTTCTGCAAATGAGAATTTGTTTATAATAAGGAAAAGCAATCTGTGGTCAGGAGAAGACCCTGACAGAGAAGCTGGAAGGTTAGTAATGGTAGGCATGGCTTTACTTGCAGAAGTTTTTCTGAAGGCTGCAAACTGCAGAAAGCTGCCAGAGGCACTGGATGAGAAAATCATTTGATAAACATCAGTAAGCAAAGATTATCCAGTGAATATTGGTTATTATATTCAAAATTTAGTTTAATCAAAATTTGCTTTATCACTTAAGTAGAAAGATAAAGTTAAAAAAAATTTTGCTAGCTTATGTCTAATTACTTTTTAAACTGAATGTTCTTGTAAAGAGCTAAACAGTAAACCAGTATACCTGCACCTTGGTTGAAAAGCTAAGATAGAGTGCAAGTGTGGCTGTGGATGTTTGGGGACAGTTTTTTTTTGCTTTCCGTCTAGAGATTACCTGACTTCTGGGCATTCTTCCCACAAAGCCTTGATATTCTTCCCCCCTCAAAATTAAAGTTATTTAATTAAAAGTATTAAAAGCATATTAAAGCTGGGGGATAAAATCTGAGCCAAATTGATACACTATTCTGAGGGAATGTCAAAGTGCAAATTTATGTACATATGTGTCTCGAAGAAACAAATATGTAACATATTTGAAACATATTTGTTTCTTCGAGACACACACACACTGTGATTACTAGAAAGTTAGTAATGAGCTCTAATAAAAGCTCATCAGAAAATAATAATAATAATAATAATAATAACTGGTTATTTGGGTTATTTGTCTAAAACACAAGAACCAGCTTCTCTGACCAATTGCATTATGACAATATAAGATTCATAGCTTTCAGTCTTCTGTTTTTCTCTGATCCAGCTAAAGGGGTTACAGATCTATCCTCCTCCAGATCCTCTCATTTACTAGGGACTTCAGAATAGCTTGGGAAACCAAAAGGAGGGTGGACTACTACTTGAAGATGTATATATTTAGAAAATCATGGATTCTTAAAAGCCCGCTGCCATTAATTTCAAAATTTTAACAAAACAAATACATTTTTTCTTTCTCTTAAGAGTGTTGCTGACTGTTTCTATAAACTTTTATTACAGAAAAGCACAAATAATGAAGGACAGTCTTCTCCTTTAGTATACTTTGAGAACTGGAAGGCTGCAGCATTTCAGTGAAGTCTGAGGCTAGTCTAAAGATAGCACACCTAGGAAGAAGATAAAAAAAGAAGCAAATTCCTGTATGAAATGTTATATTCAGGTTGTCTATGAATCAGATAGTGACTTCCACCCGGTGGGTACATGGCAGTGAGCCTTTGATATTGTGGCAGGGTATCGTTTCTTCCTGCCCAAAGCCACTGTGGCAAGGTTTTGAAATTCCACCTCTGTTTAACTCTTTCAACAACACTCAGCACAATCTCACAACCTGCTTACAAGTGCCTGTCCAGCAGGACTGCCATAAAAGCCACAGAAACAGCAACTGCAGGAACCTCCCTGTGGGGCTGTCCTTCCCAAGCACTACCTTTTATCTCCCTTTTAAGGTTGTGACCTTACAGCTTAAATATCCAAAGCTTGAGAAGGTTCAGCATCCAGAAAGCTTTCCTCCACAGAAAATGTTAGGCATTGGGAGTGATATTTTTGGTGAGGAACAGATTTCTAGCTCTGTTAGATAATAAAACTCCAAGTAAAACTCACTTTTTACAAAAAACAAAGAAGCCTTTATTCAGGCACAAGTCACTGATCTTGACTGGGTTGTATAAGATGACATTAATTTCATAATCAGTGTCCTCTTTCCCCAGAGAGAATGAATGATGCCTTAATCAGAAGTTTCTCTTAAAGATACAGAACCTGGTTCTCTCCACAGTTCTTATGGAAAATAATCCTTGAAACTAAAAAAGATCAAATTAAATAATAAAAAAAAATACTTCACTCTCATGTTTCATACTAGTATTGTAAAATATGACACGTGAAGTTTTTCTCACTTAGGGAAATGTCAGAATGATATTTAAAGCAAACATGAAAAAGTAGCAATCTTTTACTTCATGCCTTTACAGGCATCACATCTACTGGATTTGTCAGAGAGAGTTCAGGAGGAAAATGAACATTGTGCATCCAGCATGTAAATATTCTTTTGAATATTGTCCATGACATTTGGCTTTCATAAAAGAACAGGTGGATTCCTCAAAGCCATTTAAAATTTTGAAGAAGTTACAAATTGCTTCAATAACTGCAGTGAATACATAGTTCAGGTCAGAAATTTGTACTAGAAAGCAATGTTACAGATGTTTTCCAGAAAGCAGAAAACAAAAGGCTGGTTATTTTAACACTCCAAGTCTTGGAGGACAGGAGAGCTAGTCAGCAGTGTGGGGGTGTGAATAATACTATGCGCTTTCTCAAGGGAGCAGTTTTTTAATATGCAAAAGCTCAATTCAGCTTACTCACAGCAATCCAAAAGTCTATAAAGATTTTTCCTGCTCCACAGTAAACTGAAGCAGTTACTCTCCTTGTGAGGTGACTTTTCTGTGTCTTATTAGAGTAGTGTCTAATACAGTAATATCTACCACTTCACATAAACCATGAAGTTCACAGAATCATAAAAGTTCTTCATGTAAATGTGTTTGATAGCTTCATGTGAGAAGAAACGATGTGAGAGTTGTTGGTTAATTGTTTGTTTATTTGTTTGTTTGTTTTGAATAAGGTAATTATTCCATGTCACTCACGAGGTCGTTTGAGACCCCTGCACAATGGGGCTTTGTTCCCCGCTTTGCACAATAATTCTGGTCTACTACATAACAGATTAGTTGCAGCCCTCCCTTTAGAAAATCATGAGAGAAGTTTTTATTTTGAAATATATTGGCTAGATATAGAAAGAATACATGTTGTATGTACTATGTTCTACTGTCAAA
Source organism: Oxyura jamaicensis (assembly GCF_011077185.1). Lineage (NCBI taxonomy): Eukaryota > Metazoa > Chordata > Aves > Anseriformes > Anatidae > Oxyura > Oxyura jamaicensis. The sequence goes on along the minus strand of NC_048895.1, from coordinate 38,812,079 downwards.
TATCAAAGTTACACTCTCCAAAGCACATTCTTTGATTTCCATAAAAAGAAACTGAACTGACAAGGAAAAAAAAAAAAAAAAAAAAAAAAAAAAAGTTGAAGTTATGAATCTGACTACTAGAAATGGTTGGTTTAATAATAGAAATTTTCCTCTTAGAAAATAGAGAATGGTGTGGACTGATAATTTGTGGGTAAATGCAAAATGGCAGATATGACAGAAATCATGAACATATCAAACTAAAGTCACCTCAGAATTCCTGCTTGTGAGCCCTGATTTGCTTGCAGGATAACATAAGATGTTCATGAAACAGTTTCAGAAAAGGTTGACATGAGGAGAAGGCCATGTGGTCAGGCACAATATGTCATTATGCTTGTACTCCTTGTAAGGCAGAGAACCTGTGGTGAGGACACACTACTCCTCTGCCATCCTTCTGCACCGTTCTTGCCCCTTTCCTGAGCACAATCCACAGATCAGGTTCTTTTGCATTCTTTTTAACAGAAGTTACCCCAGCAGACTTTTTAAAAACTAATTTATTGAAGAAAAACGTGTATGTTTTTTACCTCACTACAGGTTGTGTTGGTATGTTTCTTCTCCTTCCTCTCTTGCTTCTCCCAGTTTTCAGACCTAGCTGTTTTGTAATGCTGTGAGAGAGTAGTTTCTGCTAAAACTGGAATACCAGCTTCACTGAGAGCAAAGTAAAAAATAACTTGAAAAGGTCACCCCTGTGATAAAGTGATCCTGCACCTTTCCAATGGATAAATACAAGGCTTCTGTTGACTTTAAACAGAGTGATTTGGATCCAAACTTCCCATTTCCTTAAGAGCCTGGAGGCCGATCCCCTTACATAAGGTGAAATATAAGAGAGTCAACATACCACCTAATTTGTATTAGGGGAACTATCTGCAGGCTGCAATATCCTTAGCTACATGGAGTGACCATGAATAGAAAGGGTAATTTTTAAGTATTATTGGCTGATCTTAATGAATCTAGATTCTGCTATGTTACCTAAATTTGAACCCAGACTAGCTCCATTGACTTCTCTGCATTCTTACCAGGGTTACTGAAAATAAAATTGTAACATGACTCTCAGATTGTATATCTTCTAATTTCTAAATGGAGATGTATGTCCTTCAACACATCTAAGGACGATTTTTTCATTTCCATTTTGAAGGGGATTCTTAAAGGTTTCTAATATGTTACCTGGGAATCACTTCACAAATCAAAAAGAGATCCCACTGTTGGGAATAAAAATAAATAAATAAAAATTAAAATTAAAAAAAAAAAAAGAGAAATGATGGTGTAGGATTTATTCTACCAAGATATGTCAAAAAAATCTGTTGGAAGAATGCATTAAAGTAATTTAAATAATGTTAGTTAGGAAAGTGAGCATATCAAGAAGTTAAATTTTGGTGCACAAGTTAATATTTACCCTGAGAAACAAGTTCATAGCTTGAGTGAGTCAGCAGGGTTTGTGGGAGAAGGGCAGGTGGAGGGCTACTCTGCAGTAGAAACAAACCTGAATAATTCTAGCTCAATGAAAATGGTAAAATAAGGTAGCTCTTGTTAATGGAGTGTCTGTTCTCCTTTTTTCTTCTATCCCTTTTTTCTTCTCTCCTCAGCTCTTGCTGCAGTAGCTGATTCTCAGAGTCTTTGACCCACTGCTTGGAAAGAAAGGTTTTGTACTCTTCAGTTGTGTGTTGCTGGGTAAAGTAGACAGTACACAGTCTGGCTAAGAAACTGCCTGTTTTGCCCACATCTCTAGTTACAGTAGTCAGAGCTTCCAATTAGATGTATCTCATTGATTTAAGCAGATTTCCTGCCATATACTCATGAACAAGACAAGTCAAAGTTCTTGGGTTAGGGTACTCCAGAGCAACTATCTTCCTCAAATATTTAAAAAAACTGATCTCAGTAGACATCTAGTGTAAGTATCTAGAATTGAATTTTTATAGCACTGCAGTGTTATGCAAGGATAATGTTATTCAAATTTCCCTTCTCCAGGAACTGTCCTGCTCACAAGAAAAGAGTTAGCTCTGCAGAAAACTGGCCATCTGTACTAGCTAATTTTGCATATTTTGGTCTTATTTAAAAATTTAAATTTCAAATTTTGGTGATTAACAATTTTAGTGATTAACATAACAACCTTTATTTGGTTAATTGTTAGGAATTTTCCTCTGAGATCTAAGGATATGACTGAAACAGCAAGTTTTGCAAGTACCTTCAGATGATCTATGAAAATAAAAAGTATTGATTTTTCTTTATTGAGGATGAAATCTCATGTATTTTTGCTTGTTTGCAAAAATACGTTACTGGTAGAAACACAGGGAAGTTGTGAAGTGTATGTTCAAAGACAAATTCTTGGATTAACTTCAGAGGAAACTTAAATACCCCATTTGTTCTTCCATAATACATTTTATGTAATTGGATTTATTTTTCAGTCTACAACATATTTCATCTTTCTGGCAGCTCAAGTCACCTCTTTTAATCCCCAAGATACTGACTATCTGGGTCTCAGTGTATGTATTGGAAATGACCTTGTATCTTTAGCCTGGAGTTAAATCTCCACGCAGATATGAGTCTGCCATTCTGTTATTTATTTATTTACTTACTTTTATAACCTTAAATCCTGAGTTTGCCAAACTTAATTGAGATAGAAAAATATTACATGATTCTTAACCTTGTAATGTGTAAATAAGTGAATATATACACAAGCGAATATAGAATTCAAAGTTAAAGTGAAACTCGTGTGTTTGGATCTGGCTTCCAGTTCTATTTGTACTGATTATCAGGCATTGTGTATTAGGGTAAAGTGAAAAAAAAAAAAAAAATCTGTGATCTGTAGCACCGAATACAACTGAAAACATGACAGGAGATTTCTTATCTCATTTGAAGTACTTTTAAGTCTGAATGTTCCCCTGTTGGTGACCTTGGTGTACTTAGAACAAAACTGAAAACAAAGTTAAGTCGAAGTGATGCAGATTTGAGATTTTCATATGAGTAAGCTTCAACAAATATACAAAAAGACACCCTCAATCCTCCTACAGAAAAATCTGAGCAAATTTAAGTAAAAGCTTTCTCTGCTGAAAGGAAAGAAGGTTCTTTAACAGAATAACAGAGAATGATGTAATTTTTCAATAGAATAAGGTCCTCATTGTAAATGGATGCATTTGGAGTTAAAAAATACCACCAAAGTTAACCAAAGTCATAGTTGCTGTGTTTTGGAAAGGAATAGACACATTATATGAAATATTATAGTATTTCATGTATTAAAACATAAAAGAGAACAAATTTATATGTGAAGGTTTTACTTACATTTGCAAAGAAAACCAGTGACATACTTTCTGTTTGTTACATGGACACCTTACAAAGAGTTCTTGCCATCAAATCAAGTTTCATAAACTCTTCAAACATATTTTCCATTGAGAACTCATTGATGTATGATGATTATGTAGATTTCCATTTTGTTTTGTTTTGTTTTGTTTTAAAGGAGTTATCCTGGTCATCTTTATAATTTTGGGGTATTAACATTAACATAAGAAAATGAGAGCAGTAACATCTTCTAACCATAGAAAAATGGCAAAATTTATTCCCAAAGCCTTTAAAGGCTAATCAAATTTCTCTGGAAAATTCCTGTCTGAAAAGCCTTACAGCTACTTTAACTTCACAATCCAGTAATGTATATAAATAATAATAATAGATAAAAATAATAGAAATAATAGAAATAATAATAATAATAATAATAATAATAATAATAATAATAATAATAATAATAATAAAGTAGACCTTTAAAAAAAGACATGCTACTTGTTTGAAGACATTATTTTCTGGTATATTGGTACATCAAATACTTCCATCATAAGCACATATTGGATATAAAGGGCTGTGCGGACTGGGAGGCAGCATCAATCTCCCTTCCAAAGTGTAGTATTTACTGCCCTAGCTGTCAGAGCTGAATGGATTTAACATGGGGTGCTTATAAGAACTCATGGCCTGTTACATGCTTGACATGTGGCAACCACTTAAAGTCTATTGGAAATGGAAGCTAAAGCAGTCCTCTGCACTGCAAGGAATGACATTGCTGGAGCAGACAACACTGCACCTATGAGGAGAGCCTACAGACACTACCTTTAAGATGCTGCTTTCCATCCTGCTGTCAGAAGCCTCACTGATTGGTGTGAGACTCTTCTGGGGGAGGCTGCCTCTTCATCTGCAACAATGGTACAAGACAGGTAAAGAAAATGAGCCCGCACTCTCTCAGGCCTCATCAAACTGAAAGCACCTGCCTTCAATAAGAAGGGAGTCATGTTCTCTTTCATCCAAGATGTCACCAGTGGCTGCATTAGAAAATTATGATGATATAAAATATGGTAGTATAGATCAAAAACAACAAGAGAGGGTGTTCACTTGGCATTAAGATGTCTTGGCGCCAAGACTCTTCTTTGGAAATAACAAAGTAGTCCACTGACCATGGAAACAGGACTGTGCCCTCACTTTCAAGTAGCTGGTTTGAAGCCACAATTATTGGGAAAAATCCAGTGGTGCACATAGGCCAAAAGGCCCAATTGATGAATTTGATGGTCCCCTCCAGCTTTAAATTCTATTAGACATAATTTGTAGGCATATTAGACATAAATGTAAAGCATAAAACAGGCATAAAATTACTTCTAAGTTAATCTTTTCTTTCATGAAATTACCATTACCTATACTCTTTCTATTTTTTTTATTATTTTTTTTAATGCTTGGGGAAAGCCTGTGCACTGTTATCTATGGATTGGAACTGATTCATACTAAGGGGGGAAATTAATTCCAATCCCTCTCAGATAATATCCTGCCAGGTCCTCTTGTTATACAGATACTCACCTCCAGTGCTCTGAAGTGGGAAAAATAGCACAAAAGGAGAGGAATTACTCAAGGATCACGTTTGGAGTTTTTTCTCTCCCCCTCCATATGTACATCCTATTTATAACTGCATTCCCCTTATACTTTTTCTTATACAAACATAAAAAATTTAGGCAAGTAAAAGAACATTCACTAGAGATATCACTAGAGATAATTTCCACACTGACAAAAATGTACCTTAGTATCAATGTGAGTAATTGAAATCTCATAGTTTGGTCACAAAGAAACTTATAAATTCAGTTGTAAAAATGAATCCATAAAATGCCAGAATTATGCTTTAAAATATGCAAGTGTGATGTATGTAATATATTTTAATATAAAATCATGAGATGTATCACAGATACTGTGATTTCTCAAACTTGTAAGGATCTTTTGGTGAAAAGTGAGGAAGGACTTCAGCGCTCTTCTGGCCGTGGACAGATATGTTCTGGATAAGCATGGCATAAAGAAATATCACAAGTATCTTCACCTATTTTTACGTTGTTTTGTAACAAAAACATTTTTTGCAGGTTTTGAGTAGTCAATTACTTTAAATGGTTTATATTATGGTGATATGTTTTTCGTGTTCAATATCCCAAATATTTTGCTTCAGAGATTAATGGTTTGGGATGAAAATGATTGTGTTTTATTCTGACTTCTCTCTAAAGGAACTAGTACAAAGTCAATAGATATGTCTCAGACTTAATGGGTGAATTAATACATTTTATTGTTTCTGTGAACAACTGTTTCTAAAAACAGCCAGTGTGGTGAAAAGTTTTTCACAAAACATGAATTGTTATTTTTTCAATAGATTTTTACAGGTTAAAAACAAACAAACAAACAAACATATTGAGGATGAACTATTTTTTCTATAATGGTTCATAAGTAAAACAAAGGCAGCACAACTGAACTGAAATCTTGCTATCTCCAAAACTATGAATATCTAAAGCTGTCATGCCCCATAGACTCATTTAACATTTATTGGTAGTCTTCAGGTTTCTTTACAAAGACATGTACTGGGTCTGGCTGGGATGTTAACTTTCCCTGCAGCAGCCCATACAGTGCTGCGCTCTGCACTTGGAGCTAGAACAGCAGTGGCATCACACCAGTGTTGTGTCTGCTGCTGAGAAGTGCTGACACAGCATCAGGACTCTCTCTAACCCTCCTAGGGGGTGGGCACAAAAGTGAGAAAGAAACATCACCAAGGCAGCTGACCTAAACCAACCAAAGGGATATTCCATACCATATGATGTCACACTCAGCAATAAAAGGTGGAAAAAGGAAGAAGAGGGGAGAGGTGGGCTCTCGTTGTGAAAACGTCTGTCCTCCTCCCAAACACCGGCTACGTGCGTTGAGGCCCTGCTTCAAGGACGTGGTCAAGCATCGCTCAATTGTGGGAAGTAGAGAGTAATTTCTTTCCTCTGCACTTCCACATAGCCTTTACTTGTTTTGTTTTGTTATTCCCTTTCCCCCTCCCTCCTTCCCTTTCCCCTTTTTCCCTTTAGTTGAATTGTTTAATTAATAATAATATTTCCTTAATAATATTTTTTTTCTCTTTAATTAAATTATCCTTATCTCAACCCGTGAGTTGTTCTTTCCTTTACTTCTTCCCCTCCTCATCTGAGGAGGGGGAGTGAGAGAGTGGTTGTGGTGTTCCTCTGCCTAGCACAGTAAAACCACCACAAGACAACAGAGCTAGGCAGTATTATATTTAACCATGCATATTCTACACTGTTTTAAAAGAAGTTTTATCCTGTAATTCTTATACAATTAATATTTACTAAATATAATCTATTCTAAAGTTAGTCTGGGTGATAAAATAAAAAGACTTCCATTTAACTATAATTGATAGATATCCATCTTTCCAAGAGGTGATGCTCAATTGTTGTGTTTTATGTGAAATATTAATGTAGACTTATTGCCATGGTGTCTAAGTACCTCACATTCATTTGAAAAAACATTTTTAAGAAGCTTTTCAGCAAGGTAGAGAAAAAAAAAAACCTATCCTGAAATTACAAATAGAGGCTAAAGGCGCTATCCAAGCAGATACGTCATCCTTTTAAAAGTAGAAGAGCATGTACCTAGCCTTCTTCTTCCTTACAACTAGTAAATAATTGGAGAGCTCCAGATAGATATGGAAGACATGGCTGCAAAATTATATTCGGACCTACTCACTTCTGAGGAGTGACTCTTAGTGTCAGACCATTTAAGGAAAGAGAGCATCTCTCCAGTGCTAGTGTTGATATTTTTATCTTTAAGTGGCATATACTTAGATTCATGATCTCTTCAGCAGCTCTCCAAGAAAGGGAAGAATGTGATTTCCATCCCTCTTCATATGGTTCTTATTTATTACTATCCTCTGTTAGTTTAAGGAAAAATAATTGGAGGGAGATCTTTGCACCCTTGTTTGCACTCCCCTAGGGATGTGGATATTAACCTTATGTCGTTGTATTCTTCCTAGTTTTCACCTTCAAGCTCAGTGACTCCTTAAATGGTCTATGCAAACTGATTTTTTTCAACAATAAAAGCATGGAAGTTCCCCATTCTCCAGCTCAGCATGTGCCTGGCTAGGTATCTGAAGCATCTATGCTGGATTCCCTAGAAAAGGTTTCAGCATCTTAGCACATATCCTACACACTTTAATGGAAACCTACTTTACTAAAAACTAAGTTGAAGGTTTTACCTTCTAGGACAGGCTCCTAAAAATATTTTTTGTAGAAGTCACTTTCACTCCATGCATCATTTTTTGAAGAGCTTCAAGCCAATATTAGTGTTTGGCACCAATGAAGATGTGGTGACCATTAGGCACAAGCAGGACTATGAAATATTAGGGAAATACCATTAGTGCTAGGAATCACCTTGGAGGAGTTTTTTAACCTTCTTTATATTTGAGTCAAGTGCTTAGATTCTAATGCTTAGGATAAAAAGAGATTTACCCAGAAAGTCTCTGAGGAAGAGTTGAATAAACTCATTAATCCAAGTCTTGGAGTTGGATTAGCTGCAACAGTGACATAGTAAGAAACAGTAATTCCTTTCAGTGAATGAGCAGAGAGAAACTGTATAGCATTTTTGTATAAGGAAGAGAAACCAGGTGTCTGTCATGGTCATTCTGGTTTTACTAATTTGTGATAGAGGCAAACCTTGGTAGCTATTAACCAGTTTTACTGTATAGTTTGCTGGCATATGAACAGCACTTCAGTGCTACCATCCTCCCTCACTTTTTTTTTTTTTTTTTTTTTTTTTTTTGCTAACCCAAATCACTGCTCTTCACCTTCAGAGAGCAGGCAAACCCTTCAGGGCAGAGACCATCTCTGTTTGCTCAGAGTGCATGATCCTAACAGGAGCTGCACAGCCCTTGTGCCACACAAGCTTAAAATACTCTTAAAAGGAAAGAGTAATTTTAAGTGAACAAACTGACTCCTGTGATCCTGAGAAGAGCAGGATGTATTTCACAATAATTGTCCAGTCAGAGATTACTGTATTGACAGTGTTTCTCCTCTGGCATGCCAGTGCTGTATCTCTGTCACTCTCAGTTTGTGTCCAGGGGATCTAGACAATGAATTCAGAGGTTTGGTTTTTATTTTGTTTTAATTCAAGATTTTGTTATCTAAGCAGACATTTTCTATTTCTTCTTCTTTGAGATTCTCTCTGCATGTTTTCAGGGTACAAAACTTTTTTCCCTAACATCTAGGGAGCTAGCAATAGCTGGACCCAAAGTCCATCTCCTACATCTTAGGTTTCTATCACAGTTAAATGTATTATTTTTCAGAATGCTAGGAAGGGTATGAGTCCATACCATGAAGATATTTTTCACCAGGCACCCCATCATCCATTCGTATGGTGAAGTATATTAGGCTAGGTTTGTTCTTTCCTCCTCACCCTTAAAAGACAAATCCCTTACAAATCACAGGAAACTGATATTTTGATTTTTGAAAGTAAAGCTTATTGAGAACTGTCTAAGCAGCCTATCAGGTGCTTCTGCTGCTGACAATGATTGAAGATTAACTATTCTCTCTTTTCTACAATTTTTGAAAACTGCATGAAAGCCATTTGCAAAAGTCACCATTCAGCTACTTTAGGTGATTACAGACTGTTTACCAAACCAGGTAGTTTTGCTTTTGACATGATCTCTCATGAATAACTACAGCAACATACACTACTTTTACTCTCTTAAAAGTTCAGTCAGTTTGAAAGTAATTTGCTGTTTTAATAGATGTTGTTCTTAGTTTTATACTCTATCATTTATAGTCCTTGTACTAGTGGAAGTCATATAGGAGAGCGTATTCATACACACCTCTCCTGCAAGTAATCTGTCCCAGACTTAATGGAAGGCTAAATATATGGCTCATTTCTTTCCTGTCCTTTATGACACTTCACAAATGCTAAGACAGATTATAACAATTCCCCTCAACAGCTTGTGAATTTTGTATTGATTTGCCCAGAAACTAGCAGCCTAATAAAACTATGGCAATCAACTAGCAGCTCATGTGCTAATGCTGTTTGCTGCCACTGTGACACAATGTAATTATCATATATCACTTTAAAATAACAATAAATAGATTCTGTTACTTTTTTTTTTTTTTTTTTTAATTCTATAAGGGATTTTACTGAGCCTTGAGCATCAGTTTTCATGTGACTACAGAAGCTAAGTGCAGCTAAATCTAAAGAAAATAGTATTGTAAATGGATTAAAACTATGATCCCTTTATGACTGCTATACAATTCTGCACACTGAATACAAACAAGCTATAGAAAGTTAAATATTATATCATCGTTCTGCAGAGTAAACAGCTTCTTGTTCTTAAGTCGGGTTTAATAGATATTGGAGACTGTTTCCCTTCTATACAAAATCCAGGTAACAGAGAATAAAGAAACCCAAACATAGAGCACCAAAGTGCATAGTTTTTGTCAGGGTTTAACATATATATATATATATATATAAAGAAAAAAAGAAGAAAAAAAAAAAAAAGAATCAACTTTAGTTAGCAAAATATGACAAAAACTGTGCTCACTTCGGCAGTTAGTATCTGCTCCCACAAGAACATGCTGGTTGTTTTACACTGATTCACTCACAGCAAACCATACTTCCTAAATCTCAAGAGAAGCTGCAAGCTGATCAGTGGAGATGAGTTTCAGATATTTCTAGTAGTTCATCCTGTCTTCAACTGTCAAACAAAGCCTGCTGATATAAAACAAAGTATTTTTACAAGTGTTCTTGATTAAACTCTTAAAATCAACATTGCTTTTCAATTAGATCGTGGTGTACTCAGCCCTGCAAGTCAGAAGGAAGGATAGGAAAGTCATTTTGTTCTGGATTAATCTACTAGTAAAAGTGTTTGCAATGTTGTATGTCAAGCTGACTTAAACACAAACTGATAGAACACATTTACTATAAAAAAAAGTTGTGAAGGGGATACAAATTAAGAGTCCCTTAAACTGTTTTCTGAAGTTTTCTACCATGCTTTTTTCTTCTGAACACTTCCTCCAAGTCCTTGCAAACACTTCTCCTTCACTTTGTTCCTGTCTGCTGTGACAAAACACTTACCAAATTGTATTTGTCTTGTATGAACAACAAAAAAACCTACTGTAAACAAAGCTGAAGTTGTTAGACAGGTTTCTACTTTTACAGACATTCTTACTGCTTTATAGGTTGTGAACTGCTAATGGCAAATAATAAAACTGTCTTTTACTAAGAACTTTGTGAGGTTTTGTTGTTATTGTTTGTTTGTTAGTTTTTGTTATAATTTACAAAGTAAACCATAGCCATAACTGCCCCTTGATTGCGAAAGCTTCTTAATGAGATCCATTATGGATGAGAATCCCATACCCCATTAACGGTTTTCATTTGTCATACAACGTGCAAGAGACGTTTTTTGGCAATATTCATTTTGGCAATAGACTAGGAACAGTCTCCTCAGTTCTAAATGAATAAATACTATGTTAGTACTTGAAATTCTGTTATTTTAACATTTTGAGGTATTTTACCTATCTAAAAAAGATAATTGGTATGAGACCAAAACTGCACAATGCAGAACAGTGGAGAACGAAGCATGGGCAACACTTCAGGGTTCAGCATACCCTAAGTAGTTGCATGTTAACAGCTGTAGTGAACTAAAATCAAGGCTCTATATAAACATTTGTGGCAAAAATCCTTTTTATTCTCTAATTTCATGTCTGTGCTGAGATTATTCAGAGTTTATCCGTTAGAGAATACTGCAAATCCTTCTAAATTAAAGGTACATTATGAGTTAGAGAATACTGCAAGTCCTTCTAAATTAAAGGTACATTATGAGTGTACTCATTCAGCAAAACAGTATTTTGAAATCTATTTTAATAAGATAGTTCTATATACACATTTACCTCATCTCTTAAAAAAAATAAAAAATAAAAATAAAAAATCTTACTTTGGCTTTAATGACCAATAAACCAACAAATTCCTCCAAGGATGTGACATCTCTTTCTGTCTAGACTGTGTGGGAATCTATAGACTTTGTAGGGAAAGATTTGGAAAGAAGAACAGTTCATGTACAAAAAAAAAAAAAAAAAAAAAAAAAGATCATCTGAGAGTCTTTCAGTGAAGACATTCCTTGCCTCTTTTGCCAGGAGGAATGTAGGAAATATGAAGGGCCAACACTCATATGAACTGATTTTTACTGCAGTTGGCACAAAAGTTTCCAAGATTTCAAGTGCCAAAGGATGTATCTAAACATATTCAGGGAGAAAGAAAAAAAAAAAAAAAAAGAAAAAAGAAAAAAGAAAAAAATAATAAAAAAGAAAAAAAGAGAAAGAGAGAGAGAAAAAAAAATGTTGTTAAATATGTTTGATACAAGGGCTTCTGTTTATTAAAGTACAAAGAAAATCTCAAATTTGTGAGGAAGCTGCCTTAGAAAAATCTGTGAAATCTGTGCTTATAAAGGTTAAGATACATACAATTGGTGAATTGTTTAATGGTCTCTATTTTTCAGTCTTAGGTTCTTTAAAAATTGATGTTTTAGGAGATTCTTATCCAGTAATTCTGGATGTAGTTATGCTGGTAAACAAAAACATTGTCAGAGAACATTGCCTGGGCAGTCACATTCAACAATCTGTAAAGTCAAACTGGTGATGTCCCTGGCCTTGTGTAGATTTAGTCTAAGAAGCAGTCCATTCATCAGTCCCTGGAGCAGTCTGGCTGATAGGCTGGGCAAAGGCCAGAAGTTGGATGTGGCTACCATGTTCTGGAGGAAAAGGGTATTTCATAGGACAGATGTAAACTCTCCTCCTCTTGGTCTCAATGCCAATTCATCTGTCCCAGGCATGTGAATTTTGAATACAGTTGCAGCATAACCTTCCTAAAAAACTAAAAGAAGGTGATGATTTCTTATTTTCACTTTGATTTTCATTTCTTTTATTTGTAATTTTGGCAGATTTTAAAGGAAATTTGAGCTGCAGCAGCACACACTTCCCCATGGTAAACATAAACAAATTAACTAAATTGCAGCAGGCTAAAATAGCCTGGTACAGACTTCTGGTTCTGTATTACCATTATTCATGTATTTCCTCAATTAATCTAGTGTCACTCCCTCCATGATTAGTCACTGATAAACTTATTTTTTCAGAGCATAAAAGCGATATTTATCTGGTCTGTTATAGTTGACTATTGAGTTCACATTCACTAACAAATTACAGTGCCAACTTTACTGGCACAATTTAATTTTATTTGCCAGGAAACAAAATTCTTCAAGAATGACTGGCTGTGCCTTTAATTTTTGAAAGTAACAATGAAGCAGACTTTCAGAGAACAAAGTAAATATTTAATTAGTAACAAGTTATATAAAGCAATTACCTCTATAGCAAGAGTACTTTCCCTTTCTTTATGTAAGAGGCTCATTGTTTCTAAAGAGGAGTTTTGCCAGAATAATGTCTGTACTACACACTTACATAAAAGCAGAGAATTACGTCCATGAGTAGTGATCATTAGTAATACATAGCCACTATTGCTTTCTGTTTTGGCAGTTGTTACCCAGAGTATCCACTGCATATTAAGGAGGCTTAGTTTGCTTACTACACAAGCCTCTCCATGTCATTGGTGTTCATTGTATTGAAATCTCAGAAATATATCTGTGTTTGTATAAACTGGCAGTTTGACTAACTGATGTACTCAGGAAGTGCTGACACCTTATTGCTTTAAAGCATTTTCTTCAATGGCAGTAGTATAGAACAAGGAAATACCTGAAAAAGCATGTGGACAGGAACTAAAGAAACCTTCCCAATTTCCCTTTCTGCCTGGATAATTTCTGCTGCGCACCGTACCCCTCGTATACCCCAAGAGTCCCTACCTTCCTCCTGCCCGTCACAGCTCGCAGCAGGCTCTTCTGGCAAAGTCACAAAAGGTACCACTAGCTTGTCTACTTCCCCAGCTTCTTCCATTAGCAATTCAGGGTAATTAAGAGCAATTAACTGCTGAGATAGCCTCACCAGGCTAAGATTACTCTTTGTGAAGCTGTTCTCAGTTAATGACCTGTCCCATATAACTTCATTGACCACAGATTGCAACAGTCAGGAAGGCCCTTTTTCAATGGTTGTCACAAGCACCAGGAAAAGACAAGTGGCATAAAGGATTCTAAAAGCTCGGCATTACAGAAGAGATCCCATTCCACTAGCTGAAGAAGACAGTGAGAAATGTCCTCCTGAGGTTATTTGCAAGCCTAGCCAGTATTGCTGGGAATCTCTGATGTGGGATATTTCTCAGAGAGGAAAACTGGTGTGGCACTTTGCCCCGGTAGCAAAGTGCCACACAGTAGCTCACACAGCAAGCAGGGACAAGCTGATACAATGCAGGTAGCTCCTGAGACCATCTATGTCATCGGCCCAAAGGCTCAAAAATATGCCCATGCAGGGGCTTTTACTTGTCTCTTGTCACTTTTGGCCTGTGTTCTGCACATTGACATTCAAATGTGCAGGCCATAACTACATAAGTGCTTCAATGCAGAAGCAAAACCTAACATCTATAACTGCTAAGGTCAAGGCTACAGAGACTAAGGGATGAGTGCTGGGTCCTTGTTTGTTTACTGATATTTGTCATCACTGTTAGGGGATGGTGAAAGTGAAAAGTCTAAGTCCACACTGTCTGGAATTGTCTCACTCATAATCTCTTCCAATGAGTGTTGTTTTCTTCGGAAACTGTAGGACACTAACATCCCCCAAAGAATCAGATATGATAAAAGTTTACATGGGTTCTGCTCAGTAACACTTATCTTAATAGTTGAGTTGGTTAAGGCAAAATCTCAAAATTTTCTTCATAGTAACAGCGAGATAAGAATCTGGAGATCAAACCTGTACATGCTGAGTCCACATCTGATTTGTACAGGGCCATTCATGCTTAAAATTAAGTGCTGGCTGTGGGGTTGGTCTGGCTATGGACCAAAGTTATCAGTGGCTTTGTCAATTCAATTTATGTGGCATTTATGAGCATGGTAGAATTGAGGAAAGTGTTGTATTACAAATGAAAGCCACTATCTTTATTAAAGGTTTGTGTTTAATTATGGAAATATTTTACTGTTTTATTCTAATAGTTACCATAACTATAGAGATGCCTGAACATTGATATAAACTATCTGTCCTTCCAATCTCAAAGACATGTAAATTGTAGAGACAGTCACATTTTGAGATTTAAAAACTACAATTGAAATATCTGGAAAAAATAAAAGGAAAAAACATACTATTTTTAATTAAAATATCTTAGTGTTGTGAAAGCAAGAAATGATGTATTGAAATACAATGTTATAATGCTGGACATTCAGTGTAAAAATAAATTGATACAAAAAATCATTTGTGATTCAACAGAAATGATATTCTTTTGTTCAATCGGCCATGGAACTAAGTAAGGGGAATAATAGCTGTCCCAGTTGGCAGTGTTGCTCTTTGCCTTTACGGAAGTACTTTCATGATTAATGTATCTCTTACAATACAGAACACTCCCTAAAGTGCAAAAACTTTACCATGTACGCCAGGGCTGACTAATAGTACCATATTTTGGTTTGTGTTTTTTTTTTTCCTAGTTTTTCACTACAAAAGTGATAATAAAAGCTATGACTTTATCTGAATTCTCATCTGAAGTATCAAATAATGCAAATTAATGCATAAATTTTCCACTTAAGAAGTTGGGTAAACCTACATGAGATGGGTAAACTGATAAGCCGTGAGGATTGTTATCATTCAGAGAGTAGACAGGCTGAAATTCTGTTCTTGGAAGCAAACAAAATCACAGTTGCAGATACCATAATTTTGGCCTATCTTGATCAAAAAAGATGTTATAGCAAACTTCACTGCACACTGAAGCTCATTCATCATTTTGAAATTAACACACTGATAAGATTCATTTTCAATCTTTCTTCGGTCTTCAAGCTGTTAAAAAAATCAAGAGAATATTTATGGCAGATGGAAGCTGCATACATGATTTCTATTATGAAAGTTTATTTTCTGTAAAACAGAAAGAAAGATGTATTTTTATTGGTTGTCATTCAGTTTTAAACAATCATACATACTTTGAAGTTTAAGTTTCTGGACACTACATATATATTTGATATTTTAAGGAAATTATGGCACGTGGACATGTTATGTTCTACCAATGTTTTATATATACACTTATATATTCTGTACATGTGTGTATATATATTCTATTTCACTATTTTCTAAATTCTATATTTTACATAAAAGAACCTACTATTACAGGCATACTTAAAATATATACATTTTTTATTTATATTTTGTATATAATATATATTTTAAAATATGCACATAATAGTAGGTTCTTTTTTGTAAGTGTAATAGTACTAAAATGTTGGAATTATAATCAATACATTTTTTTAACCATACATACCTATTTGGATAACAACATTTGTCACCTGCCATTTATAAATCAAAAGTAAATTTACAAAGTTAAAAATCATTATTGTATTTGTTTATGGTTAGAATTAAAAGTCAGAGATAATGACTTAAATTTCAAACCAGAAGTTTTTGCACAAGGTGGGAATAAATTAGAAGTGAAATTCAGGCTCTTTTAAAATTGTAGGTAGTTTGATATTGACATTTTAAGAAAAACATTAGTTTCACACTTCTTAGCTACAGATAGGTAGCTCCTGTCTACTGTTTCCAGTGCTGTTTCTGAGGGCATGATCATTCTGGTACCCAGTGGATACCCAGCTTCATCTCACCAGGCATTTTAGACCATCTTTTAAATTTATAATAAGAAAGTGCAATTTTTGTTTTTTGCTTTTGGCTTGGCTTATACAGTGAGTCCTATTCTAGACATGTATGCACTTGATTGTATCTATTTTTCATGTTTGCCCTAGGATAAGTTATTCTAAGATTTATAACAGTGCCAAAACTTTCTCCCCAAGCAATGAGACTAAATCTTAAAAAATAAATAAATAAAAAACTGTAAGAGGTTGATAAGGCATTACCACTGACATATTGTCCACAGGTTATGGCAAATAATTAGCATATTTATTTTCAGAATTATCTTAGTTAAATTTTACATTTAAATTGTCAAAGATGTACTGTTGCCACTCACAGAAACATAAGTGAACCAAATCAGCAAAAATGTTGAATCTGTTTATACTAGAAATTTCAATGTTTTGGTCAGAAACAGGAAGGTAGTAAAAGCTTGCATTCATTTGATTGTTATTCCTCTGAAGGACAAGCAAAGGTCTGGAAAATGACTTTGATGAAGTGAACCTAAGAGGTGGAGTACAGACTCTCCCCCCAAAAATGAAAACTCAGAAATAAAACACAGGATACTTTGGTCCCATGTGGTTAATCAAAACCCTTACTTTCTTCATAACGACAAAGGTTTCTTTCACTTTGTGCTCCCCTGTTAACACAGTTGAATCAAGAATTTCAAATTTTAAAGAAAAATGTATAGCAACCAATTATTTCACATATTAATACATGAAATTAACAAAGCAACTTTTTTTTGGAATTGATTTATTCCAGTTTAATATTAATCACCGGCTGAAATGCCATATTGGGCTCAGACATTTTAGCCTCTTTTTCCATCAGCAGTGCTGTTAGTTATATTGTGTTTTTTTGTTGTTGTTGGTTTCTTTTTGTGTGTGTTCTATGAGGGTGTAGAAGACAGTGAACACAGGAAAATTATATTTTAAGGATGAAAAAGAATTAGTTTTTTGAAACAGCAGTATGATTCATATATTACTTAACATTTGACAGTAGCTATTTTTGAAACATGGAAGAAACAAGAGCTATTGGCTATTCCTAAATTACCTTTAAAATGCTCTAATTTTTTTTTTATTTTTATTTTTTTTAAATATCCTGTCTCTACTCATCCTCCATCTCTACTTCTAGAAGCTGAACAATTAAAGATGAATATTTATAGTGTTTTTTGCTTTCATTTGAACCTGAAACACAGATTCTCAAAATGTGATCTTCAATCAAATGAGATTTTGCATAATCTGATTTAAGGTTCTTAAAAGGCCTTGTATATTAAAGTAAAGGAGCTGCATTAGTTCTGTGCAATATATTCATTCCACTTGAGGAAGCCCTTTGGAATATCTTTATCCTTGTCTATGTTCAGCATTAATGAGAACTGCTTATAATGCAAAATTGTGTAACAGATTATTTTCTGGAGCTGAAATTAAGCATACATGAAAGGGCACAGATAAAGGTGTCTTCAATGAAAGGAGAGCAGCACAAATTGAATATTTTAGCTCAAATTGCCTAAGAGCTATCAAGAGACATAGCAAAACTACTTAGGATATGGTCATATCAAAATTGAATAGACAAAATACTCAAGCATGTTCAGTTCCCATATTTTTGTATTTTCATAGACATGAGGAGACAAAAATTGCCCTCCGTTCACCCCATTCTCATCTTGGCTAGACTGGGATAGAATATAGTAAAAAAGTATATGTTTTAAAGTAAAATGTTGAATATCCAAATCTGAGCTGAATCCAACACTTTTTCTAAAGGCTGTGTCTCAACTAATGACTATCAGGGAATATTCTCAGTAGAATCATAGAATCATTTATATTGGAAAAGACGTTTAATATCATCAAGCCTAACCATGACAACCAGTACCAAAGGTACATTTTACCTTCTTAAACTTATCAAGTTACCCATTCTTCTAGCTTGAAACTCTGTTTTCTGTTATTATCATGTTTAATTCTCAGACAGGTTATTTGAAGTGTCTCTCAGTTTACTTCAAAAAAAAAAATCTCTCCATGTATTTTATTCTCTGATCTATTTCTTAAAGTAGAAAAATAAACCATTATTTTCTCTGCCGTGTTCTGAACAGAAAACCATAATCTATGTTTATTACTGAAATGATCTCATGGTGATTCCCCATATGAACATCAAAATTAAATCTCTCCAAACCAGTCTGCAGTACTATTTGCACTGAATGGCAACCTACACTTCATTTTCACTTGAATTATCATAGAATTACTTTCATCTTTTTTTATTCACTTTTTACTTCACCTTTTACTGAAAGCTTATTGAAAGTTTTCTTCCATAATGCAACATTTTTAAGAATTATCAAATTATACTATTTATCTGTGTGTCTAATCTCCCAAAACCTTTTCTATTCTGTTCTTGCCCTTTTGCATTTTAACTCTGTTAAAAATAACATTAAGGTTATTGAAGGTTTATAATCCATTTAAAATTTTGTTTTAATAAAAGTGGACAATATACATTAACCACTGTAATATCTCTTCATGGCTCAATAGGTTGTCTTTAATTATCATTTAATATGTATTGTTTAGGAAGACCTATCCTTTCTCTTAAAGAAAGTTTTCCTTAGAGCACAAGAACTCTCCAACCCCCTGCAGAAAAAGTGGGCAAGGTGGGTAGATAACCCTGCTGAGCAAGGGTTGGCTGAGCTGCTGGTCAAACTGAGGCACAAGAAAATGCACAGGTAGTGGAAGCAGGGACATGTGGCCTGGGAAGAGTACAGGGATGTAGTCCAGATGTGCAGGGATGGGCTAAGGAAAGCCAAGGCAAGGACAGAACTGAGCTTGGAAAGGGATGCAAAAAATAACAGGAAGGGATTCTATAGGTACATTGGTCAGAAAAGAAAGTCCAAAGAGAAAGTACTACCTCCGATGGATGAGAAGGGTGAACACATAATGACAGATGTGGAGAAGGCTGAGGTACTCAACTTCTTTGCCTCAGTCTTCACTGGCAGTCAGGCTTCCCAAGTCTTCCATTTCCCTAAACCCATAGGTGAAAGCTGGGAGAGAAGAATCCCACCCACTGTAAATAAACAGTAGGTTTGAGACTACCCAATGAAACTAAATTAGTACAAGTCTATGGGGCCTACATCTCAGGGTCCTGAAGGAAATGGCTGACATAGTTGCGAAGCCTCTCTCCATCCTATTTGGAAAGTCCTGGCAGTCAGACAAAGTCCATGGTGACTGGAAAAAGGGAAACATTCTCATTTTTAAAAAGAGAAGCAAGGAGGACCCAGGGAACTACAGACCGGTGAGCCTCACCTCTGTGCCTGGAAAGGTTATGGAAAAGATCCTTTTGGATGCAATGTCAAAGCACATGCAAGACAAGCTGTGAATAAGGAAAATTTTGTATGGTCTCCGATAATTACTTGATACTGCTGAGATACGTCATGATGTGAGTCTACTAATCACAGAATCACAGAATAGTCTAGGTTGGAAGAGACCTCCAAGATCACCAAGTCCAACCTCTGACCTAACACTAACAAATCTTCCACTAAACCATATCCCTAAGCTCTACATCTAAACGTCTTTTAAAGACCTCCAGGGATGGTGACTGAACCACTTCCCTGGACAGCCTATTCCAGTGACTAACAACCTGTTCAGTAAAGAAGTTCTTCCTAATATCTAACCTAAACTTCCCCTGGCACAACTTTAGCCCATTCCCCCTCATCCTGTCACCAGGCACATGGGAGAATAGACCAACCGCTACCTTGCTACAGCCTCCCTTCATGTACCTGTAGAGTGCAGGTACCTGTAGAGTTTATTAGGTAATCAATATCTGGTTTTGGATTTTGGTGCTGTATTTACTTCCTCAGTTCTCTTTCTGAGTTTCAAAAACACTGCTTTGTGGTACAGTAATTGACACATTAGTTAACTTCCTTAATGGCAAGGAGAGATCAGGCAGCCTGTCTGCACTTCCCATCTTTAAGTACTTGTTTTTACCATCTTAGCAGAGCATTTCTACTATTATTTCTTTTCCAGGAATATAATTTAATTATCCTCCTCTAGAAAACAATCGGCGTTCTATCTTGCAATATTTTTCTCATGTATTCGTGGGAAATATTTCTATTCTACCATCTCATTAAGACCTGATGTATGCATATTAAAAAAGAGTTAAAAATAATTAAAATAAATAAAATTAAATGACTCTGAAGGGGTATTATGGTTGTGGTCAAATGAAAGGAAACCTGCACATAAATATCCAACCAGCAGAAAGAAGAGATTGTTAATCTCGTTCCCTACGTACACAGCTTTACTCCAAACAGAAGAAAGACTTCAGTAACATTTGATGAATAATAACGACTTAACTGTAAGAAAGACAAAATGCAACTTAAAATTCTAGAACTTGTTCATTTCCACATATGAACATGATATATCACATGCATTGCTTCCAGATTTGTTAAAATTACAAAACTATTGAGCATAAAGACTTATGTTGAGTTCTTATTAGTAAATAGAAATGGTCATTTAAAAAAAAATAATGAGTGAGAGGTGCTTTAAAAGGAAAAACACATTTTTGTTACAAATTCTGGTGTTGTCATGGATTTAGAATACCAGTTCTCTAAATGCCAATCTCCGGAATAATATCCTTATGCAACTACCTGGTTTTACAGATTTTCTCCTACATTTCATACATAGGTAGAAGCACAGATAGTCACAAGAAACAGAAAGCCAACATCAACTGAACCTGAACTTCAAGACTGGCCATAGGAAACAAAACAAAAGGAGGCCAAGTACTTTGTGAATAAGGATGGGACAAGTAATGGAATGCTAACAAAAATAGCTGATTTTGAGGTATAATGAGAAAGTCAAGCTGAGATGGCAGCTTGAGATCCCAAAGGCGGACAAGGATAAGATGCGAACCATAAAACTTGGGCCAAGGAAAATGACTTGCTTAGGAACTACATGGTCAATCTTAACATAACTTCTAAAGTTCCTCCAAAAATATTTCCAGATCGGGGACCCAGATCTGGAAATTTGACCAGCATGTTCCTCCTAAAACCCCTTTTCTGATTTTTTTTTCCTACCCTCTTTTCCTGTCAACTCACCTTCCCATGCCCGTTTGTTCTGGTAGATTTTCCATCCCTTTTTCTTATGTCCTCTGCATGGTCACATAGGTAAAGCCATAGTGTGGCACCATGTGTGTTCGCACTCTTGTCTTCCTTGCAGAGAAGCATCCCTCATAGCTGAAATAAGGGTTTGTACTGGTGGGGATGAACTTCAATTCTCTTTCAGGTGGTGGATCTCTTCAGAAAATTTCTCCACCGCCGAGATGCAGGCCCATAGAGAAGAGGATAGACTTTGCTCATACTGCTTTTGACTTGCATATTGGGAAAACAGCTTTTCCTTTATGAACAGCACATTCCCACAATTTCCACTTAATGGAAATAACAGTCATGCCACCAGTACCTATCCAAATCTGTTTCTACTTACCTCAAGGCTAAATCTGAATTCACATTAAGGCACCTTTTTCACACAGCCTCTTGTTTAATCTTAACAAATACTTAAGAACATTCTTCAAAGTCAGGCTTACCCATAGGCACTTGAGCTTCTGAGGTTGTTGGTTGTTTTTTATTGGTTGCTTGGGTTTTCTTTTTTTAGGGCCGAGAAGGGAGCTTAGAAGCCACAGAAGTAATTTCACTGAAAACAGACAAGGTGAAGGAAGTACTCAAACTCCTCAACATTGAACAACCGTAGAACCCAGGAACACTTACCTGCTGGCTTCTGAACTTGAGTCACTTCCAAACTGCTTCGCAGTGAAGTAGTACCACCAAGGTTTTACTGTACTGAGAAGACACCACCAACGCAACTAGCTCATAGAGTCTCTGAAACTATTTCACAGAAATGGTAGAAAACATGAAGAAAAAGCAGCCTCCTGGGGAAACACTGAGTCCCTTTTCACCACAAGAGAAACACAGCCAAGCCTCACACTCCCCTAGGGAGGCCCTTCCCCCCAGCTCCTCATGCTTCCTATATAGCAAAAGTCAAATGATCCACACCTGGTTGATTTCACTTAACAAGGGTGGAGCCAAGAGACCTTGTGGAATAGGCTCATCTACCTGGCTTCAATGTTTTAAGGTCTATTGCTCCTTATCACTAGTAGAAATAACCTGACAAGGGGCTAGTGGTTAGAGCTGACCTAATGAATTAACAACAAAAAGTGCACAAGGGTCATATTTCTGTTAGTCATTCTGTGAGGAAAATTAGTACAGAGCCTGTTAATAATAATAATAATAATAATAATAATAATAATAATAAAAGAAATAAATAAAAGAAAAAAAAAATGACCTTAAAGGCAAAATTGCCATCATAGATTTTCATCTGTCTAGTCATGACAGATAAAGAATGTAGCAATCGGAATTCCTTTTCTTGACATTCATGTTATTTAAATGTGCTTTTCAGAGATCTCTTCTTTATGCAGGATTTTTCAAAATCTAGCCCCATGACCTCTGACTACAGCATTTACTTTGGCTGCATATAAACCACCACATATAAATGCCAGGATCCAGATCCTCACTCACTATTCAGGTCAAGGACTGGGCGGAAAGCTTTGGCTTTACTTTGGTTACGTGCCTACATTGCTGTTTTCTGGCAGGTCATGGGAAGAAGATGGGCTGGCTTGGGGCAGCTTATGTACACACGGCTTTTAGGCTGCAGCCAAAGTGTTCCTCTGGATCTGGAAGCTTGAGGGTGGTTGGAAAAGCCGTCTGAGTGGTTAGAAAGCTGCCTGGCAGAGAAGGACCTGGGAGTATTGGTGGAGAGTCGGCTGAGTATGAGCCAGCAGTGTGCTCAGGTGGCCAAGAAGGCCAACATCATCCTGGCTTGTATAAGAAACAGTGTGGTCAGTAGGACTAATTAAGTGATTGTCTCCCTGTACTTGGCTCTGGTGAGGCCGCACCTCAAGTACTGTGTTCAGTTTTGGGCCCCTCACTACAAGAAGGATATCAAGGGGCTCCAGCGAGTCCAGAGAAGGGCAATGAAGCTGGTAAGGGATCCGGAGAACAAGTCTTACGAGGAGCGGCTGAGGGAGCTGGGATTGTCCAGTCTGGAGAAGAGGAGGCTCAGGGGTGACCTTATCAAACTCTACAGGTACCTTAAAGGAGGCTGTAATGAGGTGGGGGTTGGTCTAGTCTCCCATGTGCCCGGTGACCAGACAAGGGGGGAATGGGCTAAAGTTGCACCAAGGGAGGTTTAGGTTGGACATGAGGAAGAACTTCTTTACTGAACGGGTTGTTAGTCACTGGAATAGGCTGTCCAGGGATGTGGTTGCGTCACCATCCCTGGAGGTCTTTAAAAGACGTTTAGATGTAGAGCTTAGGGATATGGCTTAGTGGAGGACTTGCTAGTGTTAGGTCAGAGGTTGGATTAGGTGATCTTGGAGGTCTCTTCCAACCTAGATGTTTCTGTAATTCTGTAATTCTGTGATTCTGTGACATTCAGTGCTAAAATGCATCTCCATTTTATTAGAACTTTTAAGTGTTTGTGTTAATTTTTCCATAGTATAGCACTGTTGCAAGTGTAACAGTCTGGGACAATTTCAGATAAAAGTATTTGTCTACTTTCCAGAATGAAAGCAGACCAAAAAATATTGATGTTCACCCTGCAATTAATAATTCTGGTTAACTTTTTCCTGTGCAAAAAATTATACAAACGCTATACTCTGGAAAAAAGATGTGGGTCCTGTGCCATAATCCACATAAATCTTTATGAATTCTCCAAAGTTCCCTGCAGCATTGGCTGAAGCAAGTTTGCAAGGGAGCAAAAATCTCTTCTTCATGAGAATTTTTCACAGTAATTTGGAGTGGGCATGGTCCCCACCAGCTCACAGCTATCTGCCCAGTCTGTGCAGCACAAAGGAAGGCCCATCCCACAGCTCAGGTTCTCTTGTAGGGAAGGAAAACTCAAACCCATGATGAGGGGAAGGATGACAGAAGTGTCTTCTCAGGGGAAAGGTGGATGCTAAAGTACAAATTCTGTAATTAAAAACAACATAAGACACCAATGTCTGTTAATAAATGGCTGACCACTGAGGTAGCTTCCTTTAAGAGTGTTTGTTGCTCCCTTATGAGATTATCCTATTTGTGTGACTTATAATATCTTAATCATCAAATAAATTGGCACTATTATAACTATTTTGAGGTGCAAAGATTCCTGAAATTATTTATTAGAACTATCAGTTTTATGTTAGCTAATTTCTGCCAAAGCTTTTTTGCCCAGACTTTTAACTTGGTTCTTACTTACATACATTTTAGGATCTTAAAATACTTGTCTAACATAAAATATACATATATTTATAATATCTAATATAAAAAGGAATGTCATGTCTCATGTTTTTGTCTTTATGGAAAGAACTTTCTGTAATCATTATACACTTTGTTCAAGAAAATTTCTATTATACACAACCAAGTTTGTGTTTATATTTTACAAATTAGTTTTCTAAACTGCTGAACAGCAGTACCTCATTTGCAAGACAATGTCAACTCACAGGTTTGCAGTGATGTTTTATCCAGTAGACTGGAGTATACGAAGTTGCATGTGAAGATAAGTGTAACCTTGAAACTGTTAAAGCAAAAAAAATGAGCTAGAGGAAAAGGTCAAGATTTGTTAGAATCATGGAATTATAGAATGGTTTGAGTTGGAAGGGACCTTAAGAAAAATCCAATTCCAACCCCCTGCCATGTCCAAGGACACCTCCCACCAGACCAGGTTGCCTAAAGCCCCATCCAACCTGGCCTTGAACACTTCCAGGGATGGGGCATCCACAGCTTCTCTGGACCACCTGTTCCAGTGCCTCTGAGTGAAGGATTTCTTACAAAAGTCTAATCTAAACCTACCCTTTTTCAGTTTAAAGCCATGACCATCCTTGACCTATCACTACACTCTCTGATAGAGTTCCTCCTCATCTTTTCTGTAGGCCTTCATACTGGAAGTATGCTATAAGGTGTCTCTGGAGCTTTCTTTTCTCTAGACTGAACAACCCCTACTCTTTCATTTGTGGAAGTACAAGTGCTTCCTTTTAGAAAACAAGACAGTTTTGTTTTTAACAAGGTCATACAGAAAATTCATTTCATTTAACTTTAAGAAACCATTTTAAAAACACTAAATTTATTAGATTGAAGTCCCCAGGCTGATGTAGATTTTTGTGACACCAGCAGACCTTTATAGTTACAACAGCTTGAGATCTGCTGTTTAAATTTTTATTCTGTGTTTTACCACATAAATAGAAATGTATATGACAAGGGCTCTCTTCACAGGATTTTACAGGTAGCGTCACCAGTAACAGGAACTCACTGAAATTGTTTGCTACGTTCTTTTCCTGCCCCCCCCCCCCCCAAAAAAAAAAAAAAAAAAAAAAAGCAGTAATACAGTCCCAAAAATGACAGAATACGTGCTATCCATGATGCTTGAAGGAACCTTGCCTGGCACAAAGATCCAGTAAAGACTACTGAGACAGCTATGCACTGGCCTGACCATCTACTCCTCCTCCCAGGGGTGTCTCCTCTCTCCAGGCAGGAATTCAGGCAGCTGCTGGCTCTGTAACAGTTACCAACTCAAGGATTCTGTATAAAACCCTTGTCAAGAATAAGTCAAACAAACAAACAAAAAAAGCAGTGGTAAAAAATAAAAATAATAAAAATAAAAAATAAATAAAAAGTTAAAAAAAAAATCCCAAAAGGGAACCAAATGAGGGTAACTCAACAAGACCAAGTCTCAGCCTCCTCAGGGCTGCAGGGGAGGCTCATCCATTCTGACTGACAACTACTTGCAGAGGTCTTTTGTAAGGCCTAAGGAACATATTAGTGCTTAGCATGACACTGTTGGTCCTGGATACCTGTTATTTGTGTTACCCAATAACTTCTGCACTCTCTCCATGCATGCAGAGTATCTTTACATGTGGTAAAAGGTGCCTGAACCAAGGTGACTCATGAGGGAGAGTAGTGCTATTGGTTTAAAGACTCCTGTTGACTTCAGTGTTTGCACTTCACTATAAATATTTTAATTATTGATAAAAGCATGATAAGGAGGGAATGGAAAGGGACAATTAATGGGAAGGGACAGAGAAATGAGGAGGAAGGGAGAAAAGCAGAACATAAATATTTCCTCTGAACTTCTCTTGAGGCACAGGTCAGTGATATAATCTTGTACTCGAGCCAGAGAGGACATCCACGCTTGAGCAGAAGGTTGTTGAGTCTTCAGTTGTGCTCTGCAGGCAGTCTTGCACACCTACTAATCTGGGCTGCAATTCAGCCCCTTCCTCGTGGGGGGTGCAATGGCTCCTTCAAACTCAGTCTCTTCTGATGTGCTTACCAGGGTTGTGAAGAAAAACAGGAAAACAGAAGGGTGTGAAGTATGAAGTATCTTGTTTCCTAGAAATGTGTCACAGATGAAACATTTAATTATACACTGACTGAAATAAATCCCCCATGCAATGAATGGCACAAAACAAATCATTTGGTGTCTTCTACTAAAGCCTCCATGGAGCATGGAAAATCTCAGATACCTCTCATTAACTTTTCTGCATGCGTGTCTTTAATTATGAAGTGCTATAATGGATCATTTTCTTTTTCAAATTAATTTATGACATAGGAAGATTTGATTGAGGAAATGTACAAAAGGAATGTTTTGGTTTGACCTTATGACTTGTTCCAACTCTTTGGCTGAAGTCCATCTGGATCATTAAAATCAATTAAGGAGTTAAGTACAGAACATCCATTGTTCTGTCAGAGAATCAATAGACCCTTTCAAGTCTCCTGTAAATTTAGGGATAGCAGCAGACAGTTTAAAGAATTACTCTTTTGTAGAATCATAGGTTCTAATCTTGCATACAATGACTTTGCTGAGTTCATTTGCCTCTTTAAAGGCAACATATGCTTTTGGGAACTGGAAATTTAGCACAGTCTCTAAGAGAGACATTCCCTACACAGTCCATGTCTATTATCATGAATAAGCTGTCTGAAAACTGAAGTATAGCTGATTTCCTTGCTCCAACCCATTTCAATGAAAGTGCTAAATATTCAGTCCACTAATATTTGGTCATTTGTAGCTATATTTAGGAAAAGGGGGGGGGGGGGGGATGCGGAGAAGAGGAGAGGGGAGATATAAAAGCAGAAACTTTGGGGAAGGACATACTAAGGTAATCCTTAGGGCCCAGAAACAACACTAGTGCAATAATAACTTAGAGTCAGAAATAAGTTTAACCCTTTTGGTGAAATAGAGTTATTTCACATGAAATGTCGATCTGTTCAAAAAATGTAAACTCAAAATTCAGATTATGGGCAGAGTTTGTTCATATTTGTGTACTACCTCACAAATGGGACTTATAGTGCCTAGGGTCAGCAGCAGTAATGCTTGGTAAGTGTTAAATGATTCTTTTGCTTTTTATAATTTAACAGTTATGGCTGGGATGTGGAGGATCTAGTGCTAAATATAATCAGTTTCAACCACAATGATATATTACAGACCAGATAGTCATGCTGGAAACAAAGGATGACTAGAGAATAATACCTCACAGCTTATTTAAGACCAAATGTATGAAGCAGAAAAGAACGTGGAAAGGAAATTCCTTCAATTCAGTGTCTACAGTTGTATTCAAAACAGGGTCAAGTAGGAAGCATACTTTACATACAGGAAGCAAAGAGTATAGTTGAAACTGAAAAGTTCTAGTCCACATTTAACTCTTGCAGAAGGAAGAATAGTAACAGAGTTAGCAATGTCTTACACACACATCTTAGTTGCTAGTCATTTCCATGGTGTTGCTTTCCCTATTCCAGTTGTGGGTGGGTGTTATGGTGAGCCATCAACACCTGGAGTCTTTCACTAAGAGGAACACTGTGTTCATGTTAATGTGGGGTTGCACCTTATTTTGGGTCCATCTTATAAGTTTGCTAAAATATTTCTACATCTTGATCTTTTCATTGGTCTGAAGCTCCATGTCACATCCATATCAATTATATGTGGTGTTCATTTATATATGTTAGATGCAATTTCTTATGAAGTTTAGTTCAACATTAATATGTTGCCTATCTGAAATGAGAAATAATTACTCATTTTTTTTCTACTGAAAAGCCATATTAAATGTGTTTCCATTTCCAGATACAGATATTTCATGTGACCTGAAATATACTGTCATAGAAGGTAGCTACATTAAAATGACAAGTAAAATATCAGTAATGTAATTTCACTTGTATAATGTGACTTCTAGCTTACTTAAGAGTAAGACTAAACATAAGCATAATACTTTTCATAGTCCATAATGCCATACATATTTATGTTATCATTGAAAATATAAGAGTAATTGGAAAGCACTTTATTTGTTAATTTGGGAAGTGCTAAATTCTATAATGGCAATGATAGTGAAAACATTCCATGCTATGCTGTTCTTTACCTAAATCAGCATGCTATTCCTACCTTTCTTTTCCACTCAGGATCTCAAGCCCAGCCAGGCTGCAATTATCCCTGTCTGAGCAGCAACACCCCACAGCTCCCGGCATGCAGAAGCAGGGGCACAGACACTTTGTCCCTTGTGCTGTGCCTTGAGGCCTGACTGCTGGCATGCTCTCTGATAATTTTCCCATCCTTTCCTGATGAGTAGCTTTAATCCTCTTTCTTGAATAAGGAGGGACCAGGTACATATCTGAAAACAGCATGGGACTGTCAAAATAAGAGGTAGGAGTTAAACACCCTGGTGCTGCTTGGCTTGCCCTAAAAAATAGCTGAGAAGATGCAAAATCCTGACAGCTGAAAATCCATCAAGAAGATTTTCAACATCAGCTTTTCTTTACACTATCAACTTGATGCAAGCCTCCAGCAACAAGACAAGTAGGGTGACCCTGAAAAACATCTGACTATTGGCCCATGCATGCCAGCTATCAGGTTTCACTACTGCTGCTCTCTGTCTTAGCAGAGGTATTCCTAATTATGAGTCAAGCATGTCCTGCCTCAGAAGGTAACAATCTGTATCAATAAACAACCTAAACTATCTCTGTTGTCCTGTGTCTTTCTCCCCTAGCTCAGCACCCTACTTGAGGGCTCAGAACCCTACTCTGGGTGACATATGGGCAACTCCTAAATATATGAAATCGAAGGGAATCAGAAAAAGGAAAACCAACACTTGCCAAAAGGCTTAAATACTTCCGAGTCAGCAGAAACTACAGGGCTCCCCATACAGCCATTCCTTGAAACACTTGAAACCAGAAAGGGCAGGATATGAGAAAAGCTTCCTGGGGAGCAGAGGAGCTTTGGCAAGAAAATGCTCTCTTAGTACTCATGAATTAAGAACATTTATGTGTTGTGTTAAATGAAGCACTGCAGAAAAATAAAACACTGCATGTGTTCCTTTTTTGTCTATGGAACAATTATTAAAAAGGAAGTTTTGCAGTTTGTAATAAACTGCCAGATGTTTTTTCAACTCTAAAGTTTTGATATTTTAAGTTGTTCCGTATTTTCTTCATGAAACCCATGGAAAAAAACATTTTCAAGTAGAAGCCCATGTTGAGAGAAGAAACACATCTGTTCTATTAATGTATTTCTAACAGAACAAAAAGGATGCTCTTGAATGAAAATGACAAGCCCGGGATCCTGGCTTCTTGTAGTACAGTTGCCACATCTGAACTGTTTATTCTGTAATTTTCACTGAGCAACATTTTGCTGTTTATACCTGGAAGATACAGACTTTTGTAGATGTAAGTGGCCTTTGTTTTCAATGTTACAGAATGGGTATTCTGCTTCCTCATTATATTCTAAGCTTTAATTTCTTCCAGCCCTTTTTATTTTCTTTCTAAATTAGACATATAACATATTCTGTTACTATTACAGATCATAAATTTTGTTCTTAATTTTATTTTTCAAACAGTTTGCTCTATGTAAATACTGGGTTCTCCTAATTCTACATATATCTTAACACTATCTTAACAGCTGTTTATTGTTTTAATTAACCATCTGCTTGAGCAAACATATTAAATTTTCTTCTCTTATATAACTTAGGTAACCTGGGAAAAAATCTATTAGGTATTATTATTATTATTAAGAATTGAACTATATAAATTTAATGTGGTATACGTGCGTTTTGTATATTACATGTACTGCAGTTAAAAGGGGTAGTATGCAAGTTCCTTATTTTTCAATTAATATAGCTACATTCATAATAAAAATAATTAAACATATCAGAATTGAAGTAGAAGAGTAGTACATTTAACTCCAGTTCCTCTGCTGTCTTTTTTTCCTGGAAAAAGAAAAAAAAGAAAAAAGAAAAAATAAAAAAAAAGAAAAAGAAAAAAAAACTTCAACAAAAGCTCTCCAGAATATTGTAGAATAAAAAAAAATTATGTAGTTACATAGAAATAATGGTTCCGTTTTAATTTCTTTCTCTTTTATATGCAACTGCTTCCTAAATCAAATCTGGAGACCTTTATATTATAGACTCTCAACCTGTTTGTTAAGAAAAGGTCCATTGCATATTTAATTCTGTATAAGAGGAAAACCTGCCTTTCAAATGATCTTGAACTGGAACTGTGAATCCAGATTAGCTTCCCACACAAAGTGAAAACAAACAGTCAAAAAGAAACAGCTTTTTCTTTTTGTTTCTTTGAGCTCATTAGCTCAAAGTTGAAAGGATTAAATAATTTTCATAGTTTTTACCCAAAATCAACAAAATATCAACAAAAGGCTTGTTTATAGAAAATTTTATAATCATTTCAAACTAGGCTCTCTTTCCTTATTCTGTTTTCCTGATAATGTTCAGTTAAAGCAATGGGATTTGTTGCTAGATAGAGCAAAGCAGAAGTGCAGCAGGCTTTATGAACAGAAGCAACTCTCTTGCACTCTGTCAGTGTGTTTGTATTTGCAATTTCTTATGCACGGGAAGAGTTCATTTACATTTTTGCCTTCTCCAGTTTTCTTATTCTACCTTCACATTACTGTAGGCTCTGAGTGCAGACAAACCTAATACGTAGCTTAGGCAGTGCAAACGGATGTTTATTTTGGCATTATACTGTCATCAGTATGATTTATCACAACCACTCCCAGAATAAGATATTAAATTTACTGTATTGTCCCTCAAGGACCAAGTTTTAGAGCTTATAGTAGAGAGCAGAGTAGAGTAGATGAAGGCTGTAAGCCTTCCCACAGTCACCAAATTGATTTTTATATCCCTGTGGTGCTCAGCCATGGATTCATAAAGTTACGTTGAAGGAAGGATTTTCATGAGAACATTTCAAAAGCTCTGGTACACAGTGATATGTCCTCCTTTGTAAAACATGAAAATGCCAAATACCAAGTACTTGCCACCCCAACTACCTAGCACCCCGCTGATGCAGTAACACGGGAGCTCTGTTAACTCTTCCTTTCCTTACCACAACTGTGAATCAACTCAGAGTCAGAATATTATGCTAATTATTATGCTAATTAGGCCAAACAAGACTACACAAGGAAAGGCTTCTTTTAAATATTTCTGGGTTACCTTTACTTTCTCACAGAAAGCATTGAGTTTATCCTCATGTGTAACCAGGTGTCTGTCATCTGCCTTATGAAACTACAGTCTGCTGAGATATTCTTGCCTGCTTGTGGGAGAACTAAGTGACAGTCAGAAAGAGGCAGCCACCTACATCTACACCTAACAGAGACTTATTTTTATCTTAAAAAAACAACGTGAGATTATCCAAGAAACAAAGTGATAGTTCTCTGCCTTTTAACACATGGAGACATGACAGTTCCCTGTGACTCACAATTTTTTTTTGTGTTGTGTGTCCATTTCATCACACGGGAGTTACATTACACCCCCCCCCTACCCCCCCCCCCCGGGAGGTATACAATAAAACTGTGAACAAGGAGAGATTTTTATGCACCAAGCACAAGAAGCAGATGAAACACAAAAATATTCAGAACAATCTACAGCTCTATTCTCTGCCCTTCTTCTGTGTTATCTGTGCCCTTAGCTGAATGCCTTTTCCAGCAGAGAAGCTAAATGATTTACGCTGTTGTGCTTAGCTTTTTTATGATACTTTCCATCTAACTACCACCCCAGACCAATGGTCCTACAAGTTAAGTGTGTTTTGGAGTTGGATACATCTGACCCAGTGAACCTGCAAACCAAGCCAAACCTCAGAATGTAGTGCATGTTAAAGGAATCCCAAAATGCACTTTTTACTGTGGGTGGGTTTTTCTGACACAATTGGGTTGCTTTGAGTAATGATACCACCTTATGTATTTAATAAACAGTAAACTAAAATTTCTTACCATCTTCATTTAAAAAAATAAATGTTTTAAGGACAGTAAAATTAAAATGTGAGCAATTAACTTTTGTGAATGTTCATATTTAAGAGATTTGCACTTAAATTTCTGATTATGAAAAAGTATATATGCTTTTATATACCTCTTCAGAAGTATTTTATATATAGACTGGAAAAAGTAAAAATTTACAGAAGAACAAAAGAGAAGGATATGCTGTAGGTTTTGGCAAAGAGGAACCAGTTTAGGAACAGGTGACTAAATTTTGTATTTGTGGCCACAAAGAAACTGTGATAATCATAAACTAAGATTCAAAAAGGAAGAAAAATAAATAAAGATAGGAAAGATAAAGACATTGAACATG
Source organism: Oxyura jamaicensis (assembly GCF_011077185.1). Taxonomy (NCBI): domain Eukaryota; kingdom Metazoa; phylum Chordata; class Aves; order Anseriformes; family Anatidae; genus Oxyura; species Oxyura jamaicensis. Next base: position 38,779,386 of record NC_048895.1, on the reverse strand, counting down.
AAGCACAATGGTACAAATTAATGAAAAGCGATTTCAGAAAATCAGTAGTTCAGGAAAGTCAGTTTACAGAGGCATTCACATAATGTTATTCCATCCCTTTGTTTTCCAGTTTGACATACAGAAGAATAAACTTTCTGCAGCACTTTATACAAGAGCTTTTAACTCACCACATCTATTAGCAACCTATTAGATGTCAGTGCTGCACAAAGGTAAACACAATGGATTCCTTTCAGTATTGATAAAGATGCATCCTCCTGAAAAGCAGCAGAAGCACCCTATCACCTAACTACAAGTACCAAGGCATGAGGCACAGAGCAAGAAAATTTGGGCAGAAGTTTCAATCCAGCACTAGCCTAGGGAAAGACGAATCGTGCTCTGAGACAACGGGCCACATTGTTTTGGTTACATCACCTGAACTCAGAATCTCAGCTGCACGTGCCATCTGAGGCAAGGTGTCACCTCTAGTCAGCCCCAAGGATGAGGCTTCTTTGCCATCACTCTTGTGTTACATACCTTTGTTTCTGGGTCAGCTTCAACAGGAGGTCATCTGATGCTCTATAGAAAAGCTCCTTTAGGCATGTTTCTGCCATACTGTTAGGGAGTCGAGGCGGAAAACTAGGGAAACGGATATTCAGAGGTTGCCAAGAGCAAATAAGGAAAGTGCTAAAATGGGTTTATCTGGTTCTGACACATTTGAAGGGAAGATGCAGTCCCTGGGAAACATGTGATGGTGAAGAATTCAAATAATGCAGAGAAATAGCAAACCAACAACTGAAAGGAACTGAGCAAGGAAATGTATAACATTAAGCCTAAAAAAGATCCAGCTTAATGTGCATTATGCATATGCTCTGTGTGATGTTAGGCAATAGCCTGAGAGAGAAAAGTTCATCACACAGTTGGAAGACAAGAGAATATAGCATTGTAAACAACCCAGACATCCAACATTATGACTGGAGATATGTATAGGTGGATTCAAGGTATTTCAAGATAAATTCCATTTATGTGAGAGCTGTCCTGTATTCCTCAACACATAAATAGCAGGCTAATTTCCAAAAAAAAATGGTCAGAATTCTAGAAAGCATGAATTTCAGAGGAAACTCTTTAAAGTGAGGTCTTTTTAGGTGCTAATCATCTAAACTTGGCCATTCATCCATAACAGTGGACACAATAATTTTATCTGCCTTATGAAGTCCTGATTTTCCCTGATGCATAGCTGGACAGCATGTGCAAATTTCAATATTTTTATTAACCAGAAAACTTCTGCCTAAAAAAAAATAAATAGGCATACATTCTCCTGAGAGACTGTATATTTTATAATAGGAATGCCTTTCTGACTCTTATGTTTGAACTGAATAAGGGAAAGCTTTTCTCTCCCCCTTGAAAGTCTGTGTATTAAATCTTGTGTATTACAATATCTGTACTGAAATGTAAGTCAAAATAGAGAATTATCATCTTTAGACATTTTTCACACATTTTTCAAATTATTTGTTTGTTTTGTACTTCTGCCTTCTTCCAAATTTGTATAATAGATGAAAATAATACTTTTGGTACTCTCTAGATTGTTTTGCAATTTCTTATTTACTGTCTTCCATACATCTGGATGCAAAATATTCTTTAATGTGTCTAAGTTGTTTCAGAACATCTTATTTCCCTAAACAATTATGGTGATTAAAATCATATCTAATACTAATGGGGATAAATAATTTTAAAAACTAAAATAAAATGAGATGAAATGACAGAATGGATTAACCTCTAAGATCTTTTATAGCTTAACTTATTAATAATATTGTATAGCTTAACTTATTAATAATATATGATTTCAAAACTACACATCATGATGAATTAAAAAGAAAGCCAGACATTGCACACATATAACTGCACTGATAGTCTGAAAAACAAACATGGAAACACACGAAACAGAAATCAGAATTCTGTAAGCATTCAAGTCTGTAGTGCTACATACAAAGGAAATATTTACCCTTCAAATGAAACGTAAACAAATTAGTTCCATAGAATGATGCTCAAAAATTCCTCTGCACCTCTATACCTTCAGCCTAAATACTGGAGGTACTGTATTCTTATAGTACAACTCCATAACTGTTCTTAAGAATAGCCTCTAGTAGCAGACTGACTGGTATTGCTCTGAACTGAATTTCCCCAACCAAGTGAGAGGACACAAAAATTTATTTTGAAATATTTTCATATCTAAATATTGAGATAATACCCATTTCTCATGGGGCCAAGCTGTTCCCTGTTCAAAGCCACTTCTAAAAAAGGTTAGTAAATCCAGTAAATGTCATAAATGTCTTGTTGATGTTCTTTGTTTTCATATTTCAAAAGCTTGCGGCATCCAGTTAAGAAATATAAACAGTGCCATGTGGCAGTGGAAGCATTCATGTCCTACACCTCACAGATTTTTAATTCTCTACATCACCAGTGTGTTTGGACTATTCATTAATACACCCATAAACTGTGAAGTGGTTCTCACACATGGCTTGAGCCTTGAAGGCTTCCTACTCAGCATAACCTAGTATAACGTATGCAGGCATGGGATTTGCTTACCCAAAGTGGACTGAGGCAAATACTTGCACTCTTTGCCAAATTCAGGTCTTTGTTAGCGTTAATAAATTCATGAGCATGTTAGCTCGGATGAAGGCCGTGTAACTACAAACGTGGGTAATTGCATGAACACAAGAATGATGAAATTCCTAGATAAGGCTCACAGAGTGCTGCCAAAAAAATGTCTTCAAGAAGAACGAAGGAATTAATCAAGATTGCTCTATTAACAACCTACTTGTATTCCACTTCCAGTGCTCGGATATTCCTCTATGGGACTTTCTGTCCCCAAGCTCATCATGCAGCACTCACAAAGAACAACAAAAATGCACTTGCTTCTAGATTTAGCAATTTCTGACTTACATAAAGATACACTGATAGATGGATGTCTGGACTCAGTAAATGAACTGGACACCACTTTATAGGAAGTGGCAGCTGGTCTTAAATAGCTGCTTTAAAAAAGATTGCTGTGCTTTTGCTAGCAAGCAGCTCATACATTATTGCAGACAGGAACCATGCTTACATTAACATATTAGGTAAGATACAGCTCTACCAGTAGTTGCCATATTTGTGTTTGCTTATGTTATAATAAATCACTATTTAGATCAGGATAAAAATGAACACCAAAACATCTTTACGAGTCTATCTATTTGACATTGGCAGGCAACCCTCAAGTAGTTCTACAGTATCTCTATGGAAGGGAACCAGTGACCTGGAAACTCATGGTGAAGAACCTCATGTTTGTGTTTTCACAGGGATACTAGGTGAGACAAAACATGGGACAACTGCTTCTTTGAAAAACAAAAAAAAATAGATCATGCAGAAGCAATAATATTTGAAAGTCAGAACTGGGAACAAATTTGAATTTACTTGTCCCTGTTCTATTTTACTCCTGTGCCCTGACAGAGAAGAAAGAGAAAATTTCTATCATAGAATCATATAGTTGTAGAATGGTTTGGCTTGGAAGGGACCCTAAAGACCATCTAATTTCCCACCTTCCCCACCCCCATGAGCAGGGACCACTTCCACTAGACCACGTTGCCCAAAGCCACATCCAGCCTGGCCTTGAACACTTCCAGGGATGGAACTTCTTTGGGCAGCCTGTTCCAGTGCCTCACTACCCTCATAGTAAAGAATTTCTGCCTTATATCTAATCTAAATCTACCCTCTTTTAGTTTAAAACCATTACCCCTTGTCCTAACACTACACTCCCTGACAAAAAGTCCCCCCCCAGCTTTCCTGAAGACCCCCTTTATATACTAGAAAAATGCTATAAGGTATCCCTGAAGACTTCTCACACAGCCTTAACTTTGGCAGAAAAAAATTGGAGGAGAGCTGTGAAGAAGCAACTCTGCCCAGAGTTAATTTACAAACCTTAAATGAGAGAAAGAGATAAAATTTGGTTACAATGTATAAAAAATCATTAGCATATTCAGCCAACTTTTATTTTATTTTCCTAAATGAATTTTAACTTTTAACATTGTAGAAATAATAATAATAATAATAATAAGGCTATATTCCTTGTGCAAAAAGAAATAATAGTCCTTTGCTCTTAAATGTTGTGTGCTAAGTGATACAGAAAATTTAGGGTCATATCATCAAAGGTATCTGGAGGATCAGAATGCACTCTGATTTCAAATTTTACTCAAATTTCCCTAAGAATTTTCAGCAATTGCTCATTTTTACCTGTGAACTTTTGATACATGATTTTGTAGTGAATACTTTGGAATATATAGACAGCTGACAGCTGTTCTAAAAATATTTCCTGTTTTTCTCCCTGTCCAAGGAACATTTACATACTGTCTGTAAATATTTACAGATAAATATGTAAAACTAAACAAAAACAAATAAGAAAAAAATGAAACCCTGACACAAAAAATTAGGAATGTCATGTCATTTGGACTGAATATTTCTGACATGCTATATGCATTTGACACATTAGCACTAGGTGTAAAATAAAGTCTTCTTTTCAATATAGCCTTCTATTTCAAAGTTCCTCAGTTCACGCAATTAGACTCCAAGTCATTTTCCTTTTCTGTGACACCCAACAAGCCCTTACAACTATGTAAGAATCTCAAACTTAACTCTTGTATGTATTTCTAAAGATTTCTACAGAGGAAGGCTGTGGAGAATGAAGGCTAATTTGAATGAATTTTAAATCAAACCTAGGAAAACCATACAAAATATTATACCTACATCTGGTTGTTGTTGTTGTTGTTTTAAACCAGAAGAGAGATCTATGCTACTTTTGGTGAAATCAGACTAGTCAATGCAGATCTCTTGAGCAAGGTTTTAGTATTACATACATCTAGCTACATTACAAGGACTAGGCCAAACTGTCATATCACAACTACATCATATACATCCAAGCCCATTCTCAGACACAAGTTTAATAAAACCTTCAAATTAAGAAATTTTAAAAATATAAGAAATAATGTATTCCGTGTATTACTTAGGACAGATTTCAGTGAATGTGTCTTTCCCATCCAGGTGTAAATATCCTCCCTTAAGTCACATATCAGCAGGCTCTTCTTAGAAGGAAAAAATGAGATAGGTGTAAGCTAAGGATTCATATGAAATAGTAAGTGCAAGATCAACATAACTGAGCAGAGATGGGTCAAGAAGCAGTCTGGAACTGAAGGACATGGTGGCTAAGATCAAAATTATCTGGGCAATTAATCTGGGCATTGTGGCTAAGATCAAAATTATCATTGACCTCTCTTACAGTGGTGAATATCAAACAACTGAAGAAGACTTACCAGAACAGGTTTTATGAATCAGTGCAGTAGCAATATGAAGCATTTCTTGAAATTTCCTTTTGCTTTTCAGATTGTTGTTTTACCTCAAATCACATGAGACTCAATGATTGCTCTGAAAAAGTTTGTTGAAAATAAGCAAAAATGTCATAATTTCTGCTTGACAATTTTATATAGCCACCCTGAGTTCATGAAAATTACAACTTCCATAGCCTGCTGACTCTACATTTTAGGCAGATTCTAGCATTTGTATATACTCCCAAATGATCTCTGACAGATTGCCATCATTTCCTGAAATGTCTGTTAGCATTATGGTAAATTACACATTTTAATTATAATTTGCTCCTGCCTGCTCTCAAATTTGCTATTAGTGTTTCAGGTAGGATTGTTACCTTGTTTTTGAAAAGGTAAAAATATTTTATTTACTTGATTTTAAAGGAATTCTTGCCTTGGTATCTAAATGGCATATCCACTGATGAGTTCTAAGGATGACATAAAGAATGACTTTTCTTAAATAAGATCTATATATGCATCATCAGTTAATCAAATACTTCAATACTAAAAATATTTCTTTCAATATTCATTTTAAGTATGCCAGAAACTGACCACATTAAAAAAAATCAGATAGGTTCTTTATCAAGCTAAAACAGGAACTCTCAGTTATGACTGCCAAGGATTTCCTACAGCAGTGGGAACTATTCTCTGTTGGTAGGACCTGAAACAGTTTCCCTGAAGACAAATTAATCTCTTACTAAAGGCTGGTTACATTGCTGACACATACCAAAAGCTGACTTGCCTCAGTACTGTGTCTTGTATTTCTAACTCTACTTACATTTCTAGTCAGTAATTGTAGTGCATGCAGTGATGCCTTGACATACACACAGTACTGCAAACAGAACTGTAATCAGAAATAAGGCTCCTGTGTGGAAGAACAGCTGGTGCAGATGGTGACTCTGTGGATGGCACTGCAAACAGATCATTCATATGGGAGCAGAGCTGGATAAATGTAGCATGATGGGACTTCTGAATATTTTTGTGAAACCTGCTGGATTTCACACGTGTCATCTAAGATCCCACTATGCCTTTGTTCACTGAACAGCATAAATGGAAGATTTCTTCATTATTCGTGTAAAAGAACTACAGTAGTTCAGGCGTAATCCAAAGGAAATAATGGAGCCTCCATCTACAAATACAGAACTATTTGTTGATCACATAGTATGTTATGAATATAAAATGCTCATTGCAATCAGTAACAGACAATTTACTTGTCTAAGTTGATGGCGCCAGTAGTTCCCCAAATAATTATGAATAGTGCATACACGAGTATTTATGGTTTGATAAAAGATTATTCATACACAGACTTAAAAATTATATCTAGTAATTGGATGAAAGTCCAAATTCAGTTCATTCTTAGGTTGGCTACCCCTGGCTTTGGAGCCTGTGAACTTGAAGACCACAGCTCCTATGTAGACCTCATAGACATAACCTGTTTGTCAACTGCACAAAAATGCCCAGAGAGGATAGACTTTCAAATAACTTAAATCTCTCTGTTGGATGGTTATGAGACATCATTAGGCCAACTCACCTTCCAAAACTCAGCAAGGAAATGTCATATATCTTCATTAACAGTTGATATTTTTTCCCTTGATAATTATAAACATGCAGTGGACAAGAAAGCCAGTAGGTGGTAAAGTCTTAAAGGAGGGTTTTTAATGGGTCACCACCAAAGTAGAAGGCTGTACTCTTTGGTGTGTTTACTTGTCAAGACTTTCATTCATTGTGTTGGACATACAACAATCATATTTATTTGTATATTATTTGAAACAGGAGCAATGTCAAGGACATGACAAATGCAATGTCTTAGACACCGTTTTCCCAACCCATGTGTCTATAGGCTTCGGCTTTGTTCACACCTGGTTATTATTATTTAGCAACAGTTTGATGGAAAGGATTTCAATTCAAAACAGATTAGTTTGAATCAGATTTTATTTTGATAGAAATAAATGCAAGTTATTATATTTTAGGCTAAGGAACTGGCTGACTGCAAGTTCTGCAAGTGACTATGCAGATGATAGTGGTTCATAAACTAGGCGTGTATCAAGTGAGGCATGATCTGAAAACAAAAGCAAAGCATCTCACTGGAATGTGTAAGTAAGACATGAAGTAATCTTTTGGCTTTACTCAACTGTACTTCAAGGGCCATTTTTAACACCAACCCTCCCCACCTCCCCCACCCCCCCCTTTTAAAAAACATTCTGAGCAGCCAGGATAGCATCAAAAGGAAGGCACAAAAAGCAGTTAGAAGTTTAGAAAAAAAAAATAACCTTCAGAGAAGGAAATGGACAAAATCAAACAAAAATCTAACAAGAAAGACATAGAAAATATTTCAACATGTAAAAAAAAAAAAAAAAAAAAAAAAGCTATCAAGAGATCAAGAGGAAGGAAATGAACTCTTTCTGACTAGTCATAAGCAAAGAATGTATGGGCTTGAATTACAGCAAGTGCAGCTGAGGGTGGTCTGGGAAAAACATTCCCAGAAAAACATAATAATGGTGCTGAAGTCCTAGGATGGAAAGGGAATGCTGCAGAATCTCCTCCTGAGTGAGAAGTTTATAATAACAAATAAATCAAACAAGAATCTGGCAGAAATGATTTGGGCACCATCTGAAAAATAGAATAGATTGGTTATAACTCAACCCTATTTTCTGTGTTCTTACACTCCTTCTGCAGAAACAAATAATCCTATTTCTTTTATTAATGTAAAAGAAAATAAAATTAAAAAAAAAAAAAAACATGACTTTTTCCCATTTTCCAAAACACATGGAAACATGTATATTTATGATAATGGAGAAACGTGATGCCAATAATGTTCTTCAACACTATTTCTAGATATATTGACTTTAAGGCAGAACCTATTTTGACTCATCCTGATGGTTGACAGAGTGGAAGTAATTTAAACCTGATGGAAGCAAGTTTACTTTATTGACGTCAGTAGATCCAGATATGCACCTTGGATCTAAAATGGGCACTGAGAACATGAGTGATTTGACTTTCTTAATTACAAATATATATATTTGTATATATATATTATTCATTATCAATTCCGTCGGGACAAGCCCACCCATTCATTGTTCTAAGGGTTAACCCGCCCATCCATTCTCTTTTCTGATCTCATTTGTTCTATTTAAACTTCCTTATCTTCTGCATTTCCTTCTTGAATTTATAATATTTATTTTAAACTATAAAAGCTAATAAGATATGCCAGAAACTTAAAATTCAAAACTAGAGATTACAAGTGATTATAATGTTATCTGAGTTGTTATCTAATACTTAGAGTACCTAGCAGAGTAATCATTAGTTAGCAGCTACTCCTAAAAACTTCCGTAAGTGACTGAAATTATTAAGTCAATAGTAAACAAAATCAGTAGGTATAAAATGAAAACATTAACCATTTTTAGGGTAAGAATGAATTAATATCGATATTTTAATAAGATACAGAATAAAATTGATTTTTCCACTCTGGAATACATTTTCTTCATTACATAGAAATAATTAGTTATTTATGTACTTGAGTATTTTTAAAAGTAGTAAATACAAAATAAATAAAAACCCTGACATCGTTGATAACTGGGTCATCGCATATTAAAATAATAAAACATTTCACTGGATTTTAGTTTCATCTGTGTATTCCGTCTACTGTGGCTTGAAAACTAAGTTGCAACTGAGGTATACTAAGCAAACTGGCTGTATTGTGTTACTGCACTTACAGTGTACCATGCCTCTGGTGAATAAACTATTTTTTTGATACAACCAAACACATTTTATTCTATACTTGTAAAGGGCTAACATCATGCATATGGTCAGATTTGATGGCTTATCTAGTAAGCGATATCATGATTGCTTACACCTATTCCTTTTATCCTAAGATAAATATTAGGTATATTGGTTTTTACATCACAGGCTGGAGTTGTAGACAATGATAGATTTATGACTAATAGAATTTGATACACACCCACTGAACTGAAAAAAGGGATTTTACTAGTGTAGAAACACAGCCAACAAATGTTGACATGTGACTGAGGTGGAACTTGTTGCAAAGACAGATCTGAACTTCTTTGGGACACTGTCATTACAGGGATTGCAACCACTAAGGTCTGACCAAAATGCTGCAGAGCCCAACAGACTTCTGTTCTCTATGCCTTGGTCAGAGAGCTATCAGCTTCCTATGGTGACAGTAGTTTGCTATTTTGGACAATAATAAAAAATACCAGCATATTTTAAAGGAAGCATCAGCATGATATTAAGAAAGCCAACTGTCATTTGAAAACAGATTTTAAAAGAATCCCGATATGTAATGGTGGATGGCATCAAGTTTTAAACTTAAGTTTGCAAATCTAGCTTTTCTGAAGTGTAAGCTTTCTGTTTTTTGAATCAGTATAGGTAATATTTAATACATCACATTGCTTCTTGTTTTCTATATCTCTCATGGTACCTGAGGAATTATTTAGTCTAAATACAGGGAAATGTCATGAACAATGTCCTTTAAGACCAATTAGGAAAATTTGAGATTTCCTAATGGTAAACACTATCCTTTTGTTACTGATGATTAGAGAGTCTAAATATAATCACATGTTGTTATAAAGTGTCATGGTATCGTTCTTTAAACTAACATAACAGGTATGCAAATAAATTCTTAAAACAATGCTACAAAATCCATCCATGCCACATCAGTTGGTCTTGCTCACTTTTTCACTCAAGTGCTATGGTGACACCTTGCACAATGGTGAAGATTTTAAGTAGGACCCTTCTCTGAGAATTCCTACTGCTGCTGATGACTATAGGTACATATATATATATAATATATATATATAATTATTTATTTATTTTCTGATTCATCAGATTAGCAGAGCAGGCTGAGTTCCAGTTTGAAAATGGAGTTGTGAATTTAGTTCCCAGATTCCACCTACAGGATCTTGGAAATAATGGGTTTTAGAAAAAATAGAGAGAAATGAGATAGGGAGTAGAGACGGGGGTTGGAAAAGTGCGTCATAATAGAGGTAGTACTAGGACACAGTCTACTAAGATGGTGAAAAAATAGTATTTTGAGATGCTGTGTATAAATATACAGTATCAGTAATGGCTTACAGAGAGCTACTATGTTCCATGGTAATGTAGTAACGAGAAATGTCTATTTTCCACAGACATTTCTCTAAAATGTCATTGTATATCATGCAAACTTCATCATTAATATTGTGTTCATTTTTACTAATATGCAATTTGATAATAAAACAAACAAACAAAAAAAAATACGCATAATAGATATGCAGACATTTATTTTGCTATTTCAGAACTTTTTTTTGTAGGAAGCATATGAAGTGTGCATGAGAAATTAAAGGCTTTCCACCAAACATTCATGGTTTCTGACACTCACTTTGCCACAGGAACTGTAATTTGGAAGGTATGCTCCCATTTATGTCTACTTACCTATAAGAAAATAATAAGAAAAAGAGACAGAAAGACGGAAAGTAATCTAACTATTTCCAACAGCATATATTGAGAGAAACTTACTATGAAGAGGACAACAGCTTTCTAACTACAAAACTTACTGGGATGTGAAAGAATTAAATTAAAGCCCCTGGTTTGAATTATTAAGTTAGATTTTTCTTATTTCACCATTCTCACTGAAACCTGAGCCTCCTGTTTTGCACAGGAGCTGAGCTTTTGTCAAAAATAATACAGATCTGTATATTCTAATGAAATGCTGTTTTATCTGAACACCCATAGAAATACAAAGGCTAAATCTTAACTTTTCTTCTCAAAACTTGTAAAATGTTTAAGACCAGAATGCAAAGACATCCTTATCCCTGACTGCCTTGATTGGAAATAGAGGATACTGAGAAGCTTTTAGTTTAATGAATATTTTTCCACCTTTTCGTTCAAAATTTCTGAGGCTCCTCTTTCAGATTCCATCCCTTGAAAAAGTATTTTCTAATCAGTGCCAGCCTGGCCCACTTTACTAAAGCTGGTGATTTTCCTGATTCTGTTACAGCAACTTCTGGAACTTTGATGAAGTTTAACTTCTTCCATTTTCTCTTTTCTGTCCCTGTAGTGGAATAAATTTGCTCTTTTGCTATCCTGAAATTTTATTTACTGTTCAATCATCTTTGTGCACAGGAAAATTCTAAATGACAAGTATGACTATGCCATCATAGTTTTTTCAATTTTAACAATGGTATTAATTGTGGGACAAATTATTTCATTATATTTACTGTTGGATGGGAATTCCTTGCTCTTTCTGTGTTGTACACATCTGTCCATCAAGCTGTCAGCAGATCATGCTAAAAGAGAAAAAGCATAATGAAGAGGACTTATTCTCCATTGACAGCAAATCCATTAAGAAACTGGAAAAGCTTCTGGACTGTTTAATAAATGCTGAAGCCATGTTCTGGCCCTATGTATAAAGAAATTGTAGTTGGTTTCCTGAAATGCATATATTCACTTCACATTGCCCTAGCTCAAAAAAGGAGATCACAGTCTGTCTTGAAATCTTTGCAATCTGGTGCCAATTCTTTTATTACACAGAAGCCAAAGGGTATGTGAGACATTCATAAAGAATTCTGTTCAGCCTTCTTCAGCAATGATATGCACAACTTCTATTCATCTCATGGGAGCACATTTAAGAACATCCTGTAACAGAAGAGAATATGAACAGCAGTGAAAATATAAAAGTATGAAGCTAATAAGTGATTGTCCTCTCAGTGGCACTGACTCACCAAGATGTCATTTCTCAGAAGTGTCCATATCCTATCTCAAAAATAATGGAGGTTCTTGAGAGCCAGGACCTTGTTGTACATTACAACTAAGTCACTTTACACCTTGCTAAAATGTTATTCTGTATGTGTGCTTAGCATATTGCCACCCCTTTCAACCAGTTCATTAAAATGAGTTTATTTGTGTTCCTTCTGTATGAGAGAACTTGATAGTGGGGCCAGGTATTTCTTTGCACACATTCTTTGTAAATAAAAAGGATTACGTCAAAGTCTGATTTCTCTGAATGCAGCAGGATTCAAACAAGAAAGGAAAGTGTTTACAACCTCCTATTCCAGAATTCTATAATACATACTATTGAAAGACTTTGTCTGAGATTCCTTTCAGGTCACTTTATATATATATATATTATTATTATTATTATTATTATGGTTATCCTCTGCTTTTTGCTGCTTTTTTGGTTGTTTCTCTCAGACATAAATACACTGCTGTAATTCAATCAATATCTCACCCCAACTCTGTTAACAGAACCTCAGGATCTCAGTATGGTAGGTTTTAAGTCCTGCTACATACTATCATACATAGTCTAATTATATTGTTTTGTATTCCACAGAAAATATAAATTCTAAATTTCACTAAATTAATAGCTGCCAAACCCAGTTTTCATGAGGTTTTCTCATACATTTTGTGGGGGGTGTTTTAATGGAGTCAGAGTAAACTTCCTCCCCTAAAAGATACTTAAGTCCCTATCTGCCTTTAACATTTAATCTCTGTGTTCAGAAGAACAGAATATTGGCTGATTACAAATATCCTACACACTGCTATTTTGAGGAAGTACTCTGTAACACATCCCATCAGTGAAAGCTCAACTTGCTGGTTGACTGAAATTATCTACTTTATCTCCTTGAGAGATTGGCAGTCAGTTCACAGCGGAAGGCAGTGAGGGAGATCCCAGCCACTGCTGAAATAAATGAAGAAGTCTGAGTATCTGAAAGCCAGAACAGGAGTAAGGTTTTTGTATTTCCCTGACTGGGTAAGTGATATTCACCTCCAGAAGTACTAGACATGTTAGTGTTTTCCCTATTGATAACCAAAGCTGTATAATGAATGACACAACTACTTCTTCCTGAAGCATCTCAGGAATTTATAACTTGAAAAGGACTAAGTTGAGTAAAAGTGTTCACTAGAATAATATACCAATAAATAAATAAATAAATAAATAAATTCAAATTCAACACCAGCAAAACTCAAATCTTAACTAATATGGAAATATATTGACCTTGAAAGAACATATTGGATGACACACTGAGAAAAGATCAGATAAATATGTGGTGAATGTTGTACTGACATTTAGACTTAATCTCCATTTAAGAAATTGCTTAGAAGCGCTGCTTCTAAACAGGTAATTTATATGTGTCAAATGTATCTGCCTGTCTCTGGCTTAGTATAATCAAAAGTATGATTTTTCAAGCCAGAGGAGAAATAACCACACAATACACATGGTAAGAGAATAAGAGGAAGAGTGGAATTGGCAAATATAGCTTTTATACCTGTTTCTTCTTCATTTTGATTTGGGTTTAGGAAAAGCTAAAGCTAATATTTATTTTCAGATTATTTCCTGGGGAGACTTGAACAAATAAAGATCACATTCTTTTTCTGTGCCTTTCACATGTGCCAAATTAACATCAAAATTAACAGAAATTGTTTATAATAGCAAATGACTTTACCCCAAATATTTTTTTCAAAATAAGCTCATGAGTAGTTCGCAACGTAGCTTACTCCACAGCAGTAAATTTGCAGTGAGTCAGTAAGTCTTACCCTGCAAATAAGATGACTCCCACAAAAGTAATTCTCTCTTTTTAAAACAATGACCTTTTTCAGACTGTTCCTCATCTTGCTGGCAAGAGATGTATAAATTCCAGCTCATTAAGACTTTCATTGTCCATGTGGATCATTCTGGAATGAATTTATTCCTTCTGTCAAAGGTATAACTTCTACGGTGCCACTCCAGCTATAGCACAGCATCCACCAAATGGAGGATTTGTTCCAATTTTGTGAGAATCCTGCCACTCCCTCTCTAACAGCACCTTTTTAAAACCATGGTGCTTATGAAAAGATTATGCATTAGTGGAGTTTCCAAGATATGTATGTGGTGGTATTAATAAATCAGGATCAAAGCTTTAATAATGCTTTTTTCAGTCCCAGTTATGAAGTCTCTGCAATGCTTTTAATTTACATTTAAATCTTGCAATAACTTTTGTTTTTAAAAAAGATGTAATTCATACTTTAATTCAGTATGAAATAATTACCTTAAAAAGCCACGATGGGAATTGATATTTCATGTACTTAAGATACATATGCTAAGTTAAGCACCAAATGCAGGCTGGTAGCTTGGTGTTAGTATCATATGGAAGACTGCCAGTGAGACTGAAACTAGTTTTTTGACATATCAAGAATTGCAGGACTCCTCTTAATGAATAATTATTTCTGCAGAATTGTTTACATTCAAAAGTTTTAACCAAATCTAGCGCTGGCCTAGTGTGGTTAAGTAGAACAACATTCATCTTAACTTGCTGCTAAAGTGCATGTAAATCCTAATTTGCCTTTGCTGTGTAACCTAATGCGATCTATTAAGGAAATAGTTCTTTTAATAACAAGACTCCAGGAAACAGAGAGCTCAATCACACATAAAGAGACAATAAGATTACTGTTAATACACTTTTAACCTCTTAATAGCTCACTCTGATTAGCACACAGAGCTGAAGGGTCAGTGTGGGTCCTCAGCACATACCTCTGAGCAGCTCCTAGGGCAGGCAGATCAGAGACACCAAGCACCATGGAGCTCATCTGAGCAGAGGTGTTTGACTTTACAATAGGGACAGCTGTAGACAGGTTGCACGATTCAATCCATTTTCAGTAACTAAGTAGCTCCAATAATTCAACACTTCTACCTGAAATACCATCCCCTAAGACTTCTTCTTTTGCCTTTATCTATGCCTGATGTAAAATGTATACTTTTCTTCCATGCCAATCCCCCACATCTTTATTAAATGTCGTGTTTTTTCTGAGAATATTGACATTCATAAACATTATTTTTCTAATTAGCTGAAACATTTTTGTAAAGAAAAAGATGCTATTCTGATGTTTATTCCAATATTTTTCTGTGGTCCAAAACATTAAAAACATCTATTAGTGCAATCAGTTAGCTGCTAAACAAATATAGATATATAATGCGATGAGGCTATTTTTGAAGTTCTTTTTTGGTCTTTTAGTTGAAAAGAGACATTGTACCTGGCTAAGCAAATAATTCCCTCCTTAACTCTGATCTTAAATTGTTCACTCCTAAACAGCTGTAAGAGATCGAAAGTTTACAAACAAAATATTGATTTGCTTTACTAGGCAGGTTTACAATGTACTGCTGACAAACAGAAAACTGTTCAAAGTTTACATGATGGATCAATATAGGAAAATATTGATAATTTGCAGTGTTGAGACCTCTGGCATCTGTAAATCTCAGGAACAAATTTCCTGTTAAGACTGACAGCACCTTTCCCTTCTGGTCTCGAGTTGAAGTGCCAAAAAAGTAATTTCTCTAAGGACTCCTTCATAAAGTCTTAGAGACAGTTGAACATGATAGCTGCATGCATTTATTCCCAGCTGTCAGAATGTTTGGTCCAATTTTCGTTCTAGAAATGTCCATGGGTAGCAGGAAGCTGTTGTTTTTCAGATGACTTTTTTAGATTCAGAAGAAGTAGAAGTCACTTTTCACAGTGCTTCAGTCTTCCTTTTTATTTTGTTTCTTCTTTCAAGTAACCTGCTGAAACCACTGGTAGCTCACAGGAAAACCTGAAGTTTGTTTCAGAACAGTGAACAATATTTTAATATCTCTCTGATTTATTATCTAACTGGTTGTTGGCTGCTGAATAGCCAGGAAGCACACAGTTTACAATCTCACTAACAAATTACAAATCACTAACAATTTTTTTTTTTTTTTTTTTTAATGTACCTGCACAACTCGGGTCTTTGAACTTCCTTCCAGGAAAAGGATGCATTCATCAAATGTACCCAGGGACATTTTGCAGTCACAGACTGAATACTGGAAGGATTGCACTTTGTTCTGGCTTATTGTGTGTTCCTCCCATATTTTGCTGAAGGCTTTTGCATTTAGCTAGCTCTGGTTCTACAGACCACATTTGACTGGTGGTTTCCATAGTGTGTCTTTTAGGCAATAAAGCTCAAGACATTAAGGTTGCAGTTAAATTGAAAAGTATTACTTAACAGGCAATTTATGGCTTCCTGCTATTATAATGACTGCAGATTTTAAAGTTGCTTATTCAAAATATAGCCACCTTTGTAGCTAAGCATCCTGGGTAGCTGTGCAGGACACTGAGAGTATTTAAGACCATTTCACAGAACTCTCCATGGATCATCTGCTCCCTCCCACACCTGCCCTTCATGATGCCCCCTCTGGGTTTTGCAGCCTCCACACCACGCGTGGGCCCCCAGAGAACAACCCCAAGCACATCAACCCTTATGCTGCCTCAGGGACACCCCACACTCCCTAATGTGTTGCCAAATGAGGCAATCTGAATAAAGCCTTTTAAGACCCTAAGGAAGTCTGCCATTAGCTAAAATACTACAGCATTTTTAGGAAGAAGTTTTGGGAAAGGTAACCTTTTCTTCAGCTGATGGACTTGAGCCATTGTATTGCACCACAGCCTTCAGGAACAGTGCCAGCAAACTCCTGCAACTGATCTTTTCAAGGTGTCATACAGACTCCGGGAGCCTCAGGTTTATGACAAACACTGACTGCCTCTGTATCCACAACAAATGGTAAAAGCCAATCACGTGCTGTTTGCACAATCAAAATGAATAGATAAGACCAAAAGCACATACAAAAACAACAAAGTAAAATTAAGCTTGGGTTAAAAATTAAATAGCTATATATACGTGTTAAAAACATGTGAACAAACATATATACTATATGATAAAATCTCTATGTAAGCAGAAAAGCCTAGAGTTAAAAATAAATAAATAAATAAATAAGTTGTCTTACGCATACAACTTGCTTATGTATCACAGTAACAGGACTCGTTACAACTTTCTCATAGGGGTATTATCAAATAAAGTGAGTAGTACATTAAAAAAAGTAGGCAGAAGAATTCATGTTGTAGTGCTCCCATACTCTTCATGTGAAGAGAAATGCATAAATATGGTTACCATTACCTAACACCATAAAGATAGCAAATTGCTAGAAAATTGTTTCCAGTGATTGTTTACACATTTTGAAAAAATGTATTTATTAAACACTAGAAGTAAATTACATTTTGCTCATTGATTCTGCACAAGCAGTAAGCATTTAAGTGAGCTGAATATTTAGATTAAATAATCCATTCAGTTTTTCTTCCCAAATATTGGCAGGCAGAGCTCTGAAACACTGGATTTAGAATTCCTTTCCCCTTCAGTGGATTAAAAAAAAAAAAAAAAAAAAAAAAAAAAAAAAAGGCTTTTAATAGCAGAGTATTTGTAGTCTTACTGCATTTCATTCAACATCAGGCTTGAACACCTATCACACCAGGGAGAACTGATGCTGCTGCTTGCTGCTAGAGGCTGAGAGTCGTGGGTCTGGGGTTTCTTTTTTTTTTTTTCTTTTACATTTTACAAAACTGTCAGGAATTGCTGAATTCTCCAGTCTGAAAGTTTAACATAGCAGTTTAACTGACTCTGCCATGAAATTGTTGACCAATATGGAAGTGATGGATGTCAGAATAAAAGTAGGTAGGTGGTTGTTTGGAGACTTGGAATGTGACCAGCTGAGATGTGAATACAGGCTGCAGGTAAGTAGATACCTGGAAAGGCTTTTCCTTTGTTCCGAGTGAGTATCCTACCTGATAGGCACTTTGTTAGCTGAGGCTATTTCTGTGTCTAAAAAGGTTCCATGGAAAACTTTAATTTTATCTCTACATGAAATTTTTGAAGTCTTGAACTTCTGAAAACTTTTGGAGACACTGAAAATGAGAGATGCTCATACTGTTGTCCCTCTCCCGTGCAAAGAACAAAGGTCTGCTTTTTTTCCAAAACTGGGCATGTCTTCTCTCTATCTTTGGAGGTACGTCACAACTTCTAAAAAGTAAATGCCATTTTCATGGCTATTAAAAAAAAAAAAAAAAAAAAAAAAAAAAAAAAAAAGGGAAATCTTTTTTTTCATGCTTGGATGAGTAACCCTTGTACTCATCTCTTTACCATCTGTAGCCTTTCAGGAACCCTTTGTTTATTTCTAGGTATGCTTAATTTCCAGAACATCCTTCTCTGAAGGATTTATTTTCTTTCTTATGTATTCACTGCATACTAAATGTTTGCCATTTAAAAATATATGTTTTTCTTAATACAGAATACAATCTCAATATATATGGTAATATTGAATAATAAATGTAAAGCTTAAGGATGATAAAATAGTTATAAAAACACTGAAAATGTTACTTTCTTGTATTTAACTGAAAGGTGCTTTGGAACATTTTGGTTCACTTGTTCTCTTAGTAAAGCTGATGTCATTTCACTTAAGGGAGGAAGACAAATCCTGTTTTCTCCACTTTCAGCTTGGCTTCTCTGGTTTGGGTTAATGTGTTTTGATTATAGGAGAATATGACGACTGGGCTTGGATGTCTTTTCCAATTTATTAAGATGATATACTGAATGTTAGTGTATTCTTCATTCTCAGTCTATAGACCAGACACAGCAAACAGAAATATGCACATTTTCTGAACTGTGGCTTCTGGCTCAGCTAAACTTCATATGGTCATGATTATCTGGTCTGTTATATAAGCAAGACTAACAGGACCATAGTAATATAGATAATACAGATTATATACTATATAGCATGGCAAGGACAGAAAGAATACCTCTAGGTGGCATAACCTGATGACTTTTCCTTACATGCAAAGCCAATTTATGTAACCAGAGACATTACCATGCAAAGAAAATTCACAGGATAACACAGAAAAAGTGTAATAAAACAGTATAGTAGTAAAGTGTAGTAAAGTAGTAAAAAACTCTATATACATCACAGTATGTTAAGTTCATTCCATATCACTAAAAATATAGTAGGGAGATTATGCATGGTTTCATTAATGGCTTTTTGCTGAGGCTGTAAGATAGCAATTGGGAATGGATGCTGTGGTCTATGTCACTTAGAAAGCTGTCTGTACAAACAGTGAATTATCTCCCATCCCAGGAATTCATTGTGATGCACCATCAAGGTCTGCGGTTTCTTCCAAATAAACCAGCCAGGACTTAGATGGATCCTCTGTGCTTAAGTTCTGTGCATAAAGCAGAATTTCCATGCACTCACTTATAAGATTCCTCATTATATAGTTACTTTCCTGGCCTTCTTTTAAGGTGTTCTATAGTTTTCCCATGCTCCATGTTGGTCTCAAGCCATGTTTTTATTAATATAGTGCTAAGCCAAGGTTAACATTCTTTACCTCTCCAGCAGGTTTTATTAGATTGGGCCAACCTTAGTTACACAACTTCCGATTCAATTCCAGCTTACATCTGGGTGGGTTAGAATGAGGATAAAGTCCTTTCCTAGCTATCTGCAAAATTTCACTGTAGCTTCCATTGAAACACCAGGTAATGATATTTTACTGGCTCTAGTGTTAAATACTTTTTGA
Organism: Oxyura jamaicensis; assembly: GCF_011077185.1. Taxonomy (NCBI): domain Eukaryota; kingdom Metazoa; phylum Chordata; class Aves; order Anseriformes; family Anatidae; genus Oxyura; species Oxyura jamaicensis. The sequence continues at coordinate 38,759,636 of NC_048895.1, read as the reverse complement.
CTGAAATCAGATAATTACTATCTGAAAGCAGAAAATTTTCACAATTACTATCATTTTAAGTAATTCCTATTTTAGGAATTTTTGAGGCAGAACTGGCTGACTATTCACAAAAGAGAACTTCAGGCACAGCATTTCTTTAAGTTGATAATAGTATGAAAATATCTTCCTTTTTCCTAAATAAATAAATAAATAAAGGGAGACAAATCTTGTCTATTTTTTACTCTTTTCTTTTAAATGAGCAAGTTTATATTGTAATTGTAGTGTTTTGTTTTATTTATGAAACTATTGAATTTAACTGAAATATTGAAGATTGTGAAATATAGGGGATTACTGGTATGAAAATAGAATATCATCATTAAGAAATGAAATAGACAACAGGTATTCATCATATAAGAAACAATCTATAAAGCCAATACAGATGGTAAAAAAAACTTCTATACTTCCGCACACACGTCGTACTTATGTCTGACAGTGAGAAACTGGATACTATCACATAATACTAATGGTATTGACTATATGCAGTGTGCCATGAGCCTGTGCAACTGAAAGGAAAATCGCAACTCTTCTGTAGAGCAAGGCTCCTCAAGTGTGGTTTACAGTTTAGCTGAGGTTTGTGAAACCATTATATGAAAACTCAGAGGTGACACTTATGTTATGGCCATCCTCGACAGAACTGTCTCACTTTCAAGTCTCTAGTCTTCAAGCCTGTATTTCCCACTGTGCTGAGACACAGATAAGCATGTGGCTGTGCCAGGGACAAAGGCTGTGAAACATTGTTTCTGCAAATGTAAAAATACAACCTGCCCCTGGCAACAACACAGATGTGGGCCAGAACAACTGGAGCCTATTCTGCAGCTACCAACATCAGGGGCCCCCAAGGAACAGCACAGTAAATGGGAAAATCCCTCCACCTTGGGTTCTCATTACTCTTTAAAAAAAAAAAAAAAAAAAAAAAAAAAAAAAAAAAAAGATGACACGATATAGAGTGGAACTATTTCCTTTATATAGTTAAAAATGTTTGTTCATTTTATAAAAGCAGAATATTTCTTTTTCCTAAACACAACAGATGTGTCATGACAGTAGAAAGGAGGGCTGTGACATGACACACTCCTCACTGTGAAGCAAATCCTCTCCATTCTCTGATAGTTAGTGTGTATGCACAGGTAAAAGTTCTGGAGCTCAGAGGGGAGCTGACCGGGGCAGAGGCAGTATGCAAGGAAATTTTCAGCATAAGGGAAAACTGGGAGACTCCTCAGAGGAGCTGGGGTAGGGGGAGTAGCTACTGGCAAGGTACGGTCATAGTTGTGCCCCTGCAGGATGGAGAGCAGGGAATCAAGCAGGTTGACCAACCAAGCAAGGGTGTTGTGGTGTTTACACAACCTTGAAAACTATAGAAAGAGCTTGAGGGAATGGTCTGCTGTGCAAGAACACAGCGAACACCTGCAAGAGATTTATTTATTTAGTTTTATCAGCCACCTCCTTCAACAACCTCCCTGACAGGATCCCATAGATTTCTCTTTCTTCCAGTTTGTTATTCAGTTCAGTTCAAAACTGTCCTTAAAGACAGGGAACCTCTTAGCATGCTCATCTTAAATGAAATTCTTCTGCAAGTTCAGGATGCTGTCACAAGTTGTTGTTCTTTCTTTTTTTTTTCAGAAAAATACTTTCCTCAATTGAATTCCAGAACTTTTTTAAAGCTTTGGAGCTAGCTCCTCAGCATAACAGGGTGCATTGTGTTTACACACTGCACTGGGTCTGGCTGGGATGTTAACTTTCCCTGCAACAGCTCATACAGTGCTGCGCTCTGCACTTGGAGCTAGAACAGCAGTGGCATCACACCAGTGTTGTGTCTGCTGCTGAGAAGTGCTGACACAGCATCAGGACTCTCTCTAACCCTCCTAGGGGGTGGGCACAAAAGTGAGAAAGAAACATCAGCAGGGCAGCTGACCTAAACCAACCAAAGGGATATTCCATACCATATGATGTCACACTCAGCAATAAAAGGTGGAAAAAGGAAGAAGAGGGGAGAGGTGGGCTCTCGTTGCAAAAACGTCTGTCCTCCTCCCGAACACCGGCTACGTGCGTGGAGGCCCTGCTTCAAGGACGTGGTCAAGCATCGCTCATTTGTGGGAAGTAGAGAGTAATTTCTTTCCTCTGCACTTCCACATAGCCTTTACTTGTTTTGTTTTGTTATTCCCTTTCCCCCTCCCTCCTTCCCTTTCCCCTTTTTCCCTTTAGTTGAATTGTTTAATTAATAATAATATTTCCTTAATAATATTTTTTTTCTCTTTAATTAAATTATCCTTATCTCAACCCGTGAGTTGTTCTTTCCTTTACTTCTTCCCCTCCTCATCTGAGGAGGGGGAGTGAGAGAGCAGTTGTGGTGTTCAGCTGCCTAGCACGGTAAAACCACCACACACACAAGTAAACACCTCGAGTAGTCAAGGTCAGCCGCTTCAGAGCCAGCCCAGCAGCACGGCCTGCAGTGCCCGCCCACAAGTTACGGAGGGATCTCAAGCCCTTATTTTGCCAGGGGTGGCCAGGGACAGCAGCGTGACCAGGTCGCAGCTGCCATCTCTCACGAGAGAGCCTGACAGGGAGTGGAGGTTCCAGGGCAATGGCGACTGTGCCCACAGCCTCTGCCTAGAAACAGCCTCGGGGAGGGCGTCACACCTCACTGCCCACCTCGAGCAGGGAGGAGCAAACAGTGCATGTGCACCACCCACAGCCTGCTGCAGTGGTGGGTGTGGGAGCTCATGCGTCGGGGCACAGGGATTCTGTCCCTCCTCCCATTCAAGTCCATCCTACCTACTGACAGTATCAGTGACCACAGTTTTTACCATGGTCTCCACCAGGCAGAGAGCTTGCCCCAGAAAAACTGTGGCAACCCAAAGGAAGGGTCTTTCCAGGACCGTGGCTGTACAGGTCTCTGGCTGCAGGGAGTGCCAGAGGTTCCTGCTGCCGGGGGAGGAAGGCAGGTATTCCACCTGTCTGATGTGCGAGTAGGTGGAAGGTCTGGTCAGCATAGTGGAGGAGGTTGAGAGACTGAGGGCCATCAGGGACTGTGAGGGGGAGATCAACTGGTGGAGTAGCTTCTTGGCATGCCAGAGGGAAAGACACGAGGGAGATACCCCACAGTTGGTGATGAACCCCCTGCCCTGTCCCTGATGGATGGAGAGGGTTGGGAGAGGGTCCCTGCTCGGCATTGTGGGCGAACTCCCCCTTCTGCTTCCCTCGCATCCCCAGGTCCCACTAAGGAATAGGTATGTAGCATTGGACATTGAAGAAGAGGTTAGTGGGGAGGCATGGGAAGGTTCCCCTAAGAAGTTACCAAGGAAGAGGTAGTCGACTCCACCCATGCAGACTGCCTCTGCCAGGAGAGAAAGAAGGGTGGTTGTGGTAGGTGACTCCCTTCTCAGAGGAATGCCCTATTTGCAGACCAGACCTGAGCTGTAGGGAAGTGTGCTGCCTACCTGGGGTCCGGGTCAGGGATATAACTAAAAAACTTCTGGAGCTGGTTCACCCCACTGATTATTACCCATTACTCATAGTTCAAGCGGGCAGTGATGAAATTGCTCAGAGAAGCTTGCGAAATATGAAGATTGATTTTAGGGGTTTAGGGCAAGGGTTCAAGGAGCGGGAGCACAAGTTGTGTTTTGTTCTATTCCTTCTGGGGAGGTGAAGGACACAGAGCAGGTTAGGAAAACACAGGCAATGAATAATTGGCTGAGAGGCTGGTGTCGAGACAGGAACGTCAGTTTTTTTGACCATGGGGCAGTTTACTCAACCCCTTGCCAATGGATGGAATTTGTCTGTCTCGAAGGGGGAAATGAATCCTAGCAGGACTTGTGGAGAGAGCTTTAAACTAGCTATCATCATAGATATATGATGAAGGGAAGGGGGTTAAACAGGGTTCACCAGAGAATTGCCTAGGGGAACAAATCAGAAGCCGGTGGTGAGGCAGATGTCTCATCTGAAGTGCATCTGCACCAATGCATGCAGCATGGGCAACAAACAGGAGGAGCTAGAAGTGATTGTGAGACAGGCTAACTATGTCCCCCTGTGCTCTGGTGAGGCTGTACCTCAAGTACTGTGTTCAGTTTTGGGTTCCTCACTACAAGAAGGACATCAAGGCCCTGGAGCTTGTCCAGAGAAGGGCAACAAAACTGGAATACAAGTCTTATGAGGAGTGGCTGAGGGAACTGGGGTTGTTTAGTCTGGAGAATAGGAGGCTCAGGGGAGACCTCATTGCACTTGACAACTTGAAGGGAGGTTATGATGAGGAGGGGGTCAGCCTCTTCTCTCAGATAACTAATGATAGGACTCAAGGAAATGCCACAATGTGCACCTAGAGAGATTTAGATTAGATATCAGGAAAATCTTTTTGTCTCAAAGAGTGGTCAGGTGCTGGAACAGCCCTCCCAGGGAGGTGGTGGAGTCACCATTCCTCGCAGTGTTCAAGAAGTGCCTGGACGAGGTGTTATGAGATATGATTTAGTAGCTTAGTGGGTAGTATTGGTGGTAGGAGGATGGTTGGACTAGATGATCTTGTAGGTCCTTTCCAACCTTGTGTTTCTATGATTCTATGATTCTACATGACAAGGTGTTGGCAGCAGGGGTAGGGAGAGGACACTGCAAGGGTGGTCTCTGTGAGAAGAGGCAAGGGGTTATCCCAAGCCCTAAGATGGTTCTAACAGACCCGCTACAGGTTTCTTGAAGATCTCCAGGGATAGTGATGCAACCACTTCCCTGGGTGCCCTGTTCCAAAGCTGCAAAACCCTTTCAGTAAAGAAATGTCTCTTAATATCTAACTTAAACATCCCCAGGTGCAACTTGAGGCCTTTTCCCTTGTCACCTGGTACTTGGGAAAAGAGTCCAACCCCCACCTTTCTACAACCTCCTTTACGTTAATTGTAAAGTACTATAACATCTCCCTTGAGCTTTCTTTTCTTCAAACTAAACAACCCCAGCTCCCTCAGCTGTTCCTCATAAGACTTGTTCTCTAGAACATAGAATGGTTTGGGTTGGAAGGGACTTTAAAGATCACCTGGTTCCAACCCCCTGCCATGGGCAGGGACACTTCCCACCAGACCAGGTAGCTCTAAAACTCATCCAACTTAGTCTTGAACATTTCCAGGGATCCACAGTTTCTCTGAGCAAAGATATCTGAGAAAGTCTGGAAAAACACTACACAGAAACAGCGAGAGAGAGGACTGGGAAAAAAATGTGAGAAATGCAACCCTGCAGACAACAATGTCAGTGAAGAATGATGGGAAGGAGGTGCTTGAGAGGAGATTCCCTGCATTTGTGGAGAAGACATGGTGAAGGAGGTTGCCCCCCTGCAGCCCATGGAAAACCCATGCAAGAGAAGGTTGTCTGGTGTGATCTGCAGCCTGTGGGGGACCCATGATGGGGCAGTCCATTCCTGAAGGACTGCACCCCATATTACAGACCCACACTGGAGCAGATCTTGAAGAGCTGTTGTCTGTGGGAAACCCGTTTTTAACAGGTACTTTATTGGTATGTTATCTCATTGTCTTCACTGTAGCCCACAAGCTTTCCCATCTTATTTTCTCCCCCTGTCCTACTGGGGAGGGGGAGTGAGAGCATCTGGGTATGAATGTGGCAGCCAGCCAACGTCATACCACAGCATGTACAAACAACAGCTATATTTAACTGATGAAATAGCCTATTAAAATGAGAGACTGCTAAAGGCCACCCCTGCCACTTAAATAAATAAATAAATAAAACCAAAAGTAATTCCCCAGTTTTGAAATATAACTTCACCAAATTCAGCCATCAAAAACTCATAAATTCACCATGGTGACTAACTGCTTTTTTTGGCTTTTAAATTTTCAGCCTTTGAGAATCACTTGAATTCTGGATGAAACGTATTCCTCTTTTAAATTAAATATCTGATTCATTTTATTTCCTCAGAGACTAAGCTGAAGTGATAAAAGCTTCAACAAAAGTTGCATGAGCAGTACTAATATTGTTTTTGCATCCATTACACTAGATTCAAGTAACTTTTCTTGAATATTAAAGTTATTCTCTTTTCTTGATAGCAAATTGTGTATTATGGTTAAAAAAATATTCCATTTCTTTGGTTTCAATATTTGTGTTGCATAAAGATGGAGCAAAACTGAGCTTTGTAATATCTACTCAGAAAATACCATGAAATTCCTTCCTGTGTGTTACTAAGGAAGAAGGGAAATTCCACAATCCCATAGCATAAAAATAAATATTCCATTGGTTGTATACCCAGCTAAGACTAATCATAGAATCATAGAATCATTAGGGGTGGAAAAGACCTTCAAGATCATCTGATCTAACCATCACCCTACTACCAATGTACACTAAACCAAGTCCCTATGCACCAGGTCCAACCTTTCCTTGAACACCCCCAGGGACAGTGACTCAACCACTTCCTGGGCAACCCGTCCCAATGCCTGACCACTCTTTCTGAGAAGAAATGTCTCCTCATTTCCAACCTGAACCTCCCCTGGCACAACCTGAGGCCATTCCCTCTAGTCCTATCACTAATTATACATATAAATAAATATTTCTGTATATGTAAAAGGTTTCAGATTTTTTTTTTGTTTATTTTTTCTAATCATGTTCACTACTATGTGGTCTAATGGTTGTAATAAAGCATGATATCCCACTCAGAACAGAATTAAAGTCCCACATACCTGTATCTATCTTTCCCATACCAAATGTATTTTCTCCTGAGCTACCACATATCCTACAATTTAATGTACTTCCTAACTGCATCTACTTAAAAACTGCTTATTTTTCTTCTGCTTTCCCCACGTTTTAAGTTCTAACTTTCTAAAGTCTAGTTACTTCTTATTAGAGTTTAGTGAATGTGCAAGAGTTAATCATTTCTTCCCCATGATTTCTAGAATCCCTATCTCCTAAATCTGGTTTTGTTCTAAGTCATTTATTTTATCCTTCAGTCATTAATTTATCCTTCAGGTACTTCAGGTTTGACTTGATTTATAATTCCCTGACATGTCATGTCTGTTAAATTGTCCTTTCCAAATGTATCTGAATGTATAATTATGTTAAACATGTATTCGCTCAACATGTATCCACTCAACAAATATCTTAGTGTAGTCATCAGATTTTTTAGGTGTATAATTTCTGCAGCATGTTTTTAGATTTTGTCTTTTTTAATAATAGAGTTTTATTTGTGTTTCCTCCAGATAAATTGAAACTTGTGTTACATTAAATGATTATGTTAAGTTACCAAGAGCAGAATTGTCTCTTCAGTCTCATTGAGGTTAAATTCATCCACAGGCAGAGTCTTTGCTTCACTCAAAAGGAAGACATTTTAAACATTCAACAGCTCTAGCTAAGAAACTCCTCAGAATACAGATCATCAGAAAAATTAGCCAAGTTCTGGTCACTTTAGTTTAGTCTAATGCCTCCTAAAGTAATGAAAAATTCCCATTGACCTCAAAAGATCAGGTTCTCGTTGCATGCAGGCTGATGATTAAAGCTAATTTAGAATGGGATGTTGGGGCCAAATCTGACACTGACTGATACAACTTGATTCTATCTAGTTCTTGAAGACATACTTACATCCTTACTAACAGATGAACAAGGGAAACACAACATGTATTGGCAACATTTTGTGTAGGACCAGTCTATTTTGATGTGTAAACTCCAACACCCATCAGAGCAGGCAAGGGACATCAAACTAATTTAATTGTGCTGTTTATACCACAGTGAGGTGATGTGTAAAAAAGTATGTAAGTAACATAACACTGTGTGGGAATGAGCTTAAGCCTACTTAGTACATAGAGATTATTATAAAGATACATATGCATGAATGCCCACAACAGCAACCTGGCATCTTTGTCTTCAAATGACAGGTGATTTTTCCCTCATTAGCAAAGGAATCACAGTGTATTTTTATATAGTCAATGGAAATCTGACAGAAGGGAATGCTAAATGTTGAAATTTCGATTCCAAAGACTGAAGACATTCATCAGTGGGGAAGACAGTTATGTGCAGTGGTGAAGAATCTCCTATTGGAGTCTTTGGAGGAACCTTTCAGTTTTTAAATTCGTAACCAATTCATCTTGATCCTTGAAAACCCTTCAGGTCTGAGTGTTCCCTACAGTGTACAAGATGTAATTAAAACTCTGTTTGTCTGAGATCAAACCTGAGGGAAATTGCCTGAAGTTGAGGGCAGTAGTCAGTTCAATTTAAAATAACCTTCTGAAGACAACATGGGCTTTGTTTTTTTGCTTGTTTATTTTTTAACCTGGCATCGTCCTACCAATTTTTGGGTGGAATTATTTAATTAAATGTGGGTGTTATTTTGAATAGACAGATTTGTTTTATGAAGAAACAGAATTTCTAGGAAAGATCTATTATGATCAGAGTAGAAGGATGCAGGACATTTGTTTTGTGTCCGTCATATTTTTTTCCTTACCAATAAACCAGTGGGGTTTCAAAGCCAGACACTGCAGCTTGAGGAAAGAAATGTCAGCCACATTTTGCATCACAAATGCAAGGCAAGTAATTGTAACTGCCTTTCAAAAAAGCCTAACAGGACATCTGCCTGTATGTGAAGAGTAGGCGTATATCTAACAGCACATAGTTATACTGTTTGCAACTTTTCAGGACACTTTATGTAACTTTCATATGTTGCAGAAAGTTAAGAAAAGCATTAAATGACAGTGGGAACATTAACATTTACACTCCCCAGCACAGGGCAAAGGACTCTACAAGCTGGAAATCAGTTGATTCAAGGCCTGCTTATCCAGTAGCAGGAAAAACAATGCCCAGAAAATTATCTTAATGGATTTTTTTCCTCGTGTTTGGGTCACCACAATTCTATCCTAGCTACATTTACTGGCAAACTTACTAAACAAACAAGGCTGTCCAAACTCTCCATCTCATATGCTAGCTGGAAGTGGAAGTTTGATTACACACACCCTTGTTATGGACTGATCATTATCTCTTTGCATATGATTTGAGGGGTGCTATTTTTGTGAGACAAAAAGGGCCAACAGAACTGCATGCAAGTACAGTTTGTAGGTTTTCTGTCCTCTGCCAACTAATTGTTAGTGATCTATCTAGTGGAGAATCTATTGCTTCATTTTAATTGTTGGGAAAACAATGTTTAAGCAATGCACACCTTTCTGTGGAGAAAAGCAAAAGAGACAGAAGCAGACAACAAAATAGTCCTTCACTTCTTTTAGCCACTCACAAGAATTATAGATGAAACCATACACAAAAATGCATTGGGGTCAAATTTGTCAAAGCTGAGATGCAGTAATACTGGTTAATATGCCTGCAGTACCTATGTACCTGCTTCTAAGTAGACCACCCAAATGACAGAGACATCTGAAGGGACTAAATTACACAGAGCTAATGCATCCCAATTTGGTCACTTATTTCACATAAATGATAATACTTGAACAGAATTTCTCTTTGGAGAAAATAATGAAAATACAGGATATAGAGGGGTGCCTTTCTTGCTCTACAGAACAGCTCTTCAAGTGAATTATTTCACATTCTTTACCACAAAGAATATTTTTAAATTAAGATATTAGTTTAGGTGATTTTTTTTTTTTTTAATTCTGTGAAAACTTGCTATCATGAAGCTAATGATAAGATTGAAGTTAATACTAGAAAAGAATTTGAAGGTAGAATTGCTGACTGTGGTTAAGGGTCTGATGCAGAACCATGAAGAACAGCAAATACCACAGAAGTCAAAGTTTCTCAAAAAATATTTAAGCACTTACAAAAATTTTTGGTACCTTCAGCAAGATTTTAAAATTATACTTTGTATAATTTGTCTGCCTCAGATTTTAGATAAGATTTTCATGGTCATTGTAAGTGTAGCGTTGATTATTTTTTATACCGCAATACTGCACCTTATCCTAATCTGTTTAGTTTCCCAGTATATAGTTTCTAGGAGACTAGATCCAGGGAAAGCTACGGGAGACCTCCACATGTTTCTTGATGTATATAACTAGGTCTGAAAGAACATATAATCTGAGTAATAGTCTATAGATGGTATTCAAAGCCACTCTAATACCAGTCACAACAGTTCTGCCAAAGCAGCTATATTGTGCCCATATTTAGGGAGAAAAGCAAACAGAGCCAAGAACTATTCACTTACATTTTGCATCTGACAAAACTGTTTCATGTCAACGTGGCCAAAAAGACCATGGCTTTGGGAAAAACTACTTTTTGAACTCAGTCCAGAAAAACAATGTGAGGACCATTCCCCAAGCAGATAATGGCTTAGGGGCATTTCAAACATGGACAAAAATCCACGCTGGACTGGGAGTTCAGCTGAGTTTTATATTTGTTTTCCTTTGGGACATGAGCAGATGATTAAGAAACCATTGCAGTATCTTTGTAACCATTGCCATAAACTGGACTAGGAAGGGGAGGCTAAGCATCCTCCCATTTTGGGATCTTGTCTGAGCTGGGTGACATCCCAGATATGGTCCCCAGCCATCAGTGAACCCAGCAGGTCTGAGTGTGTTTGGCCAAGACAGACTGTCACCCCAGGGACATGCTTCTCTCTGATACAGCTTGTTCCCTTGAGGTCATCCATTGCTCTCTCCTCTAGGATGTTTACCAATGAAAAAAATAAAAATAAAAAAAATTACCCCCCACTACCCTCTTAGCAATCATACACTTTGTCACAGGAAGATAATTTCATAGATTAGACATCCCAACTTTTACACACTCACACAGCTGAACTGTTGTTCTCTCCTGAAAAGAGCATGATATAACTTTGATTACAAAAAGCAATTTAATGTTAAAATGACAAGCTTTGCATTTCATCAAGAATAGCTCTAAATGTGAACATGAAAAAGAAGGTATATGAAAAAAAAAAAAAAAGCACTATGAAAGTAAGATGTGAAAGGTATACTTTATTCTACAAATACTGAATAGAAAATATTTAAAAGACAGTTCAATCATAAAGTATAGACAAAAAAAAATCAGTGACTTTTTCACAAAATAGCAATTTTGGCTAATGCATGCACTTTCTCTTTTATGTCATGAACTGGTAGAAAACGTGGGGGGGGGAATATTAAACTTCTCACTGAATTACTCTGCTCAGCCATGAACATTTAACTATTTCTGTATAATTTCAGAAGGTGTTAAACAATGTAATTCAAACATTGTTGTGTAGGAATAACCAAAAATTCCGTGACTGTAATGCACAGTTTATGTGAATAGACTTGATGATACTCTAAACCCTTGGATGCCACTGGCAGACTGCACAGCCTCTGTCTGTAGTTGGTGCAGAGACATTGGTGGCAATAGGTTCAATAGCATTACTGGAAATAGTTCTGTAATTATTACAAAAATAATGGTGATCCCAATGGTTTTAAGGTATTAATATGACTGCCTTTTTCCAACAAAAAGAAAGCAGACACAAAAGAAAAATGTTCATGTGTTGGTGTATTTTGTATGGTTTCTGTAAAATGCCTTTCTAGCCCATCTGCCTAATGGCTGAATAATTTGCCAAGTTGCCTATATCATTTGAAGTGGGAGGGGATGAGGTGTTCATGCACCTGAACTGGAAAAATCTTCAGCATCTTCCTGGTGTGGAGGCTTGGGCAATGAGCAGCCCAAAGAGCTGGTGGAGCCTGCAGCATGGCTGCTCAGGAGAACACTTTGTGCCATATCAGAAAGAGATGAGATGACTGTTTTTTCCAAAGAAAGTCCTTTAATAAATTCCCTTTCCATGGAAAATGTAAATGTTGTCAGTCCTCCTTCCCACTGAAAACAAAGGCTTCAAAATATTGGAATCGACCTAGGATGACAAGTCCAAGCTTTACAAAGGAGGTAAGCAGTTTTTTGTTGTTGTTGTTGTTTTTAAAAAATTCTCTGCTTTGTTGTGGATTTCTTTTTATACTGTGTAATATAACCACACAAGCTGGACTGTTTTTTCTTGTGAAGCTTGGCAGAGTGGTTCTGCATATTAATTTCACCATTTATCAAATGAATTTTCATAACGTTGGATACTATCAGCTTGACACAGAAGAAAAATGCATAGCAAGTAAAATACATTTTAAGTAACTGAGTGGATTCTAAAATATTAACTAGGAAAAAAAAAAGTTATTATTATTATTATTATTTGAGTTTATGAGCTTATTTTCTGTTTAACAGCTTGTTGTCCAAAATTTACATTTTCTCATAGTGTTTGATTACACAAAAATTTAGACTCTTCAGACATCAAGAACAGTACATAAGATGAGACTAGCATGCCTTGTGCACATTCCTTTCCCAAAATGGCTAGCTGTCATCTTAGCACCAGTTAGATCTCTCTCTGACACACAACGGTGTTGGGAAACAAAAAGTACATTTTTGGTTTGCAACTGTCTCTGGCTGCCTCACTGCTGCTATTAGTGAAAAAAGACATAGTGATGCTGCAGTCACACAGGGGAGTTAGCCCTGCTTGGGCTTTAGCCCTCAATACTAGCCATGGTCTCTTTCCCTTACACAAATATTTCCATCACTACAAAATCTTTGCTGCAAATCAAGAGTGCGGAAACAAAAATGTAAAAGGTTGTTTCATCAGCAAACACCATATCTAGTACTATGACATTTAAATCTTCATCAAAGCTGCCACGGGCCAAACTGACCTTTTGTTAAGAAGAGCTAGCTGTTCAAATAAAAGTTTGCTTTAACAATGTACTCTTCAAAAGTGTAAAACACTTCATGTTTGCTTCTTAAAAATTACTTTCTCATTACTGTTCAAAGTTATTACTGATAACAAAACCTACAAACCTCAAAGTAAACAAAAGGTAAAGAGAAAGAAAACTGCTCATTTCTGAAAAGGTTATACAAATAGCTGTAAGAATCGTTAAAGACATTTTTGTTGTTGTTTTTGAGTAAGAAGTATTACATTTGCTTTGCATTCTTAGGTCAATAAAGCACAACACCAAAGGATTTTAAAGCTAGTTTTAAAGCAGGTAACTGTGATATGCTGCATTAAAAGGCTTATGTGCTGCTGGATCTTCCACAGCCCACAGCGGCCATTTTGTGCGGGCAAGAAAGCTTTAAACCTCAACATCATGGCTTTCAAGAAATAGTAAAAATCAGCTATTTTTCCTTTAAATATTGATGTATGTCTATATACCCATTCCCCAAGGTCTTCTCAGCAGCAGAATCCCATTCCAGCCATCTATGGGGCTTCTCCTTTTCTGCTGCTGCTGAGGATTTTCTCAGGGAGCCACAGGGGTGCCCTCACTTATCCCTGCCTTCTGTTGCACCCACATTCTCTTCTTCATCATCCCATGTGGGAACTTACCCCCATATCTTCTCTTCTCTATTCTTTTTTCCTTTACATAGGTTAAAGGTAGAATTCCTGCATTGAGGTTGTATATGTGTCAAGTGGATAAGCATATGTTTGAGCCCAACATGAAATAGCATGTTGGTGACAAGTTTATACTACAGTTATGTGCTTTGTAAATCCTCTGTTCTGCTTTTTCTTATTTTATTTTATTTTATTTTATTTTATTTTATTTTAATTTTGCCTTCAAGGCCACTTGAGCACTCAGAGTTTCGTATCAGTCCCCTTCAAGCTGATTAGATTTTCCTCTTTCATTTTCATTCCTGCAGTTTAACAGGTTTTTCTTTGCTAATAAAATCACTTTGGCAGCCTCATCATGTACTTTCATTTCATTTGTGACAATCCCAGATGCTGTTTGTTTGATTATTCTTAATTCCATTATTAGGTTTAAATAGTTTCTTTCAAGGAGTCCGTTGTTCCCTTTAAATGCCCTTTGGTCACTCATGACCTTGGTTTGCATTTTGATACTCTCCTTCTCTCTTTTTCCAAGTTCAAAAGATAAAATTCTCTTTCTTTTTCATTCTTTTGACTCAGTAATCTGAGGACCCAAGTTAGTACTCTGGATTTCTTTTGGCCAGTCCCTCATGTGCCTCTATCAAAATTTCCTTCATAAAAGGCAACTCCTTATCCTTTTCTCATAATTGCCTTCCTAGTTCTCCCTGTAATGTTGCTACACTTCCCTTTGACTTAGAGTTTCACTCGAACACATGGCACAGCTGCTGAAACAATAGCCTGCAACCAATTGTTGTATTTTAAACTAATAAAGCAGGTAATAGTTGCCAGCACTAGATAAACAGCACATTGAAGTTTATGTTTTGCACAGAATGTGTTGGATTATTATTATTTTTTAATTCCCACACTTCTTTATAACTGAATCACTGATTTCTAACTTTCTGGTGCATGGTGTGCATGGTGGTCTCCTGGGGCACTCTTGCACTCACAGTGCAGCAGCGGGGAAGATGCAAGTAAGGAAGAAGTCTACCAAAAAAAAAAAAAAAAATCGGTTCTGTTTATGCTAGCTTTGATATTGTTTGATTTTTGAGTCGGAGCATGCATCTGATGCTTCCACGCTGAACGGGCAAAGCTGATTGTTTCAAAGGAGGCATGGAGGCAGCCAGGGTGGGGGCAGTAGAGCCAGGAGCCATCCCATCCCACACGCCGTGCTGAGCGCAAGCCAGGAGGGAAAAGCCGCTGTTCTTTCCTTCGAGAGGAAGGCTTATTTTAACCAACACGAGCAGTGAGGGAGGCATGCCACAGTCTTTCTTTCAAACACCAGGGCTGGGCAGGAGCCAGAGTCCATCAGCTCAGGACCCCGGTGTCCCCAGTGCCACCTCAGCAGTGCCACAGCAGCACTGCAGCCACCCAAGCAGCCACTGGGCTGGGCCTATCCATGCTGATGGGCCTGGCTTCCACAAGAGCTGCCTAAACACTGTTTTACAGCTATCTCTGAGGGTCCCTGTCCTTAAGTCTCCTCACTCTCAAGAAGGCAGTACTAGCAGAATTAAAATCCTTTGGAACATAGGAGACATTTGGAGCCCTAGAGTTATGTCAAAGTGAGGACAAACTGTTCATTATCCTGGACAGCAAAAAAGACATGCTCGAGGGGAGCGGGTGGTGGGTTTTCTCTCACTTCCTTCCTTCCTTCCTTCCTTCCTTCCTTCCTTCCTTCCTTC
>NC_048895.1:38728166-38743166 GCF_011077185.1 Oxyura jamaicensis | reverse complement strand
AGAAAAACAGTGAATATTGCAAGTTTAATTAAAACTGTATGTTTTTTTTAGGACTGTGTGATGGATGGAGTAGTTAGGTAGTTATCCAAAGATTGTACACACTCGTAATAGAGCATGTTCTTGGCTGCTGTCCAAGAAGAGCCACCAGTGCTGGCTGGAAGATGGAGGAGGTGGTGGATGAAGAGACTTTTTCTAGATGTGACAGGAGTTACTCTCACTGAAAATCATAGTTGCTGTGGGGATAGGGCACACATTTTTTTGGTGTGTGGTATAGCTTTCAGGGGATGATAAGCTGTCCATCTCCATCCTGTTGGAAGGATCTTTATGAAATCACCTTATAAACTCTGATATACAGCTTAAGTTCTCACATGGTGTTTTTCATATGTGGATCCACAAGCACTTAACAGGGCTAGCTCTACAGTTCCTGGGAATCAGCTGAAAGCATTTTTCTTCAGTCCAAGAGGATCAAAATGAAAGCACACAATGCAAGGATATTTGACTGGTCTGGTCATTCTCCTTTATTCTGCCCAGTTATTTGTACCAGGCTTCTCACTGTTCTCCACTGTATTTCTCACTGTGTGCTTTTCCATAAAAAGTATTTTCTATAAAAAGTATTGAGTAACTCTGATCTATGAAAACACCTTTTTAAAAGAGCCTAAACCTTTTGTTTGAAATCTTTTTGGCACAGTGTTGGCTGGTGGCAGTAGCCCTGTTTGCTATAAACAGAAGGGGTTTGCCCAGCAAGCCAGGAGCAGACCTTGAACCTAAGTCCCTTAAAATTTTCTTGGTTCTTTGGCACATTGCCTCCTACCAGCCTCCTCTATTTGCCTTTCACAGGGTGGACAGGAACTGAACCCTGCTCCTTGTGGCTGCAGGTAAGGCTCCACATGGGCTATGACAGGTACAGAAAGTCCTGTCTACGTGTTCTTCTTGCGTAGGAGTGAATGGGAACAGGGTAGCACAGAGTCAGGTCAGTCTCCGACATGAGACTTCAAAGGAGAGTTTCTGTTCACAGACCTAGGACTCTGCTGGTAATAGTGTCACAGCAGTGGTGAGAAATTGTCTTTTTAATTCTGTGTCTAAGGTCACAGTCCATAGAGAAGTTGTTAGGTTTTCTTATTTTCTTTTAATGGGTATAAATGACAGTGAGAGAGAACTGACAACTATTTCTTTAAGGTCATAAGCAAACATATAAGCAAGAACAGGCTCCCAGAAAAAAAAAAAAAAAAAAAACACTATATATCTATATTTATCTATCTATATATATATACATATATATATAATTGCATACTTTTTTTTTATTTTAAATACCCACATACTAGCATAATTACCTTTAGCTAAAAAAATAAGATTAAAGAACCTACATGCTTCAGAAGCAAAATTCTGACAATATTAAAATTGATTCTACGTTGAATTCCTAATTGAGGAAATAAGTCTCATGTATAGGTAACAAAAGGAGCTAATAGACCATGAGTACAGTTACTTGGAAAAATGGTGGGTTAGGGAACCTGAAATTCTTGGTGGACTTTTGCACGATACATTGACAGTTTTCTGTTGCACTAACATTTAGAAAGTCCCCTGCCTACATACACATTTCAAAAACAGTTGATTTCTCTAGTTAGATGATGATACCTAGTTATCATGATGATACTTTTTGTTGTTGTTGTTTGCTTTTTAATGCAATTTATGGTGTAATTATCAGAGAAGTGACTCTTTTACAAAATACTTGGCTTGGAAGTACCACGATTTGAACAGAGCTGTATAAATAAATGAGTCTTCAGATGCTTAGAGTGTAGTAAAGAAGGAAAACAGCTTTTTGGAATGAACATCATATAGTAAAATGTTCTCCTGTAAAATATTTTCAAATTAGCAGAAAAAAAAGATGCTTTTTTCAGCACCTATGAAAATACAGTTAACAATGGTATTTGAAGCTATACCTGGAGACATACTTTTTTTTTTTTTTTTTTTTACCTCTGGAAGGAAACCTATCATAAATAAATAAACATAAAATAATTATTCAAATATACAGTAATATATTTTGTTTTTTTTTCCAAGCCAAAATTGTTTTTTTACAGTTGATTTTGTCCTGTTTCAGAACTGTGCAGTTAATTCCTAGCAAACTACTATCTCAGACAATTAAATTGAGGAGATAATATGTATATAAACTATCTTTCTGAAAAGAGTGTCTGTATTTTCAGCTGTCATTAAGTTGAATGAGCAGGGTATGTTTCTCCAATATGGTGACAATTTGATTTTTTTTCTGTTAAATGTTTTGATTAATTTTATTCTGCTGAGAAATCTATTGTGTTGTTTCTAAAACATGCTATACATTTTCATTACTGCTGTTCTAGAGAAGTTTATAATATTGCAGAAAATGTTATTTCCTTAATACAGGTTTTTTTTGTTTGTTTGTTTGTTTGTTTGTTTTTTCCAGAGGAACCTAGGCACTGACTGTTTCCGTGTGTGACACTTGAGCACTGGAACCTATTACAAAGCCAGACTCCTCAGGATTTCTACAGACACCTTGGAGTAGGAGCTTCAAAATCAGCTTGCTTAACAGTATGCTGAGCTTGAAGCCAAAGAGCTGAGCTGTCCATTTTTTGAATTCAGTCTCAGGTGACTCAATGCTCACATACTCGAGCACATCCTATGAACTACCTTTGCAGCTTAGCTTTTTCTAAGTTATGTACCAGAAAGGTCAGCATAGCTGAGAAGCCCTGAATTTCAACCAGGCCAGTGAAATATCCACAGAGAGCTAGCTCAGCACAGTCACTGGGTGTTAAACCACAGCTGGATTCTCAGCCTTCTGTCCTTGTTTAGAGAAGGAAGATAGGTATTTTAGTCCTTTATCTTGAAAAACGCTATGTAGTGAAATACAATATTGATTTAGGCCAGCCTGGGAAAACAGGGAATGTGAGAAATAATTAAGAACTTTTAAATTATACCTTCTTCATATTCCTGAAATAAATATAGTTGAAAAGTTATTTCCTTCCTGAAAAGAGAGTTTTCTTCTATATCTGTATAGTAATTGAAGCTGAAGCTAACTCCTTGCAGGGTAGAATGGCCCTTGATTTTGTTCCTGGATTTCTTCTTGTGCTCTGTGATCCTAAAACAGAAATGTTATTTTTGTTTGTGAGATATCTGAAGTTTTGTTGAAGCCTACCAAATTGTTGTTTCCAGAGCAGGCACCTGAGGCTTTGTTTTCCATGCCTTGAGGCCTGGCATGAAGGTATGGTAGGCCTCAAAGGTTTTTTGGAAGTTGCAGGACTCTAGGAAACCAAACATAGAGTTCAGCCTTGGGAACGCTGACATTTGGGATCCATCCCTTGGGTGAAATACCTTAAGGACTGTCCTTGGAGAGAGCAAACTGATGTGACCCCACAGGAGAAATGGGAAATAAACTAACATGGATTTTGGATAAGCAAAGGTCCAATTCAAAAGCTCTCCCCAGCCTTCTTTTATTTTGCAGAACACACTCTGGAGTAATTTGAACGCATAGCTTCATTATAATTATCCATGACAGCCATGAAGTAGACAGCTATGACTGCATTCAGGAGTCTTGGTGGCACGGAGACGTGATACATACAGTAAACTTTTCTCCTCTTGAATATTTCAAGTACAACACCTATATACAGTTTACATCCCAGTCACATTTAATTCTAATATGAATGCAAGTGAAATATATACCTTGTGTTACAAGGGTAAGTTTTCAGCTCAATAATTAAAAGAAATTCTAGGAGTCGATCTGTATCTTAGCGGGGAGAAGTTCTGAGGCTTCTGATAAGAATATATCCAACAACAGGAAGTATAGCATGAGCTCTTTACCTGACCATCTCTGCTCCTCATAAAGGATGCTAAAAGTTGTTCTGACTCTTGTGCTTCTTGCTGTTGAAGTCAGAGCTATGAGTCCTCACCAGCAGCATGGCTCCTGAGTGTTAACTGTGATATCTCAAGGAATACCTCTGCTGCAGAATGTTGCATGTCACAATGTTAACAGTGGCTAATGGTTTTGCTATTACTTATTTTATTTTGGGATGACAATGATAGATCTTTGTTTTAAATATAGATGTACTCATTCCAGTTAGCTTGAATGTAATGTCTAAATTGCTTGGAAGTATCTCTTTAAACACATATGTAAGGACAAAAGACTCCTGCATAGTGAAGCAGAAAAGTTTATCAAGTGAGAGGAAACACAGGGCAAAGAAAATATATTTAATGTTACAGAAATGCAAAAGGGCTCTGATACTGCAGAAGACCAGTATTTTTTCACTACTGCTCTATAAATCTCTTAATTATCTCTTAAAACAGGAATGTGATTCTGGATTTTGGATGACACATTCATTCACACATTCACGCTTGGTCCTTGGTACTTGAATCTCTGTCAAAACTCACACCCATATTGCCATCCACATGTGTCTTTCCAATCTTTTCTGTCCCTGAGGTTCAAGGGTGACATTCAGCAGAAAAGGAGTGGGGGGGAAGTCTGGTGCTTTGGAGACCTTACACTCACGATCCTCCCTGCCCACCTTCCTGTCTTATTTAAATGATCCTGGCTCTGGGTAGTTTCTAAGCCTCTATCATGGATTGCTTTGCATGGAGTGCCATCATTTAATCTTGAGGAAAACACTCGTGACTGGGTGCAGAGCAGATATTCTCAATAACATGCGTCAGGCCTTAGCCTGCTTTCTGCTGTTGCACAGTTAATTTATATACAATGTGAAGGAAAAGAGTACTTTACAAAATACATTTTTATTAAAACCTCAAGGATGAAGAATTGCCATCAGTAAGAACAGACGCAGAGTAATTGGATACTAAATGTACAACATAATGACTTCCGCTAAAAATGTGGCTTTGAAGGATACTTGCAGATACCTTTTTCTTATATAGAAAATGGTTTGGAGATTATGAATAAATAAAATGGAGAGAATTGAACCTTTTTTAAGAAGTTCACTAGCACAAAATGTCTTTGAGAACAGCGAGTAACTATATGAATAAAGACCATGATTTAAGATACTTTCTTGTAAGGATTTGTTAAATTATACAGCAAATGCATATTACTATGTCTAATACTTAAGGTTAGGGCCATGCTACCATAGGCTCTGCAAGAAGACAGAAGAAGGACATGAGGCAGAAAATATCTGTGAGATTGTGGAAACCACTGTGGTTGCTTTCTTTGAGCACACAGCAGTCAGCCAACATGCTGAGATGACAGCAAGGAGAGCTGTGGGGAGACCCCAGCCCATCTCCCTGCTCTCATGTCTGGTCAGGCACTGGCCAGCTGTGGTCCACAAGCTGCAGAGCTGAGGGTTTACTCACCCATGCAGCTGCCCTTCACAAGAGAGCTGGCTCAAGCTCAAGTAATTTAAAGTACAGGTAAGTTCATGTCTGTCATCTGACATCTGAACAGAAATGCCTGCTGTTTCTGAGCGTTTCCCTTCTCTGACTTGTTAGTAAAATCTTTTGACTGCCTTTTTCAGTAGATGTAAATCCACTCCTGTTTCTTTGTATTTTGGAAATGTTGAAAGAAAAAAATGTGACGTGTCCCTCATATTGTATTTTTCTGAAGGTTGCAATTGTGCACATTGTTTGGTATCTTTAGATTTTCAGAGGTGGAACATGTAACAGTAAGGCAAGTCTCCACTACATAACCATCAAACAGATAATTTAAGGTACCAGAATGACATATATTCTTTAGCTGAGCCTGCTAATAGCTGCAAATTTCACCTAGAAGTAACAAAAAAAAAAAAAAAGCTATAAAAGCTATATAAAAAATGAAAATTCATTGAATGTAAATTCAACACAGACTTTTTTTTTCCTGATTGATTCATATTTTATTGATTTTTTTGGTTAACAGAATGAATAAATGACTATCACCATTTGAACTGGAATATCAGTGCTAATATTTTCATTGCACAGTGAGATTTTGTGTTTAACAGTTAATATGACATTTACAGCTGTGTTGAAGGAAAAATCCAAATGACCTTTGTTATACTGCTATACCATGAAGGCCAAAACTGTCCAGTAAAGCTGCTTAGGGTTTTTTTAATTATTATTATTATTTATTTTTTATTAATTATTAATTCAAAACTTTTCCTGGAAAATGTCCAGTTTGAAATTATAAAATAAAAGTAGTGAACAAGACACCTAGAAAATAGACAAGGAGTAGGCAGTCATGGCAGTCATCAGGACAAAAGAAATTCTGGTTCATGTTCTTCCTGTATTCCAATTACTATCAGTTATCAATAAAGGTCTAACAATAATTTCTAAAAAAAAATGAATGGTAATAAGAAAAAAGAATTTTAAATACTGTCATTGTGTAAGGTGGGGAAATTATCTGTTCTTCAGTCTCAGTAGCTGCAACCACCTGAAGCACTGCCTACATTTTATAAGTGGTATGAAAGCATGGATGTTTCACAGAAACAAAAATTATAGAAAACACAGCAGGAGTGGTGGCAAAACATTATCCCATCTGCATGTTTCAGGGAAGTGTAAACTATACCTAAACTACTGCTGGTAGAGAAATATTTATCAAATCAAAGACAGATAGACTGCTCTTCAGTGCAGGTCCCACAGACTTAGTGGCCAGCCTGCTTCATGCCCAATTGAGGGCATACCTACCAGCAGCCAGGGTAGGAAGCCATTGGCTTTGTCCGTGCTGGAGACGGAGAGGAAAAGAGTGGTTCTACAAATCTTTTCTTCTTGGGGCTGAAGGACAAGCAAGGACATAGGGGCAGAAACAGCTCCTGCTGTGCAGGCAGTGTCCTCTGCCCTTTGTGTCCCCCTCTGGTCTCCTTCCTCCCAACCTTTTCTCTTCCTACAGTATTAGGATGAGATTCTGCCTCAGTTTTTGACATTGTTCTCTTGGGAGGCACAGAAGGGTGCATTTGCCAAAGCAGTAAGGGAGAAAGGAGGACAAGGATGATCACCTCGCTTCCAGGGGTGAAAAGCATCTACAGCATTTCCTGTAGCACTGTAGAACAATCCTGGGCTCCACCACCCTCAAGTTGCCCCTTAAAACTACCACATCCTTCTTTGTTACTTGCAGCCTTCCAGTGACATCCTTCCAACAGCTGCCCTCCTCTCACAAATATTTTGCTGTCCCGCCACACTGATGCCTAGTCCTCACCCAGCAAGGTCTTTTGCCTGACTGTGTCACATATTTGTATCAGCACTCCACTCTGAGTGCATTTATTTCCCTCTCAGACTTGTACAAAAAGCCCATTAACAAAGACATATGTCTGCACTTCCATAATACCTTACCTAATGAAGACGATCTTTCCTCTTAATGAAATGCAAATGGCTCAGCCATTAATAGTGAAGACACTACAGCACCACTATTTGTTTTAAGAATGAGTTAAAACTTACTTTTATATTTTCAGTGTTTGCTCCTCTATCCACTCAACCTTGTATTTATTTAATCTTTGGCTGCTCACAAAAAGCAGATCAAATAATCATCTATTTGGACAATAATGGGTAACCTCTCAATAGTTACAACCCAAATCAGTCTGTCATGGTGTCAAGTTTACACTTCTATAATTTTGATTCTACAAAATGAGTTTGACTTGGAATTTTAATCCAATATTACCTCCATATTCAAAAAGAAGCAATTAAACTGTCTTTAATCTAAATTTAAATAGCACAAAGGAAAAGGCAGTAAAAAACAGTTCAAAGTTTGCATTTTCCAGTAACATTTCTTTGTCTACCTTGAGCTTCTTAAAAAATCATGCTGAAGGTATACTTGGCAGCTGTTTTATAATTATAAAGCTATTAAGCTTGTGTAGGCAAAAGTAAAACGTTTTTTTCCTAATTAACTAATCATATTCTTTTTTTCAGGGAAATAGTCTTCTACAAAATGGTGATGTGAAGATGGAAAGTTTTGAGCAGGAGTATGTTGATTATAATATATTTTCTTACAAAAATCAGTCACATCTCCCCAGTTAATTAAGTCTGTCCTTTGGTAGCAAGTTTACCTCTCTGCCCGGATAACGCACGTTCTTTCTCCCATGGCTTCCTTTATAGATGCTGCACAGTGAGGTGCCAGGAAATCAGACAGCTAAAACTGCTCATGGCCTCATCAATTCCATTTTAAAAGGTTGAGAGAAACTTCTGTATCATTATTTCTCAATTACATTTCTGAATCCAGCAGGAAATATTTATGTTTGCAAGATAATTCTTAGCAATCTGGAGAAATTTATATGAATATAAGCATATATATATATATATACATATATATAGCACAATATCATTGTAGCTTAGACTTGTAATGCATTTCCCTAAGCATCAGGTAGATACTGTCAATATTGGATGTTTATTACAAATACGAGAATGCCAAAACTGAGAACATATTTCCTATAATGATAACTCTTCATTGCAAAAGAGATACTCATACCTGAACTCATAATTACACTGTTGTGTTAGAAAGCACAAAAGATTCACAAGCATAGTGATAAAGTTATTTATCACCTAACAATGAACAAATAATTGGGTATATTTTCCTCAACATCAACACAAACAAGCCATACCTTCTGTTCTCAAAATCAATCTTAAAGATATGAAAAGATTTTTCTCAGGTCATCTTACAATGCTAGATGAGATGGATATATTCCAGGTGGGTTTTAGACATTATGAGGAAAAAAAAAAAAAAAGGGGGGGGGGGGGAAGGGGGTGGGGGGTGGGGAAGGGGATTAACAAAAAGAACAAAGCATCTGTGTTGAATGCACAGAACAAACAGAAACCCTTCCACACCCATTCAGTCATACACCCATACACAAGTGTACCAGAAGTACCCAAATTTCCTGTCACAAGGAGTTTCTACCTTCTTTTTAAAGACGTTATGAGAATTCTTATTTAAAACTTCTGTTTGATATCTGATATCAAGCTGGCTAAAGGCTTCTCCAGCTTTTAGGCTCCAAGCAAAACCCTGGTGAAGACAGAATCAGCACAACTGCATATTTAAAATGACTTAGGGAGCTTGTTAGCAAGAACTTGAGTGATTCTTAAATACCTGAAGAGCAGCAATAGCTGCAGTTTTCACTGATATCTAAACCCAAAGTGTAATATGCAGGGAGAGAACAGGGACTAAGACAGGAATTTGGTGAAGCACCAGTGGGAACATTTTTATTGGTGAGGAGAGTGAGAAACTAACAAATAGGAAATGAAAACAGGAGACCTTTTAATAAAAGATTATTGTCTCTTTCTTCAATAAGTACAGTACTTTTTCCATCTTTCCCTGTTCCCTGAACAGGGGACTGATCCCACTTATTCAGGATTATGGTCCAAGCTGTCTCCACCCCCAAATTCTTCCCACACATTCCTGAAATAAAAAGGTACTTCCTTTCCCTTTCTTAGCATCACGAAAAAAGGAGCTGTTTCCAAAAAAAAAAAAAAAAAAAAAAAAAAGAAAGTGTTTCATTGTAGAGGTCCATTGTTACTCCATCCTAATTATATATTTTCCATGGTTTCTCAGTTGCTTTGTCTGGAGGGTGTGAAAATAACCTGGGTAATATAGAATAAAAACTGAAATAGAAAATAAGCTAAGTACCCAATTTCAGCACACTGCTCATTTAGTGTCGGACTGAGGGCATTCTTGAGGACCTAAGCTGTCAGTAAAGCCACCCCTTTACTGACATTATGCCCCTTTATGCCCCATTACTACAGCACCAGACCTCCCAGCCAGAGATGGACAGGATTTGCAGTCCTAATATTTTACACCTCTCCGGTTCCCTTTTTGTCACGGGCACCTTGTGTTATTGAGGTGCTTCATGACACAACAAGGACAGGTTCAAAGGGAACAATTGGATTTTGCAGGGGAACAGTCCCCTGCCTGCTTTGCTGCGTGGGAGTGTGGGAGTCATTTTTGCCGCTGAAGGCATGTCTCATGGAGGGAGCATGGGCTGATGATCCACCATGGGCTGAAAGAGGGAAGACTTTGGACTGTGTTTCAATACTGGATAGACAGGTAATTTCTCCTCAAAGGATCTGTGAGTCAGATGGGACTCGTAGGGTGGCACAAAGTAAGCCTGTTGCTCAGGAGACTCCTTCTGTTCTCCCAAAGAGTGAACAGCTTTGCACCACCATCTGTCTTTCTATTTCTTACCAGTTTTCCTACCGCACATTCTTTCTGCAGGCATCTGCAAACAGAGGAGCAAGCAGGTGCACTTCTGTGACCCACACATGTGCTCACCTAAGCACCTTCTGGTAATTGCATTCCCTTAAATAATTATTTTTACTCAGGCCTATGAGGACAGGAGTTCAAATCAGAAAGACAGAACAGTACAGAGAATAAAGATGTGTATTTCCAAATGGAAGGAGTAGGAAAGGTAGGCTTATCATCATCATCATCGAATCACAGAACGGCTCAGGTTGGAAGGCACCTTAAAGATCATCTAGTTCCAACCCACCTGCCATAGGCAGGGATGCTACCCACTAGATCAGGTTGGCCAAGGCTCCATCCAGCCTGGCCTTGAACATCTCCAGGGATGGGGCATCCACAGCTTCTCTGGGCAAGCTGTTCCAGTGCCTCACTATCCTTACAGTGAAGAATTTCCTCCTAATATCTAGTCTAAATCTATCCTCTTTTAGTTTAAGATCACCCCCCCCCCCCCCCGTCCTATCATTATCTACCTGAGTAACTACCTTTTTTATAAGACCCCTTTAAGTATTGAAAGGCCGCAATAAGGACTTCCTAGATCCTTCTCTTCAGGCTGAACATCCCCAGCTCTCTCAGCCTTTCTTCACAGGAGATGTCCTCCAGCCCTCTGACCATCTTTGTAGCCTTCCTCTGGACTTGCTCTAACAGGTACACTGCTTTCTTGCACTGGGGGCCCCAAACTGACTCCTGACAGTCCTGAGCCTACTCCTTCAAAACAGATGAGAAATATTTGGGGATGTAGTTCAATCCTTTCACGTCTTCATGGTGAAGAGTATTGAGAAGTTAGAAAAAGATGCCCCCAGGTTCAAGTGAAAATATGAGTTGTGAAGATGGGTTGAGAAAACTCAGCAACTGTGACAAGGAAAAAGCAAGTGCCTAAGGAAAAATACCCATGGGATGGATAAGGTTATGTCATGTTCTGTCATGTTCATTAGGAAGAGTCTTATTCAGTGAAGGTTGTGAGGATTATAGGAAATTCCAGATGGATGAGTAAATTCAAGATTGTGAGAAGAAGCTTTCTTCAAAGATGTTGCAGAAAACTCCTTTTCCTTAGTTATGAGGAGGCAAAAATCAAGAGAACTTACGGATTCCTTTCCTTGGGGAATAATAAGAAAGGAAAAACAGTTCTGCAGGAAAATATTTGGCACTTGTATACCAATATTGTTCTTATTACAGATTATATAAATAATTTGTTATGTTAAAAGCTATTTAAACTAAATGACAATCATTGTAATCAATTATGAACACTATGTGTGTAATCACAAATGCACTGACAGTTTGACTCTCATAGAATAATCAAGGCCTGAATTAATAAACAATGGTGAGAGATATTGCTGACTGACATGTCTTCCATTTTAGAGTGTAGGGTTAGCCAATATGGCCTTAAATTAAAAAAGAAATCATTTTCGATCTACATATCAGTTCTGTTTTGTTAGCAGATTGTCTAGTTGTGTTTGCAGATCAGCATGAGTTCCTGATGACAGCTGACTCACACATACTTACATAAGTAAAATGATGTTTGACAGCAAAGTAACTAAAACATATAACCACTTAAATATTGACATGGTTTTTGTCATATGAGCAGCAGCATATTTGTATGGGTCTTTTTCCTTTAATGATGAATCTAGAATGCTTAATATCTTGCTGGTGCACAATATTCTGTCTACTGTGGAAATGTCTCTAACATTTTCAATGTCAAAAATGGTGTGGAGGTGACACATACATTTTTTGACAAACTTGTTAAAAGAAAAGCAGAACTAAGGAGTCCCCTGCTGTGTGCACAGCAGTGATATTTCTGGGCTTCTGCAAGCTCTGCTAGAGGCCATAGACAGAAGGTGGGATGCTGTGGGCATTTGCTGGAGATTGAAGAGAGCTGTAGGTGCCCTAGAGGTGTGGCATCCCACAATGGCAAACAAGATGCCAGGTCATTCACTAGAGGTATAAACTGTCTGATTTCTATTCTGACCAAAGCCACACAGAATCACAAAGCTGTTAAGGTTTTCTTTTGCTTGCCCTTCACTTTTGCTGTGATGTGCCAGGTTTTCAAAAGCCTGATTGCATAATGGTCACAGCAGCAGCCAAGCTAGTGGGAGTTGAGGGGGAATGCAAAAGACTGTACCAGCCACCAAACCAGTGGGATTCTCTAACAGCTGATTCAGTATCACTTCAAAGATGGAACAGATATGCAGAAAGAATAAAGTATAACAAACCTAGTGCCTCATAATTCAATAGGACCTGTTATTTAGATAGAGCTAATGTATCCAAAGCATTGAGGAGAATAAAGACTAGTGCAATCTGTATTCTCATTTGTTTAAGGAAGAAATATTATGGATAATGTCATTTTTAAAAGGAAAAGTACTCTTAAATATCTATAACAGCTTTCTTCTTTCAGAGATTATATTTATTCTTAAATCCTGCTATTTTATTGGCATTACTACATAGAAATTAATAAAGAGAGTTTTATATAGAGAGTTTTGTAATTTGGTGCAACACTTTGGTTTTCTGAACTCACTATTTTCAGTTCATAAACAGTGAAAGATGGCATAGAGAGATGAACTGAAGAGCCAAGCCTTTTAATATGCCTAAGGAATTATTTCTCATCCTCACTTGGAACTGTTATAGGCAAATTATTTCAACTTTTTTTTTTTTTTTTTTTTTTTTTTTTTTAATGGGAATTAGATTCATTGGCATGGAAAAATAGTTAATTTATTTTAGTTTTACCAGATTCTTAATTTTAGTATTTCAATATTAATTTCTGACATTCCAAAAGATATTTTTTGTCTTATCAGACACAATCTCTTGTTCTGAAGATTCTTTAATTTCAATGTAAAGAATTTCAATAAAAATAATGCCCAAATGACAATTAATATTTGTCAGAAAGTTGACTTTTCTGTTTGTTTTTGAGTCTATTAGAGATGAAATGTCAGCCAAACAACCAGTCAACCAACTAAAGCAACCAATTAGTTTCACATGCTTAATTTGGAATTGTTGCAGGAAAGACATTTGATATGTAGCTCAGTTGTATAGTAAAGAATACATGGTAGTAAGTATAACAAAGTTTACTCTCTTCTCACATGCTTCAGACGTGCTTGATTATTCTTCTCTTTCCTGTTACACCACTGCCACATTCCTCTATTACAGCAATTATACGGCATCATACGCCATTATAATTGTACTTCAGTTGAGCATCACAGAACTTTTCTTGCAAATTTATTTTTCTTTTTCCTTTCTTTTATTTTTATTTTTCCAGTAAAATGTCACTGTGACTGTGTAAGTGTGCAATGACAGCAGACAAAATGATATCAGATTAAGTTACTCTTGAATCTAGGAAAGTTGTCTAAAAGGACAGAGGTTTGAAGAGATCTGTTGTTGTTCAGAGCCAGGACTAACGTTGTTTCATTTCCTAAAAGGATTCAATATTAACTATTCTGATGATATGGATCTTAAGAATCACAACTTTACTAACAATGGCTCTAATAGCTTTACTGGATGTGAAGGTCCATCAGGAAAACCTACAGTAAAAAAAAAAAAAAAAAAAAAATGTATTCAACAATTTTCCTAAGTACTTAAGATTCTAGGCTACTGCGTATTTAAGCAAAAAATAAAAATAATAATAATAAAAAAATTCAAGTACACTGTTGACTTTCAGAACCCTAAAATAAAAGTGGGTCTTGTATGCTCTGGACATTTTTGTTGTTCTTAGTCTGTGTACGGTCGTTATATAGAAGGATTTTGTTTAAGTTTAAAAATATCAGGCCTTTCTAAAATATTTGTGGGGATATTGAGCTTTTCTGGTTGTCATTAATACTGTCCACAGCAGATTTTCTCACATTTAACAGCTATACTTTCAGCTATACAGTGCTTCTGGCCTGCTGCAAGAAGCTGACTAGAAATACATGTCCTTGAGAAAGATTACTGGTTTGTCTCAAATATGTGCTATTATTCATCTTACTCCCTGTTTATGCTCAGAGATGGAAGATGGCAGTGCCCTGTTGTAAGGCAGTACTGCTCTGCCTGGACTGTGAGCAAGTAGGCCACCAGCTGCTGCATGCACTAGAAGCTGCTACAGCTGTGCAGGCTCCTCAGGCTTCATCATCCTTGAGTATATAACGCAGCCAGGAACAGAAACAGGACCTGGAACAGATTAGAAATAATAACTCCTAATGCACTGTCAAGTTTCCCAGGGTGAAGTTCCTCAGTAAATGCTGCTTTTTAAGAGAATGCATATGGTGTATATGGTGTGAAATTAAATGAAAGGCAAGGTTTTAGTCATTGCTTCTGATAATCGTTGTTTCTTGCCCTGGCTGCAAAGGAAACTGAACTTTGTTGCAACTGCTTTCTGCTTTGGTGAAAAACTAGTGCAGGTTTATCTTCACATGGCTTAGGAAGATATGATAAGAGATGTAAACAATAACATTGCTTCCTCTTTTTCTTGCCTATAATGTCAATATGTTGTGTGAGGGAGGGAACTGGGAGGAAATTGAAGTTTTCCCATGAAAGATCATAAATCTAGATCTGTTACTCATTAATAAGTCCCATAGAGCTCCTCGTTCTCAGTAAATCTGCTGCTTTTAAAAAAAGTGTATGGTAGAGACTTGAGAAGGTAATCAGGGTCAAAGCAATCACAGGTGTGACCAGTGCATTCTCTCCTTTACCTCACTAAAGTACCTGATATCCTCATTGAAAAAGTAGAAATATTCTGATGTAATGAAATCAAGGTTTATCTTTCTTTGCCCACTTGGTTTGCACCTATCACCAAACTGGTAGCAAAACCAGAAGTATTTTCCAATTAGGACATGGAGAGGAGAGGAGAGGAGAGGAGAGGAGAGGAGAGGAGAGGAGAGGAGAGG
>NC_048895.1:38710995-38723166 GCF_011077185.1 Oxyura jamaicensis | reverse complement strand
AGGAAAGGAAAGGAAAGGAAAGGAAAGGAAAGGAAAGGAAAGGAAAGGAAAGGAAAGGAAAGGAAAGGAAAGGAAAGGACTTCTTGTCAAGATAAGTTTGTTGACAAAGCTTGTCACTTCATTGCTGTATCAGCTGCTAGATTTGTGAGAGCTGATGCTTGGCCCATGGTCCTTTTTGTGGAAGCTGCTGAAAGAAATCATGATAAAGACAAAGCAATTTTGTACAGATTCACACATCTCAGCCAAAAATAAACTTTTGGGACATAACTAGCTATTTAAATAAGCTCTATAATATCTACAATTGTAAAGACACAGTATGTCCTGTCACTGGGAATTACAGCCTTGGTGTCTGTGAGAGGTCTATGTGGAATAACTAAAATGGAATAGGATGAACTTGCCTGGGATGTAGATGGAGAAACTACAGTTTTGCTTTTTACAATGTGAATCTAACAGAGCTGTTATTGATAAGACTTTTGGAAAAAAAAAAAAAAAAAATCTTTCCCAAACATGTAATTTTAGCCAACAGGTACAGGCTGGACCACCTAAAATTTTTGGATATTACCCAAACAAACATGGTCAGTTGAACTTGAACATAGCCTAGTTAATTAGTTTTCAGGTCAGTACTTTTTTTGCAGTAGCAATGGCAAGAGCTCTTCTGTATCACACCTTGCTTTTGTGCCTGGCAGTAGGCAGCAAGGGAGGCAGAGTTAGAGGGAAACCCCGTATCCTGTATATTTGACAAATAGCTGCAAGGCAGTAGATGATTGGGACGTGTGAAATAACACTCTGCAACAGGTGTGCTCTCTACCTGAGGTGGTAAATGCTATGTGGCAAATAGGAAGAGGTGAGGCAAATTCACCTCATGTCTTCTCTGGAAAGCAATGAACTTCGTGCTTTGTTTTAATTGGGGCCTAATGCTATGTCACCCAACTGCAATCTGAGCACCAAAACCACACGTTTGGGGCTGAACAGAGAGAGACATACAGGAAAGACTAGGCAGTCTAATCCTGTGAAGGATCTTGCAACCTGGAAACCTGGGGCCTCCCACCCTCCTCCTGCTGTGCTGGGATTAGTGAAGTTGGTCTGCAGGAGACAAATGAGCAGGCTGCCTTGAGGCAGCCTTTTTTCTTATTTCCTTTTCTTTTGCCCGTGCTCCAAATGTTTTGTATTCACCTGATTGGTAAGCCAACCAATGCAGCTGGAACTGTAGCTATAGTAGGTCTGTCTGCCTCTTCAGGAGAAATAATCATGTCTGTTTTATTTAAATTAAGGCAATTTAATTGTTTAGTAGGTGTGCAGGACATAAAGGAAGTGGACATCTTGAAAGTATGGTGTCTCTCATGTTTGCTTTTCCCCGGCAGTGCAAACGTAGCCTTTGATTTCTGCTTCTGGCTCAGTTCTGATCATATCTGTTTCATCTGCTCTTTGCCATTTACCACCCTTCCTTCTCTTTGTTTCCACCATCAGTCTGCAGACAGAAACC
Organism: Oxyura jamaicensis; assembly: GCF_011077185.1. Taxonomy (NCBI): domain Eukaryota; kingdom Metazoa; phylum Chordata; class Aves; order Anseriformes; family Anatidae; genus Oxyura; species Oxyura jamaicensis. The sequence continues at coordinate 38,721,683 of NC_048895.1, read as the reverse complement.
TGAGTGGAAGTATTGTTTCAGTGTTGACTTACAGTTTTAATCTTTGATTCTGCTTCTTCATTCCTCAACTTTCAGATTTTATATTCTTTTTTTTTTGTAGTTTCTAATTCATCTTAATTTTTCTTCTTCTCTGTTGACCCTTATACTTCTTGGCTGTTATTTCCTAACCATTTGTTAGCAATCTTTTTCCTGCTTCTTAGGCTCTTTTCTTAGATCTATTGTAGGGCAGGAGAGGGGGGAAGGGGGAAGTAATGAAGGCTGAAAAGAGGAAGATTTATAAATATCTCTCTCTTTTTTTTTTTTTTTTTTTTTTTTTTTTTTGCCTCTTGTTTCACATACAGGTTAATTTTGTGCTGATTTAAACTGTGTTACAACAGCACATCCACATTTAAAATGCCATTACAAGTCACAATTTTTAAACTGTACACATCTTGCTTTTAGTGACCTCAAGTACCTTCTTTAATAGAAGTATTCCTAAACATTTCCAAGATCTAGGTCAAGTCTGATGAAATTCATAATCAGCTTGGAAGTATTTTATCCATGCTGAATAATCAAAGGCACAATAACATAAGCCATGTATATGTGAGTGTCCTGCTTTCAGACTGGATCATTTTCTTCATAGTGACTAGTATGGTGCCATGTTTTGAATTTAGGATGAGAAAAATGCTGATAATATGTTGTTTTAGTCGTTGCTGAGCAGTGCTTGCATTAAGTCAAGGACTTCTCAGCTTTTCTTGCTGCCCTGCCAGAGAGGAGTCTGGGGGTGCACAGGAAGGTGGGAGGGTATAGAATCCAGGACAACTTGGCCCAGACTGGCCAAGGGGGTGTCCCATATCATATGTCATCATGTTAAACGACTAAAGCAGGTGAGTTGGTGTGGTGATTTTACTCTTCTGAGCAGTTGAACTTTACCAGAGCCACTCTCACTAAAAAGGATTTGAGGAAAAAAAAAAATGTTGGAAAGAAAAAGGCTCACAAGTTGAGACAAAGATAATTTCATTAAAGGGAAAAGCAAGGGAAAAAAAAAAATGGAAGAAAAGAGGGGAAAAAAATATTCTCGACTTCCCATCAATGAGTGATGTTCAGAGACAGCCTAGGAAGCAGAGCCTCAATACGTGTAGTGGTTGTTTTGTTATTTGGGAGGACAGACATCTTCATAACAAGAGCCCCCCCTCCCCTTCCCCTTGCCCACCTTTTGTTGCTCAGTGTGACACTATACTGTATGGAATATCCCTTTGGTCAGTTTAGGTCAATTGCCCTGGTCATGTCCCCTCCACACTCCTTGTGCACCCCCAGCCCGCTGCCTCAGAGGAGGTTTAGAGAGAGTCTGGAAGCTGTGCCAGCACTGTTCAACAAGAGACAAAACTTTGGTATGATATCAGGTCTGTTCTAGCTACAAATGCAGAGCACAACACTATATGGGTTGCTGTGGGGAACTGAACTCCATCCCATGTTAAGTCCATCCCAGACAGACCCGGTACAGTTGGCTGGGGAGGGAGACAGCTGCCTCTCAGGAAATGGCTGGGGATTCATCAGTGGGTGGTGAGCAATTGTGCTGTGCATCACTTGCTTAGTATATTTCTTTTCTGTTGCTGTTGTTGTTACGATTATTATTTTCCCATCCTTTCCTGTCCTATTAGACTGTCTTTATCTCAACCCACAATTTTACCTTTTTCTGATTCTCTCTCCCATTCTACTCTGGGGAAGTGAGCAAGTGGCTATATGGTGCTGAGCTGCCTGCAGGGTTGAACCACAACAGTGAGTGTGAACAATACTTTATTACTCAGGCCCCAGAGTTCCTCATAAGATGCTAATATAAAGTTTGTTCAGCTGTGGTTGAATTGCACACAGGCATGTAATCTATTTTGTTTTTTAGGACTCCATGCCACTCTTCCTCTTTTCTTTGGGTAGAATTCATTCTAGGCAATTTGATCAACAGGATTCATCGGACTTCTTTTCTCAAGAGCTTTAACTGTGTCATATGGGTATTTCAAAGTAGAATAGGCATCTTATGGTTTAGTATCAGGGAATGCACTAGCAGTAACAAGGAAAATTTTTGAGCAGCTCATAAATAAACTCCATGGCTCCACTTGTTTTTAGGAGAAAACCATGAGGAAATCCTATCAAAGGTCACTGGAGCAAGTCTGTAAGTTTTTCATCTGGGGAAAATGAGACATTAAAAAGTTTAAGTGACTGCACAGCAAGGTTGTTGTAAATATAGAACAAAATGGAAATTGCACTGTTGTTAACCTAATTCTGATTAATCTCTGATTCCATATGTTTCTATAATTCTTTCTCTCTTAAAACTGACAAATTCAGTGTTAAAATTAACTTCCCAATAGGATGAAAAAGAGGATTGTTCACCATCTCATACTTTTATACTCTGCTTGAAGATTTAGTAAGACATCACAAAAAATATTTTCCCTGTTGTAAAATGACACAGATGACTGAGTAACATCACATCTAAGCCATAACATAAATGTTAAAAATATTATTTTTATATGTTTTTAACATAGTCTTCTAATTCTCTCTTTTTATTTCAGCTTTCTTAAACCATTTCATCTTCAGCTCCTCCTCTTGCTGACATCACTGATAAAGATAAGGTGTTTTTTTTTTTTGTTTTTTTTTTTTTTTACATTTCTTTATTGAGCTTTACACAAGAATTGAAAACATGGGATAGAAATCTCATCCTTTTTAGCTTGTTGAGGACTAAGATTTGTATTCAGATTGATTTTTAGTTATAATGGATCTACAAGTCAATAATGAAGCTGATAAAGTATGATTTCAACAGAGCAGGATATTAAGAAGTCCGTGTTAGACAGAGAAAAATTTGGATCCAAGCATCAGACTGCTCTTTCAAAAACAGAAAGTTGATGTGAGATTCAATATGTTCAAATGATCCAAAGCTTTGCAGTTTTTACTCTTTTAATTACAGTAAAATTCAATAGCAGTGACAAGGTATTTTATCAGCTTGTTTTTCTCAAACAAACTTATGAACTCAGCTGTAGGTTGCGATTTATTTATTTATTTTATATGAAAAAAAGCTTTAAACTTTTTCTTTACAAGTTGCATGGTCCTTAAAGAGAGAGAGAGAGAGAGAGAGAGAGAGAGAGAGAAAAAAGTCTTCTAAGCCTTTAAGCAAAAACTCTGCAAAATTTCACTCCAATAAAATGCAAAACACAATTAATGTTTGTGAGGCATCTGATTAAATTAGCAAAACAATGCTGGGTTCTGAACAGGCTTCTGGATCATGCAGGCTTCTGGATCATGGCAATTGCTTGCTGCACAGTTACACATTTCAAATACCTTTGGCAGATGTGAAACACTTAACCTCAGGTTCCTGTGAGTAGCATCTCCATGCTGCATGCTTCTCACCCTCTGCCGTGTCTTCACTGGACACCAGGGATCCTCATATGTAATAACACTGATATTAACAATAACTTTGATCATTTACCTTAAAATGTAAACATCCATTTTCTCTCACCACAGTTTAAAATATATGGCCATTCTTCGACTTGATTTACAGACCTTTGACAAGATTTTCTTTTTCTATGAAAATGCAGACTCTCTGTCCTTGTCCGTATATAAACACATAGTATATTCATCAGCCAACCATGCAATTGTCAGAAAAAATAATAATAATAATAATAAAAAAATCTCATAAACTTTGTTTGCAACAGTACAGATCTCTCCCATATACTGCAGTAAAAAAGCTATTGTGTCTGTCTGGATAAGCAAGTCAAATGAAGGACTGAAAGGAACAGAAAAATAGTCACTTATTAGACTCTTTGTTAATGATCCCATCCTATCTGCATATTTTTTTTCTTCTGTAGCTCAGTTTTCCTAGGTATTTTCAGCAAAGCCTGATATATCTTTCATTCTAAAGCTTTCTTTTAGAGACTATCATTTAACTTTGTGGTTACAAAAAAAAAAAAAAAAAAAAAAAAAATCACACGTATATGTTTGTTCTAAGATTTATCTTAAATTGTCAAATATTGTAAATTAATTTTCCCAGGTCACGATGCTACTAATTCAAATTTCACCTGCATTAATTTATCAATATACACAAAGGGGAAACCCTTTGATGTGAGGATTAATATATTTTTATTATTATTATTTGAAACTTATACATTCTGGCTACTCTGAATATGGAATTAACAAAAGGAAAAGAATTAAAAATAGCAAAAACAAACAAATACAAAGCAAAGTGAAGAAACAACAAAAAAAAATCAACCACAAACAAAACACTATTGGGGGTGGAATGCCATTTTCCCAGAACCTAGGAGACACAGGCTACTCAACATTTCCCAGAAGAGGACCAACAGCAAAGAAACAAATGCACAGGTATCTCCTGAAGTCATATCAACTACCACAGAGCCCTTGTGCATAGACCACAATGTTCTTTATCAAATTAAACAATGTTACCTGTACAGTTCTGATGGGAAAACTGAGTCATAAGAAGTTGGGTGACAAAAATTAGTGTCTTATCCAGAGTCACCCAACAACTATGGGCTAGGCAGAGAAAACATTCAACACAGGTGCTTCATTGGATATGTGCCTACAAGTCTTGTTAATTGTTCAAGCAAATGAGCTTATCTGTATGTTCCAATGGTAAGCAATCTTAGTGCACTTCCTGCAGAATTATGCTGATGCCACAGCAGAAATCTACGAATGCACCTTGTGAGATGAATTGGCAATGGATAGTCTGTAGGGTTTTCTGGGTAAACTAATTCTTGAAATACTGGATAGTGAAGAAAGTGACTAATTCCTAGAGATTATCCATATTTACCGTGTAAGTTTTCCTGTGGAAAGACTTTGTTTCACATACTTCATTTGTCTCTGGAAATAAATAAATAAATAAATAAATAAACAAACGCTATCTTTCATTTTTCTGTTTTATTTTTGTCTTTCCTTCCTCCTCTTCCAATCTTTGCTACTGCATGCTGTAGTGCTGAAGGGGGATTTTTTACTTTTTTATTTTCTTATATTTCAATTAATTCTTCAACCGTGCAAATGCTGCAAAATGCCACAGAGAATGTAAGGGTGGAAGAGAAAAGCATTTTTTTTTCCATCGTTTATTTTATTTGGCCCATGTAGATGAAAGTTACTTATGCATAATCCACTTTGTATAGCTATTTCTTCCTCCCCTATCATACACTAATGCATGTGCAGGGTGTTGTATAAGGGTTTTAAACAATGTTTATAGCGAATTCATATTTCATGTCTCAAGCTGTAACAACATGTGATTTTTAAAACTAGATATTTTGCATTCAGTCCTGGCATCTGAGTTAGAGACAAATATACTACACATGTATTACATTCATAGATACAAGAAAGTCCAAACTCTCTAGTTGTGTTGAAGTTAAAGTTTAGACCATCAAAATTGAACAAATTTGATGTGATAGTTCTCTTTATTGTAAAATAATTGGGAGGGGAGGTTGTGCCGTTTTTTCTTCTTTGTCTAGTGGTAACTTAATTTCATGGTCTGCTGTGTAACTAGACTCTGTGGACTACTAGAAAGCATGTAAAAGATTAAATTGTTGATGTCATACAGATATCTACAGAGATTTCTTTTTTTTTTTTAGAAAACAACTATTCCTTTCCAATACCATGAAGGTAAATTTATTCTGCGAGGCATAACTTTGGAAATATAATAATCCTGAAGTTCCACCTATTTTTTAACTTTCTTGGAAGAAAAAAAATATCTCTCACTAGTCTTGCTTGGGAACCCTCAGATCTATAAATGCAGTGAGCCTAAACGTTTTTTGTTGTTGTTGCTGTTTGTTTGTTTGTTTGTTTTCTGCATTTAATAGAAAATAAATAATAAACATTTATCATATTTTAAAAACAAGTGCAGTTCTACTGTTTTTTTACTGCATGGTTCTGACAGGAGCTGCAATAATACCCAGGGCAAAACTTATCCTTTTCTGTATTTCTTATTGTGTAAAAATAGAGACTGGGAAAACCTGTCTCCATCTAAATAAAATTGCCTTTGAATATTCCTTTATGTTTTATTGAGAAGTACCCCAGCTCAAGAGCCCACTGGAAAATACAGGGATCTTGCCAAAAAAATTCATCTGAAACGCGGTGGCTTTTTTATTCAGCTCTGCCTAGGACTCTTTTTTTTTTTTTTGCCAGGTCAGGATAAAGTTCTTTCAGGAAGTCCAAGCTGAGAGGAGCTTCCATTTAACAGGATGTCCTCAGCTAATATTCATCTTCCATGTCGCCCTTCCAAGTCCAGAAGAACACATGCTGTTATTAGCAAAATCTGGGACATAACAGAGGTGTGTGAAAGCAGAAATGGCCTTAAGTTGCACTGGGGAGGTTTAGGTTGGACATTTTAGGTTGGAAAACATTATTTGCTGAAAAGGTTGTGACACAGAGAAGTGTCCAGAGAAGTAGTTGAGTCACCATCCCTGGAAGTCTTCAAAAAAATGTGTAGATATAGAGCTTAGTGACATGGTTTAATGTTAGACTTGGTAGTACTAGGTTAAAGGTTGGACTAGGTAATCTTACAGGTCTTTTCCAACCTAAATTATTCTATGATTCTATGAATCTATGACATGAAATGAGATTCATCATAGTTAACTAAGAAATTGTAACTAAGAAATCAATTTCAGTATCCAGAATAAATGTTTATTATTAAAAAAATAATAATAATAAAAAAATTGCTGGCATATATTTTTGGTGTTTGCTAAAAAGGTAGGGAACTTTCTGTCTCATTAACTTTGTGCGTAAGACGATCATGAATACAACTGCATGAGCTCTGAGTTTCTAATTGGAATGCAAGTTCTCAGTCATATAGATTTCTATCTGAAGTATGAGTCAAAAGATAAAGTTCAGTTTTATTTAATAAAACTCCCTCACCTTTATATACTACTCGTGAACATGGGGATTGCTAGGCTGCCTATATTGCAGTGCAAGCTTTCTGAAACTTGAGAGCCAAGAGTCTTTCTTCCTAGTTGGGACTAAGTTGCATCTAGATGTATTTGGCAGAATAGCCTTGAATAGACAGCAGCTCTAAAGATCCACCTCACATGATCTTTGAATTGAAAAATCAAAAATAAATTATCTAGCAATGTACCATAACATGAAATCTGGATCAACAGCAGATGTACTGGATCCCACTGAATACTTTTTCTTCTTGTGGTAATTACCAGCATTAGCAGAGGAATGAAGAAACCGTTTGCTAAAAAAGGCTGTTGGGTGAAAAACAAAAAAAAAAAAAAAAACAAAAAAAAAAACATTTTTTTACACTTAACAAGAAGAAAGAAGAATAAAAAGACCTATTTACGTATATGGATAGAGAGCAATATTGGCCTTTAAGGTGGGAACAATCCTAAACTGTTTTACAATGTTTAACGTCTGATGAACTAAGAGCTAAAAACATCTGGATAGTTGTAGAGAGATTTTATAGATTTTAACTCTTGTAGTGCTGTGGTGTCATTTGATTATATAAATTATACTGAATTCATAAATCATTATTGCAATTCTGTATTGCATATATAATGAAATCAACATAGTCACACCTGGATACTGCTTAATTACACCACAAAATGTAGGTTTTAACATCTATGTGCTTTTTATTTCAAATTTTTATTTTATTTTATTGATTGATTTATTGATTAAATTTCTATTGAGCTCTGGATGAAGCTCGTTGAAACTCCAGTACCTCTGTGTTACATTGGGCATCTTTTCACTGAACAAGTCATGGCTTTTGCAGAGACTAAGTTTTATGAAGTAAATATGAGAGAAACTTTGTACAGGTAAGCCATTTTAAATTTTATTCTCTATCATAATTTCCATAAAAATAAATAAATAAATAATAGATACAGAAATCAAATCACCTTTCATTTCTTTGTTATTCCAAAGTAGTAGTTAGCAGTTTAAATCCCAACTGCAGCCATAGAGCTAACTTATCTTTAAATATCATGTATGATTTTTATTTTTCTCCTTGAATGTACAGTGAATTTACTTCTACTCCATGGAGTAATTGAGCACCATGCACTCTGATATTTGTAGATCTTTATACACCATCCTAAAATATTATATCCTTTATTATTACTTTATGACAATACCACAATATTTCCTGTAAGAGGAATATTTGTTCCAGTGTCTTTTTCAAAATTCCTCTCTTCCTCTCAGGGGCTCTGATTTTTTTTTCTCGCTCAAGAATTGACTGCCTCACAACTGCATGGTGAAATTTCTCCTACAACTAAGGCACCAAATAGCTGAACTTTCTAGATACCTAATGATACTTGTGATGGAAGCAATTAATTAACACAATATTTACTGCATGTCTAATAATACAAATGATTTAAAGTACATATGATTTGAAAACATGAAGAAAAGCCCTATGATACAGTAAATCTAACCAAACCTTCAGTGCAATCTAAATGTGTCCCCTTCTCCATACAGATCTCACTTATTTATCAAGAAAAGCTAAGTGTAAAGTGATGTCAAATATTATCAGATACAAGCTCTGGTAAAATGCAGCTTTCTTGCTATTTCAGCTGGTCAGAAATGTCCTGTGTGTCACTTTTCTGTGAGTATGTACACATAGATGTGTGTCTACATATATATTAGCTTCAGTATAATCAGTTTTCAATCAAATAGATTTCCTGAATTCAGGATGCAGTATGCAGTGTCTTCCTGGTTTGACACGTTTTTTTTTTTTTTTTGTTTGTTTTTTTTTTGTTGTTTTTTTTTTTTTTGTTTTTGTTTTGTTTTGTTTTGTTTTGTTTTGTTTTTTTCTTTTCTTTTCTACGTCCTCAGAAAGAGCACTTGGGCAAAGAACAAAGGTTGTTCTATAAGCATCATCTTGCTGAGCCTGCTGCCAGCAGTGGTAGTCCTCTCTCCACTTACTGAAAGCTGCCTTTCTCTCTGACAGGTAAAAGTTTAACTTATCACCTACCTCCAGTGCTTTCTGCACATAAGTTTTTTTTTTATTATTTTTATTTTTTTTATTCCTCTGTGAAATATGAGGAATTCAAATGGTGTTGTGCTCATAGCAATGAATCAACAAATTTTTCCATCAAATTTAATAAGACTTCCAACTGGAATGTTCTCCTTTTCTTGAACATAAATAAACAAGAAAAAAAAAAAAGAGACATTTCAAAATGTCCATATTTAAAACTATCAGATATACAAATCTACATTCAAACCACAACACTGACTTCAGAATTATGTACTTTTTTGTTTGTTTGTTTTGATATTGACTCTCTGGAATTGATTCTCTGAAAACATATAGATAATAAATAGAAAGAATGTTATAAAGCAAAGACTTACACAGAGAAAAATTCTTCCAGCAACATGGGAATCATCAGATGTTGCATTTTTAATTTATTTTGTGTGTGTGTGTGTGTGTGAAATTATTAGACTTCATCAATTTCATGGATTCTAAGTGACAGAATTTTGATAACAAACAAAATCTTACAGGTTTATTATGAACACTCATGACTTATGGATTCACTTAAGGATTTATTGAATACTTTCTTTCTGGAACTGAATGAGACTCAAACTAAAATTATAATATATATATAAACTGAAACAATATGATATTATGTAATAAACTGAAACAACAATATTATTTACAACTTTCACAAATAAAACAGTCAAGTTTTACACATCAGACTTTTAAGAGTAAGATCACCACATGAACTGAGTGACAGGAAGTGTGTCAGAGACTATCTATATAACTGCTCATAAACAATCACCTAAGGGACAAAAACTTTCAGTTAGCAGTAGAGTCATCTCTACAAAATGTAGGAAAAAACATATAGAAATAACAGGATTACTTTAGAGATCATAAGAAACACAAAAAGTCTCCTAAGATAGAACTCTTTTATGTTGGCTTCTTGAAATATTTTTGATGCAAATAAACAATATTTGGTAACATTTAATAAAGTACAGATCCTTATTAACCATTAATATTTTGGCTTAGCAACAATGAGAACTAAACTAAAGCTATATAATTCACCCTTATAAAAGAGAAGGAAGGAGTAAATACATCTACGTGGGATCAGGTACTGCATTGCCTCATGTTAATGAAATTGATGTAGATTCAACCAGTATGTAGAACAAAAGAATGAATCTCTGCCTGGTATGATTTTTTATTTTCCCTCAATTCCACTGCTGAGCTGAAAAATTAGTTTGCAGGGTTTTGGCCAGCAATATTGTTTTATATTAGCAATAGATCTTCTTACTAAATAGTTAGCCTCACTCAAATAAAATAGCCTGGTGACATGTGAGCTGATTTGAACACCTTTCTACATCTGTCTGTTAGGCAGTTAAAGGTAATGGCATACTAAATCCAGAGTCCATAAGAGCTGCACACTATCTTGCTGATGTGTTATCCATAAAATTCCCTCCAGCTCCTGATGATAAATGATTTATAAATACATTTATTGTGTGCCTTTCTTATTTCAGAATCCAAGTCTAAATTAAATCTCAGGAGGTGAATCTACAACATAATTTGGTACTGGATTTACCTTTTCAGTTCCACATGCCTTTCCAGAAGATGTGATTTAGTCAAAAACGATTACTGAGCTTGAGCCAGTGGCAGATCATGAAGATTCTGTGTTCCATGGTAGACAATCAGAAGAGCTAAGCTAATGGCACCTCTTGGACTTAAAGGCTGTGAAATCATATTTCTGAAAAAAAAAAAAAAAAAAAAAAAAAAAAAAAAA
>NC_048895.1:38702068-38710595 GCF_011077185.1 Oxyura jamaicensis | reverse complement strand
TTAAAAAAAAAAAAAAAAAAAAAAAAAAAAAAAAAGTGTTATGTTTTGAATACACCTGTTGATATTGCGGTGAATCCAGAATTTTGATAATAATAATAATCATCATAGAATCATAGAAAAATTAAGGTTGGAAAAGACCTTCAAGATCATCTGGTCCAACCATCACCCTACAACCAATGTCACCACTAAACCCTATGCACCAGGTCCAACCTTTCCTCGAACACCCCTCAGGGACAGTGAATCGAACACTTCCCTGGGCAACCCATTCCAATGCCTGACGACTCTTTCTGAGAAGAAATGTCTCCTAATTGTTTTAATAATTAAAGAATAATGATTTTTGTTCAATTCTTTGTTTTAATCGTTGAAGAGTAGGGGCATAACATTTTCATTTTTCCACTCACCACAGACATTGCCCAAATGCCAGGACTTTTCAACTATGACGGAAAGAGGCTTGGCAACTACATCAGCCAGTTCCCTCAGGACCCTGGGATTCATGTCATCAGGTCCCATGGACCTGTACCTGTTTAGATTCATCAGGTGGTCTCAAACCTGCTCTTCACTTAGAGGGGGATGGGCTCCCCCAGCCTCCATCTACAGGTTCAGGGAAATTAAAGACTTGGGAAGCCTGTCTACCACTACTATTTTCATTCCTCAGTATATTTTCACAAATGTTAAAGGGGCATGGTCGCTCTTGGGGACTCTTCCTGTCACCCCAGTGCATCCGTCTGAAGGAAGCTGGGTCTTCTCTTGTGCTGTTCCTCGAGGCTCTGTACAGAAGGGATGCCACCTCTTGCACAAGGGCTGGGAGATGGAAAAGAAGCACTCACACAGATCCTGAGAATCAGCAACAGAGTTCTTTATTGCCGGGACATCTTGAAGGTAAGCCTGCAGGATGTCCATGGTGTTTGGTGGCTCCAAGCTAATGCTTGAGATGGAGTCTGAGCAATGAGTAGGGAGCTGGCTGGGCACTTCTGTTGGTGTGCTCTGATGGCAGAGAGCAAAAACATGCTGTGGTAGTCCCAGGTCTGTTCTGGCGGAGGTGGATCCATTTCCATCATTGCGACTATGGGAAGGCCCAGGCCCCCTGTTGCTGTGTGTTTGAGGGGACGACCTGTTCCCCCCTTTGTTGCGGTGCCAATGGTACTGCCTGTGTCTGTCTGTGGGCTGTGTGCCAGAGGTCCCTTGAGCACTGGTGTCTGTTGTGTTGCTGGCACTATCCCTCCACCCATGACATGTCTCCTTCTAATCATGCGCCTTCCTTCTTGGTGCTTCCTTGGACTGCATCACTGTCCTCTCACACCAAGGAGGGCTTCTGTTCATCTTCCTACTTCTGGGCTTCTTCCTGCCACATAAACTGGCTGTCAGAGAGCCTAGAAACTGAGAGAGTGTTGGGCCATCTGCAGGGGGTCCTGTTTTATAGGGCCCATAGCAAAGGCAGGGTAGTGGTCACAGGGTGGCCACTGTGACCTCAACAAGCTTCTGTGATGGAATGGCCCATGGATGGCCAAAGGTGGATGTGTTGGGAGTGGCCTGGAAGATGCCCTCATGTAGAAGAAGGAGAAGGGTTGAAGGCTCTGAGGGTGCCTTTTCTGGTGCTGGATCCCCTGGGCCATTTGGCTTTCCAGAGAGAAGGGCTGCCCCATGGCCACAGGGACTGCCCTCTACCTCCCATCCTGTGTCCTGGGTTTATTTTTAACACTGGTTTTAGGTAATTTCATTCTATTTTTTATGGAAAAGAACAGAAGAAAGGTGCATCTTCAGCCCTAATTCCCATGTGCACTTTGTGCTCTGAGTGAAGAATTTCTGCCTCACATCACATCTAATCTAAATTTAGGCCACTTTTATGGGTCAGGTTAGATAATAATAATAATAATATAAACTTTAGAAAGATATTTAAAACAACTTTGGTTTGTACATATATGCAATCTTGCCTCATAAATAAAAGTTCTAAAGAGACCTCTTGGCTGGCAAATAACCCCACTTTGTAAGTGAGTTGCTTGGTACATTTGTTGAAATTAAACATGCTTCAAAGTAACACAGTGGAGCATGGCAAGGCTTGGAAAGAAATGTAAATATAGTAATGTTTACATTACCAGGGCTCCAATTTATTCCTAAATTCAGCAGAGCATTCCATGCAAAACCAAAACTTTGGATGTTACTAAACATGTAAATAACAGAAAATAATCTCTTCCTCTGCTGCTTTTTAGAAAGTGGTTTGCTACAATGCATATGCATTTTGCAAAGCCATCCTCAAAATAACCTTGAGGATCATGGATGTAGGGTCCAGGGGAGGAGTGGGATCCTCTTCTACTTCATGCCTGAAAAATAATCGGCACACTATCATGAACAGTGGTTTTCAACAGCTATGGCATGCAAGAATTATAGCCTTAGTGGGAATATATGTTCCCCAACTGAAACTTTCCACAGGTTTTCATAGTGGTTGAGTAATACTGAAATGGGGACTCAGAGATAAAAGGGAAGCCTCATGTTTTTCTCTGGAGTGGCAAAATTACTTCTGCCATGCAGCAGTGCAGGGAGAAGGTTTTCAAATTTCTTCTCTTTCCTAAACTAGGATATCCAGTGTGGGCAGGAACTGATGTCTCCCAAGGTTTCAGTTGTTCAAGTGAAAACAAAATCTATTAGTGGACCTGCTTTTTAAAGAAGTATTTTGTTGTCTGTTCTGTGGTAGTTCTCAATAAACTATTTTGTATGAACTCAGACTGCTTCAGCTTGAGCATCTGTGTAGAAAATTTATCAAAGACTTCTCCACCAGGTGTGGAGAACACTGAAACAGTTATTTTGATCTAATGTGGGTAACTATCCAAAACTCAGTTATCTATGTAAAGTTAATATGGGATTTTTGGAGTTGATAAATTTCAGTAGAAAAAAAAAAAATCACTGCAGAAAATTATGAAAGAATAAGCTCTCTAGCTAAAGTCTGAATAAGAACATAATGTGAATAGACATTAAACTTGTATGTCATAGGAACCAGGTTCATATTATATGTGTGCATGTTATTTTCATAGTAAATAAACACAAATCTGTAGTCTTTGCTAGATGTTCAGGAAAACCCATCAGCCCCAATCTCTCTGTTAGAGTCCAGCTTTCCCGTTAAAACAGGAATCAAGATTGTAATAACTATGTAGTCTGAAACATATTAGTAATCACACTTCAAAATGTAATTTCATATCTTCCCACCTTGCTGTCCCACCTCTCTAGCTCTGACCAGAGCAACTACAGAAGAATGAAAGGGAGGCGGGAGGGAATTAACTCTGATCAGCTCCTATTGTGCTGGTTTAATGACATGTTAACCTTCTGTGTTCCTCTGGGAAACAGAGCAAGACAGCAGAGGAAGTCTAAAATAAGGTAGAATAAGATAGATCATGGACAACAGCAAAAAATAGAGTAAATGAGTGGAAAGTTGTAGTGGGTTTATGTGGCAAGGTTTTGGTAGCAGGGGGCCATAGGGGTGGCTTCTGTGAGAAGGATCCAGAAGCTGCCCCATGTTTGGTAAGGGCCCCAGTGCTGACCAGAACTGAGCCAATAAGTGATGTTGTTTGTGCCTCTGTGAGAGCAGATTTAAGACAGGGAAAAAAAAACGCTGCGCCACACAGCAGCTGGGAGAGTGAGAGGAGTGAGGAACAGCCTTGCAGGCGCCAAGGTCAGTGAAGAAGGAGGGGGAGAGGTGCTCCAGGCGCCGGAGCAGAAGTCCCCTGTGGCCTGTGGTGAGGACCGTGGTGAAGCAGGCTGTCCCCCTGCAGCCCATGGAGTACCACGGTGGAGCAGGGTTCCACGCTGCAGCCCGTGGAGGAGACCACGGTGGAGCAGGTGGCCCTGCACCGACGGAGACTGCGGCCTGTGGAAGACCCCTGCCGGAGCAGATTCCGGGCCGGACCTGCAGCCCGTGGAGAGGAGACCATGCAGGAGCAGGTGACCTGGCAGGAGCTGCTGCCCGTGGGGGACCCAGGCTGGAGCAGTTTGCTCCCGAGGGATGGACCCCGTGGTACAGACCCATATCTGGAGCAGTTCTTGAAGAGCTGCTGCCTGTGGGAAGCCCACGCTGGATCAGTTCAGCAAGGACTGCATCCTGTGGGTGGGACCCCACAGCACAGGGGTCAAGAGTGACCGAGAAGGAGCGGCAGAGAAGAATTTCTATAGACTGACCATAACCCCCATTCCCCCGTTCCCCTGCGCCACTCGGGGGGAGGAGGTGGAAGAGGGTGGATGGGGGGGGAAGGTGCTTTTGGTTTCTTTCCTTTGTTTCTCACTTCTCTAACTTGTTAGTGATAGGCAATAAATCTTACTATCTCCCTATGCTGAGTCTGTTTTGCCTGTCACGGTAATTACTGTGCGATCTTCTTGTCCTTATCTCAACCCTTGAGTCCCTTTCATCGTATTTTCTCCCTGTTCCTCTTTGAGGAGGGGGAGTGAGAGAGCGGTTGTGGTGGAGCTCAGTCACCTACCCGAGCAAAACCATCACAAAAGTAGAAGCCTAGATTAGGAGGGAACATTGAAAAATGGACGAGATAAAACTTAGTGTCACCTGAGAAAGTTAACAGCAAATTTAAAGGTGCAACAATTTGGATGGGAAAAGCAATCACTAAAAAGAAGTTTCTCAAAGAACAGGAGCAGAAAATGAAGCAGCATCTGAAAATATGTAGAAGAAAGGTTCAGCAAAAAGTTGGAGGAGAGAATGCAGAAGAAATATAACAACAGAGTGGGAATTAACAAAATGGAGAGTAAAACAAAAGGTACTAAAGAACTGCAAATGGAAACAATGTAATATCAAGAAGAAAATGAGAGTACAGGCAATGAAGAAGAAATTTAATAATAATAATAATAATAATAAAAAGTGAAAGATATAAATACATATAATGATAAATGACAACAAAAGATGACGACCTTGTACCATGCAAGTATGGCTTAAGTTTTTCCTAAGAAGAGGTAGTAGTTTTCCCACTGCAGATCTTGCATTTGTTGCATTAAAATGTTAACATATTATACTAGGATAAGCATGTTTCATAGTGAAAAAACTGTGTATCCATAATGAAAATGGACTTAATGTCAAAATACTCTAAGGAGAGAGGCTCAGATAGTTTGATTCCTGTGCCTCATGTGAAAATGTGACCTATGGCTTTATTCTATCATTCTAATTCATGCTGAGTAGTACCATGACCTGCAAGTGATTTGAGTGAAATCAATAGGACTGCTTGCTGAGCAAGGACTTGATGGCTGCTTCGCCCAGGGTCAATAACAGAACTCCCATTGCCTCCAGTGAAAAAAGATCAGGCAGTAAGATAATAGCTGTTGTGAGAAGGAATGGCAAAATCAGATGCTATGCATAATAAATAAATGCACTGGAAAGGTTGCATAATAGGTACATGAACTGGAAGAGCAACATACTATGTTATATATTAAAATATAATACGAACAACTCTCAGGAATGTTTCCCATTTCCACCACTGGAATATGAAAATGAAAAACAGTACAAAACAAGAAGCTTCCATCTTTTGCAGACCTTGGATCACCAAACGTTTATACAGGAAGGACTTTTTTCACCAAATCAGCAAAAATTGTTTTACAGATATTTGTAATGTAAGTAATAGCCCATTAACAAACTTTTTATTATTTTGTCCCTTCTGAAATTTGGGTAAATTCTGTTTTATACAGATAAAAAAGAAATTATCTCTGATTTATCACTCTCTAAAATAAAAGTCCAGAATTTTTCTCAAGAATGGTTTCACTGCCCTAGACTAAGTGAGAATATTCATTTGATTCATCTGTAGCTTTTTCTCCACTTGACTCAATAAGTTGAATATCAAGAGTGGAGAGGGATTTTATTATCACAGAATCACAGAATCACAGAATTATATATATATATATATAGTACCTGCAGCTCTTTTTCAATTTGTTGCATTTAGACATCAGTCTTTTAATATTTCAGAGGTTTATGTCAGAGCTCACAAACTCATTATAGGCTTCAAGTTTTGATAGCAAATTATCAAATTACATTAACACCCAAAATATATATTTGTTAAAGCTAACTTTAAATGGACATGTCAGGGGAGGTGGGAGGGAAGAAAAGCAAGTCACTCAATAACCAAAACAAATAGATACATACAGGTGAAACCAGACACTCAAGGTTCCACAATTAAGCCTTTGAAGGAGGCTGTAAAGAGTAGACAAAGACATATGTAGGCTTAGAAGATCTAGTAGTTTTCTCACTGTTCAAACGAATTGTATTTCAATATCCACAATATTAAATACTGAAACTTATGCTTTTAGTTAGCATGACTATAAAATCATACAAAAGGGAAAAATTCAGAATGATGAAACGAGAAGAGCATAATGAGAACCAGTAATGAGAAGATAAATTTTATTATCGTATTACCCATTCCTTTTACAAAGTGCCTCAATGTTATTAGAAATCCATTCAAGCCCATGTTTTGCTAATAGTCAAAAAATATCATGCTATGATCTTATTTCCAGACAGATCTTTGTTAAAAGGGGCTCCTATATCTATGAATAATTTTATTTTACACTTGTTTTGTTTGCAATGAGCCAACACACTATGGAGATATATCCACAAGTGAACATAACTGCATATATCTTCATATATGGCTACAGTCATGCAGAAAATAGCAATCAGTCACAATAAATCTAATAAAAGAAATAATGCCAGAAACAAATGCAGTGCTATGAATTTTGTCACACTGTCTGGGTTTGTGATTCAGTAGGATTTAACAAATTAAATAAGCCGGGGCCTAGTATAATAAAGTTGCATGCTTACAGACAGATACATTTACCAGATCCATCATACAGGCATCTCAGGAGCTGCCTACAGCTGGTGATACACTCTTGTCTTTTCTGTAATCCAACTACTGTTAAAAAATAATAATAATGATGATTTAAAAAAAAAAAAATCAAATGCTTCAGGCAAGTTTTTAATTCTGAATAAGCATTATTGCTTTTTGAAAAGATATGTACTTGAAGGTGACACTGTTTACAGCTTATCAGAATAGAACTGCTGTTGAACTGGCTGCAAGAGAAGACAGCTGCACTGGTGATGTCCCCAGTTGCCAGGGTACCAGATCCCCAAAGCACTATTACCACAATCTGTAGGGTTTAGCCCCAACAGTATCTACCTGGGAAATTACATTTGGTCTCCCTAAATGGTACAGCAGCAATTAGATAATTCATTCTCAAGGACAAACATCATCTGGGCTTAGCACTAGATGAGGTATCCCAGTACAGAATAGATGCATGAACTACCACAACTGTATTGTTCATGAAACCAAAACAGATATTTCATTTGCTCACAAAACTCATTGTACGTCTATCTATTGCCCATTTTCATCTGTATCTTGAAACTCTTCCAACATCCAGCAATCAAGAAAACATATAACTCTTACCTTCTCTCTTACACTCAACTCTTCCTGAAAAAAAGAGGTCATGCTTAATTTTCTTCTCTGTAAGAAAATATATTAACTTAAATGGGAATAAGCATCTTGAGTAGATGCTTAGTCACCATCTTTTCAAATTTAGAATTTCAAATGATATATCCTCTACAAAACTATCTGTTTTTGTAGCTCTGTGGTATCTTACATGTGCTCCTGAGCTGTGTAAATTCTGTAGACTGTTTCTGTGTTATAAGTAAGATATTCATGTTGGGAATGTAGGATAAAGAAATCCCAGTATTTGTCAACACCTCTTCCCCAAGGTCCTCAAAAATATTTAAATACCGAACTCCTGTTAAGAAAAGCTACAAGGCAAATATGAAGGTCAAAAAATTAGAGTTTATTTAAGACAAAGAGTCATTTTAGGTTGATACATTTGCAGGGTGTTGGCTTAGTGCCCACAGTGGGTATCCACAAAGGACAGAGTACACTGAAGTAGGTTTCTAATAAACTAACTCTCCAAATGCATATGCAGCTCTTCACATCTCATTCCACAGCAATGTATTCCAGACATAAAAGGCAAATCTGGTGCCAGTTGTGAACGGGCCAATACTAATGCAATCTCTATATACCTATCAAAGTATTTTCTATTAAATATGCTTTAGCTTAGGAGAAGTTATTCTGGAAAATAATAATAATAATAAAAAATCACAGATAAAGATAAACTTCAGGAACTAACTTTATAAATCACACCTAAACCTTCACACTGTATTCTGTAATTCAAAACAAAATGTTCAAATCACAATGCTTCTAGCAGTTTAGGTTCACTGAAGCATTATGCTGCCAGATAGCTGACATAATACACTTCAGAATGTTTAGCTTTTAGGAGTAAGATGTTTTCAATATTTATATAAATAGATGATTTCACTCCCTGATTTTAATACAGATGTTGAACTCATTCTTAGATATTATATTATTTAGATACTAAGATGAACTCA
Source organism: Oxyura jamaicensis (assembly GCF_011077185.1). Classification (NCBI taxonomy): domain Eukaryota; kingdom Metazoa; phylum Chordata; class Aves; order Anseriformes; family Anatidae; genus Oxyura; species Oxyura jamaicensis. Next base: position 38,702,200 of record NC_048895.1, on the reverse strand, counting down.
GTTTCTCTTCTTGCATGATGCTTTCAGCCATTCTATTATATAATTTTATATAATTTCACATTTTAAAAACATTTTTGAAAAAAAAGAAGAAAGGAAGAAAGGAAGAAAGGAAGGAAGGAAGGAAGGAAGGAA
>NC_048895.1:38674114-38702058 GCF_011077185.1 Oxyura jamaicensis | reverse complement strand
GGTAAACAAAAATAATCCAATCAGTGATACAAGGTAAGTGGCAAAGCAGAATCCTTCATAGCTCATTAAAAAAATCTTCCTGTCTTCTTGGAACAATTTCACATGCCTTTAATAGAAAGTTTGGATCTACCTTCAGCTTTTCTAATCAGAGCTGTTCCTATGTTCCTACGTTCCTATGCATCCCTACAATTTACAGTGGTCACAAATTAGAAACTTCTGAATGAAATTGTGAAATGGGAGACACACAGTCTATATCTAGATGGGAACCTAATAACAAAATCTTGGGTCTATTCCAAGAACAGAACAAGAAAATAAAAATTCACCCTCCGGGCAAACAGTTCAGGTTTTCACTGTTTTGGTGTGGTATCCTCACAACAGCATGGGCATACAGGTTCTGCATGTGCCTATTCAAAGAGATAAACCACCAGTGGCTGTTCCACACCAATTCTGGAGGGAAATGGTTTACTGCAACAGTATAGCAAGGATAGGCAGTGATACGATGAGGTCTTAAACAGTCAGCCTCATGGTTGCACCAGTGTCCCCAGGAACATATATAATGACTACAAGGAGTTTTAAATGCAGGTGTTGTGGTTTAATCTGGCTGGCAGCTAAACATCACACAGCCGTTCGCTCACCCTCCCCCCTCCCTCTCTGGGATGGAAGAGAGAAGTGAGAAAAACTGAAGCCTGTGGGTTGAGACAGAGACAGTTTATTAGGACAGAAAATAAAATAATAATAATAATAATAATAATAATATGTACAAAACAAGTGCTGCACAATGCAATTGCTCACCACCTGCTGACCGATGCCCAGCCCAACCCCGAGCAGCCAGCCCCCCCACCCTGGCTAGCCACCCTTATATATTGTTTAGCATGACGTCAGATGGTATGGAATACCCCTTTGGCCAGTTTGGGTCAGCTGTCCTGGGTCTGTCCCCTCCCACCTCCTGCTGCACCCCCAGCCTGCCTGCTGGTAGGACAGAGCGAGAAGCTGAAAAGTCCTTGGCTTATTGTAAGCACTGCTCTGCAACAAGTGAAACATCAGTGTGTTATCAACATTAGTCTCATCCTAAATCCAAAACATAACACCCTACCAGCTACTAGGAGGAAAATTAACTCTATCCTAACTAAAACCAGGACAGCAGGTAAGATGACACAGCAGAGAAAGTCCTGTTTAGTGCCAGTTCAAGCCCATCCTATCAGGTTTACAAATGTCTAACAAGTTCTGCTCTGATCACAGGTGCTAGAAGAGCTTGAATGCAAGGAAGGGGCAAATTTATTTTCTTCACAAGACCAGGCTTGCTACTGGCTAGAAAGTGGTAACCTCTTTATCCGTTAAAAAATAACAATATGTATTGCTCTTCTTTATTTTGTTTCTGACAGTGCTGTTCAATATCAAAAATATATTAATTATGGGAGGAAAAGAATGAAAATTTTCAACATTAAAAGAAAATCTTTAAAATAAATATAAAAAAATCAAGATGCCAACAATTAAGAACTTTTTTGTTGTTGTTGAAATGTTAAGTGATTTGCCATTAAAATTAAAATATTCAATGGCAACAAATTCTTTCTTTGGAATAGGATTATATATTCTTTTAAAGAGGTAGCTTTTGAACTGAAAACTAACTCATATTCAACTTTCTAAATAGCTTTAGTAGTCAAAAACTGATTTTATTAGAATGGGGAACCATTGCCTGTGTGTACTGCCTATACAAGTGTCAGATTGCATATGGGTTCCAGAGTATTAGGTGGGTATTAGGCCTTCCTTCCCCTCCCAATTATAACAACTGGGACACTCTTACTCCCACATTTTGTGTTATCAGTTCAGGAACTTCAATTAGATGGGATGTTCCTCTTTTAAACACAGGTTTTGCCTTTCTTGATAAGAACAGAGAAAATGTCTGAATGGGGTTCCTGTTTACCTTTTCTTTGTCAGCAATGTGAAGCCTTCAGTAGAAGAAATGGTAGCAAATGAACAGGTGTAATTTTAGACCAGTTTCAGTGGGGCATGCCTGTTACAAGAAGTACATGAGTAATTCAGACTGCATGCTTGTTCACTACTTGATGGACAGAATGATCCTTTCATGTGATTTAACCCCAAGTGAAATAAATTGAGTTCTGACTGAAGAAAGATTGTAAAACTTCCTAAGGTATTTGATATTCTAATTATAAATGCAGTATGTCTTCACCTCTTACAATTAAAAGAATTGCAAAATATCAAAAGTCAAAAAATGTTATATTCATTCAAAAATAAAATAAAAATAAATAAATAAAATCAACAAGATCTACAGAGGAAAAAGTCACCAGTTTTATGATATCTATAAAGACCAGATTTCATATTTTACCTATGGTTTAGTTCAACAAGGAGAAGTGCAAGGCTCTGCACCTGGGAAGGAACAGTTCAAGGCACCAGTACCGGATGGGGGCCACCCAGCTGGAAAGCAGCTTTGCAGAAAGGGACCTGGGGGTCCTGGTGGACACTACTCTGACCATTAGTCAGCAATATGCTCTTGCTGCAAAGAAGGCCAGTGGTATCCTGGGCTGCATTAGCAGCAGTGTTGCCAGAGGGCTGAGGGAGAGGATCCTTTCTCTCTAGTCCACGTTGGTGATTCCACATCTGGAGGTCTGTGTCCAGTGCTGGGCTCCCCAGTACAAGAGAGACACGGACATTCTAGAGAGTCCAGCAAAGGGCCACTAAGAAGATTTGGGACTGGAACATCTCTCCTGTGAGGAAAGGCTGAGAGATCTGGGACTGTTCAGCCTGGAGAAGAGGAGGCTCAGGGGGAATGTTATCAATGTATGTAAATACCTGAAGTGAGGTTGCAAAGAAGACAAAGCCAGGCTTTTCACAGTGGTGCACAGTGACAGGACAAGAGGCATGGGCACAAACTGGAATACAGAAGGCTGTCTGAACATCAGGAAGCACTTCTTTACTCTGAGGGTGATGGAGCACTGGCACAGGTTTCCCAGGGATGCTGTGGTGTCTCCTTGAGATCTTCAGAAGCTTCCTGGATGTGGTCCTGGGCAGCCTGTTTGAGTAGGGGTTGGACCAGATGATCTTCAGAGGTCCTTTCCAACCTTAACCATTCTGTGATCTAAATTGTTAGATGTCCTGACACTTAATAATATATACTCACTTTAATATATATATATATATTAAATAATTTATAATAATTTATATATATATAAAGAGGAGGGAGTTCCTTGTAAGTAGAAGGACCACTTTGCTTTGTAATGTCACTTAGAAAATCAAGTCTTTTTCCAAATATTTTTAGGATAGGAGCTGGAAAGTAGGAACTAAAATGCTGGAAAATAGAGTTTTTAATTCCTGTATCTAAAAGTATCGGAGCTGTGCTTAATTAGTTTTAAATGTAAAGGATTGTCGTACCGTCATTTTGCATGCTAATGCAAATGATAGCCATTTAACAGTGTTAATAATTTTGTTACATGATTTAGCATATTATAAAAAAATAATAATAATATAATGGATCATGTTGAAATTTTCATTGAACTTTTCTTCCTTTCTTTATGCACCTGAATTGTAAATTGATGTAGATTAGGCTAATGAGATTTTTTTTTTATTTTTTTTTTCATGGTTACATTATTGATGTGAAATTCAGCAATTATGCCTGCTAAAGGTCATAGTAACATTGTGGGCTTTTTCATTCTTGATCCAATCTTTAAGCCAACAAGGACAGTAACAAATTTTGTAAGATCATTAACAAGTGGAGAAACAAAAAAATAACCACTTTCATTTAATTGGCATTCAGTTCTTTCTAGATTAAAAAGTCTACCTTGGAGCCTGAATGTATTACTTACACATATTTCATGATTTTATGCTGCTGATTCTGCAAACAAAATAATGATTGCTTTCACTTCCCACAGTGTCTTTGTATGCACTCTGCATCATACATGTGTCCCAGGTGAAAGACAGCATGGTAATAAAAATAAATTTGTTTAAAAACAAAGCTTTCCTCTTTTTTCAGCCTTCAATCTAATGCAAGGTCACAGATAACAGTATCCGACAAAGAGCTCTCCTTTGTGATCCATCTGAAAACACACAGATTTTTGCTTCCTTTTAAGATGCAGTTAAATTTTATAAATTTTCAAACCCTAATGTAATTTGAAACAGAGGCCATGCATTTTCTAACTGAAAATAAAAGACACTGATGGAGGAGTGAAGAAGGAGAGGATGCAGAGTGGAAAGAAAGGAGTGAGTTTTTCAATAAAACCATGTTCTTGTCTGAAATTTTTCTGTGACTCATTTGTTTGGAGACAAAACAATAAAGGAGGATCGGGGGATGCTAAGATACTAATCAGGAAGAGAGACTGCTCTCCCCCACAAGCATGAGTGTCACTGCAGTTCTCATCTCTGAAATTCAGTCCTCAAAACATATATTCATTTGGGTGATAAGAAGTTTTAAATTACAGTCTTTACCATGGTAATTGTCTTTTTTTTTTTTTTTTTTTTCTTAAGTTTTACACCTTGATGCTCTTCTTCTTTCTGTGTACCTTTCAGTGTCTTAGTTCCCTGTGTAATTTCTGAACAAGGCAGAATTAAAATGGTCCTAGTTGTCTCAGTCTTTTTTTCATGCCTCTTATTCTCTAACATATGTCTCTTTAATCACTGCTGTGCTATAATGGATGTAACACAGGACTGATCTTTTACCTGTTCTCTTGGAAGTGAAGAAGTGTTATAGAGGCAACCAGTATCACATATTCTATATACTGCCTAAAAATCTGTCTCTTCCTATCCTATCTGAAGTGATTTGGGGACCAATATCTCTTCTAAAGTTTATTTATTCATTAGATATTTTTTTTTGGTTGTTTTAAATATTTTGCTCCAAAAACTATACTGAATTTTGCTTAATTTGCCTTTCAACTGTTATTTTATATCACAGATTGTTTTTTCATTATGTGCTTTTACTTACACAGATTAGGGGAACTTAAACAATGAACACACAATGTACTCCTTTAATGATTGTAACCAGAGAGGCTTGAGCGCTGACTGACGTAAAATAATATGCAGTGAAAGACCAAAGGAAAACAAAGAGGCAGAACGGATTGAGAAAAATTTGTTTGTGTTTGCACACAAATATTTCCTTATACCAGTTGCCTGCCTGGCAAACTTTTGTGCCTGTATATGAGAAAATCAGTCTGAGTAGGTGTCAGAAATCACACAATAGTTTCAAGGGAAAACAGGAAAGTGGTTGTGTCTCTTTGAGGATAACTGCTTGGTGCCAGCCTAGAGGTGTTTGCTGTTGAATAGATCTCAGTTAAAATTACTTCAGTAGCCAGAAACTAATGTTTACAGGCCATGAGCATCATCAGCTGGTGTGAGACCTTCCTTCCAGTTTTGTAGCAGGAGACCCTGTGTGCTCAAGTGGCTCCTGCCTTGCACAAGAGACCTCAGGAGCTGGAGTTTTGATCAGAAATAAGAATGGGATCTCTCAGCTGAAGTTAGCAGTGAAGCTATCAGAAGAATGCAGGAAAAAATCAATATCCCATTTGAAAACCATCCCATTGAAACCCATATGATTTTTTTTAGCTTTGCTTTGACAGGTCAGAGTTATCATTTGAAGGAAAAAAAAGTAAAACAGTGGGGCAAGAGGAATTCTGCTGTTATAACTGCAAAGGACTCCACAGTTACTCTCTGTCCAAAGAGTGTCACTGTTGTCTCCTTGTCAGTCATTTAAGCACAGAAGAAGAGTCATTTGGTGTTCTTAAAACTTCCTTCATAGCTGTACCTTTCCAGCATGACCAAATGTGCACCATAAGATTCTGCACCTGAGAACAATGCTACAGCAATATGGTGCATTGCACCAGCAGCTGCAGGAGCCAGGTCTCCTGGTGGTGGCTGAAGTAGCATCTTTCATTTGTAATCTGGTATTTTTTGGCACACCAGAAAATGTTAAATATGGGGACCTCTCATGTCAAAAATCACAACCAAAATCCGCAGATGCAATATATCTATTCTAGCATCCCTAGGATATTTTTTCAGAAGTGTTTTGGACATGTATTAGGAAATCAACGCAGTGGGAGAAGATGTTTTCTGAAGGTGCAGAAAGACTGAACAGTATTAATTTTCCCACTGTTAATGCAAAGCTTCTTCATTGCTCACATTACAATCTAGCAGTTAACCTAGTGACTATATAGCAGGAAGAAGGCTGGAAACAATCAATTAACATTAATTTGTATGTAGCATAAGCCTGGCAAATAATACATTTTGGTTTTGCTGTATTTATATTTGTTTATTACAGAGCAAACACTTAATTAAGGCTGTAATAAAAATATATTTCAATTATTTATTTAATCTGGGAAAGAAAAATTCATTGAAAAACTAACAAATTCTCAAACAGTTCTAGGCATCTGACATTTCACATGAGCAAGTGCTCATATAAAAGTATGTTAAAACAGCTACAAATCTAGACTTTGCTACTATAAATTATGCAGTAAATAATGTTACTATGTTGTCGTGTTTCCTGTCATTTTTTTTTCTGTGAACACCTTTAAACAAAAGTATTTGACTAAGTGAAATATTTTATGGATTGCTTCATAGAAAAGTAAGGACATGTCATTAAGAGAGCAAACCGCTCCAAATTAAAAGCTTCATGCATCAAAAAAAAAAATTTAAAAAAATCCAGCTTTCATTTAATAACAAATAAAAATCAGGGAAAAGAACAAGCCTTTCTTTCTGGGCTGGAAAAATTACACTTTAATTACCCTTCTTTCAGTTGGGCAAGTAATCTGCCCAAAAGTGATCTGGAAATCCTATTTCCAAATGTGTCATAAAAATACATTTGATTTGTAAAGCTGCAGATAACTATTCCTAATTATTTGAATTAGATTTGAAAAAAGATTTGAAAATCTTTCTTCTTGTTTCTTCTAATAGAATAGTCAGAGAATCTAGAAATCCCATCTGCTTTCTTGGGAAATGTTCAGACACTTTCAGTTCTACAATACTGTAGAAATATTTACATTTCCAGCAAGTAAACTTTTCATTTTGTTTTCCTGTCAATAGGAAGGCAGTAGTTGTAAGTCGGAAGTACAGTCAGTGTTGAAGAAGCTGTCACAAACGAGCTAATGTATAAAGAACGAGAGCTTTGATATTTCTAATAAAGCAGTTGTCTGACTAATAACTACATATGCTCTCCATAGCACTAATTACCCCTGCTTTCAGAAGTAAAATTAAAATGTATCCATGCAATAAATGACTGCAGATGCAGCCTCAGGTGTGAAATTTTAGAACCTCTGTACTTCATTTAAGTCATAATCATGATTTTTAGTTCTGTTTGGCAAAGTTCTGTGCATTTATGTGTAGTTAAGTAGTTTAGCATATAAGCACATGCATAATGATGCTGAGATTATTAGTCCTTTTTTTCTTTGTCCCTGCTTCAAGTTCTCTTGATGAGAGTAACTATAATATATTTCAACCCAAATGGTATTTTAATTTTCAGAAGTTGCTAAACTTCTAGAATAAAATGCATTTATCTCTTCAAAAGGAGCAGCACAGCACCAGCAGTGCTCCTAGGATAACACTACATCGGAGAGGGTCATTTATCTTTCAGTGTCATAGTTTGTAGGTTTGATATTTCTTCTGTGCAACTACAGCAGAGCTTTCCCATCTGGTCTGCAAAGCACAAGCATGGAAGATGGCTCTTTTATGAGCTCTCACTGTGGTTACTGAATTACAATTCCAGTGGAATACCTGCTTTTACTACTCAAAACTGGACTGCAGTTTGCTTCCTTTTAGTTTTGTTTTTCTGTCTCCTTCCTTGCATGGCCCAGTTTTTTGGCAGCCCTGCAGAGCCAGTCAGGGCCCAGCCTTGCCCTCCTTGCACTGGGCACAGCTGTTTGGCGAAGCTTGGTGCACCTCTCCTCTGTAGTCTTATCCCTGTTTGCAGTCTGATTTCGGCACCAACTCTGGCTTTAAATGCTGCAAAGCTGAGACAAGGTAGGCAGTGTTCATGCTTCACAAGGAATATAAACCCTGATACTGTACAGTGTAATGGGCGTTTACAGTGTCATAGCTGTTGAGGTCCATACACAAAATTAATATTGACCTGAATGTGAAGTAGATTGAATATTGACAAAAGTCCCTGAAGAATCAATGGAATTTCAGTGCTGTTAAACACCAAAACGTTATACAGTCTTCTTTTCAAGACAAAGTTTTTAGGAAAAATCCTAAAATTAAACATTTTCATTACCAAAAAGAAAAGATGAGGAAATCTCTGTTCTGACCAGCTTGAATTTGAACACCAAAACTGTGAGCAGAGCCAATCTATTTCAATAAAATTATCCCGCATATGATATTTATTATTGATTTCTAATTAAACTGGACTTACCTTAAAACATGAGTCAGAGCAGTCACTGAAGGTTTGTAGTAGTAATGCCTGATAGTAGGCTTTCCTTATTTTTCCTGGCTCTGAATGTCTGCATTAGTTGCTTTAAACTTTATGAAAAGTACAATTTATTGAACAGATAGGCGGAAGCACCAAAAAGGTAATTTTTGCACCTCGAGAGCTCCAGAAATGTGTTTTTTAGTTAAATGATAACAGAGCTATTCTGAAATAAATAAATAAATAATGAAAAAAAATACTGTTTTGTGTGCCGAGTATTCAATGGGCTATGGATCCTTTTAAAAATCTTGTTTTTCTGTCCTCTAGAAATTTAACTTGCTCAAATCAAGACCCAGAGAAACACACAAGCCCTTTCCTTGGAGAATGTTCTGGGCTATCTTGACTCCTGCTGTCTGGGTATTCTTTTCTTTTCTTTTTTTTTTAAAAAGTTTTGCTTACAAATAAAAGAGTAGGATGTTATGACAAAGGAAAGCTACATGTCAAAAATTAATCCACAAGCTGAACAAGTTGAAGATCTCTTGGAATTGTATGTAACAGCAAGACTGGTATAATAATATCACAGTGTTGTCTGTCAATATATATATATATATATATTAAGCTGAGAATATATTGGTCAAATGTTTGGGGCCATTTTTTTAAATGTTCAGATGTGGAGTTGATAAAGAGCCATGTCCAGCAATTAACTTCAGTAATACAGCCAGCCTAGAGTCCAATTTTGCCATAAAATGTGGTCACTGAAATCGACACATTAAAATACTGATGCAAGGCTGCATAAAAAAAGGTCCTAAATGAATATTCACAGGGATATGCTCCATGTGCTCTGGCAGTGCTGCACCTTGCTGCTGCTTGCTGGGCTAGCTCAGGCAGTTGGGCTGGCAGCCAGTGCACTGGGGTCTAGCTACCCTCCAGCGGGCTTTGCCCCACCTGACATAATGAAGGAGCTGAATTGAAACAGCATCCTTTGAGACACTGTGAAGTGATGAGTTCTGTAGGTAAAATTCAAAATATTGTAGGGCAAGAGACAGACCAGTGATTTAACCAGTGGCTTCAAGAGAGGACCTGGTAATCTCACTGAGCCCAGCTCATCCACACGGATGTTGGAAAAGGTCTGAATTTTTGCTTTTATCTATGAGGTAAGTATTAGGATATTAGTGATGGGATAGATTAATTTTTTCATACAATGTTTTGAAGATAAAACACTGAAAAATATAGTAAATAGGCCATTTATTTTTCAAATACTTAGGCTGCATATAGACTAATTAGAAGATGAAATACTAAGATTTTTCTTTTAACTGAAACATTATGCTGCTTGTATGTTTAAGTGCTAGAACAGAGAATAAATCTGATGGGGATAAGTCTTCCTTTGACTACTGTTTTCTAAGTTGTTGAAAGTTAGGTTTCTATTTTCAAGTCTCTACTTCTGGTCACTTGCGGATCTTAAGCACAAACACTTAAGAAATGTATGAAATATGCCTGTAAAATGCATATGCAAATATATTTTGTGCAAAATATTATTTTCATTGGTGACAGATTGCCAAAGGTAATTTTACACTTTCAATTGATTATCTACTTCTTTGGCAACTGAGTGTCTGTAGTTCATAGCCTGCAATAAACATTTATTGTTTCCTACATCCATTTGATGTTTTGCTCAATTTTTCCAATGAAAAAAGTTAATGGATATCAAATGAAAAATCAGCTAATAAATGAGGCAAATATCAATATTATATGTATCTACACATTTGTGTTGTGCATATCCAAACCAAGGACAGATCTCAACATTTTTTTGAATTGTTATGCAATAGATTTTCTAGAATTTGACACCCTCATGGTCACACCTGGTGGTGCTACACGTGCAGAGCAAGGCACTGAGGGATGCCTGCTGTGACAGGGACTGTGACTGCTGTCACTTGAACCACAGCCAGAGCTTCTGCTCACCCTCCCTACCTTTTCCTGCTATACACATACAGCTGCTCACACAAAAACCTGCAGGGTTTGTTTTCTGACAGTTTACAACAGTCGTGCATGGATTTAGGAAACCTGTTATATTATGACATTTTAGAAACAGAACATTCGTTATGCTGTGCCTTTCTTGAGGATCTATTGTATTAAAGTGAGAGGTAGAGAAGGAGTTTTCTTCTATTAGTGACGTCTCCCACTTTCTGTAGATGGACATTCACTGTGCAGCATGTGTGTCGATCAAAGATCTTGCTCTACTGTTCCTTCATGGGCAGGAAATACAACTTCAGTGCTGTGTGATTTCATCATCATGCACCACCCTGCAATAAATGGATGCTTTTATTGGGTTATTTGAGAGAAGAGACTTGCCCTTCTTCCAAGGAACAGAGATAGCAGAAAGATCTAACATACTTCCTTTCTCGTTTCACAGCCCTTAGGGATTCACTGCAGCTAGCTGGATTCATGAGTCTTAGTGCCATCTCTAATTAAAATTAAACAAGTTAAACCACAGACTTTCATATCCCCTGACATGAATCAATCTAATTCTGTTCTGTGAATTTCTAACAATTTTGAGAAATAAATTGGTTTTTACCTTTCCTGTTACTTCTACATAGTTATACCAAGGCTAAAGTGACTTAGTGCCGTGATCTGGGTAAGAATTTTTTTTTCCAGATAGTTTCAAGAACCAGACTGAAAAACACCTACAGAACCAGGCTTTTAAAACTTAAAGGTAAAATAATAATAATAATAATAATAAAAAGTCTTCCTGTGCTCTCATGTCCAGTTCCCCTATTATTACAAGCAGTCATAGCCATATTTTGACTTCTTTTCCAGTCCATTCTATGTCCAGCAGCTGAAAATATGGTTCTGCTTGGGTCTGCTAAATGTAGGGTAAGGAAAGGGAGAGAAAGCATCATGAAGGAGTTATTGTTTTCAGTACCTTTTGTGTTCACTTTAATTACATTTGAAGCCCAACTCCAGAATGACATTTCCCTGCCATATTCCAACACATTACAACCAATAAGACTTTAGAAAGTCTTTAGAAAAGGTATTTAGTTTAACTTCTGGAGCACATAGTGCTGTCTCTTTTGAAAGTATTCTTTCAGTTTTACATTAACTGAAATTACAGGAAAATAAGTGGATGGAAATATATATATATATATATATATATATTAAATGTATTAGACCAATTTTCCCTCTGGTGTAAATCCATGAGACATAGGCCAGAGACAGAAAAAATGTAACTACTATTTAGAGATCTTGGAAGGACAACAGGGTCTTTAAGGCAAACAGAGACCCAAAGTGTTATGACAAAGAATCAGGACAGTGCCTGGAGAGACCTGGATGTACTTGGAGCTGAAAACAGAGGATTTTTTTTTTTTTTGACACTGAATCGTTGAAAAGAAATTTATTGTATTTTTCTTTTTCTGTGGCTTAAAATTCCTGCAAACTTAAACCAGTATCAAGTACTCTTCATTAGTCACTGCATTCATTAAGGACCAACTGTCAAGTGAAAGTGTAGCAGCTCTGGACGTGTAGCTGAGCTGGGCTCCAGACGGCTGTTGTGTGAGCTGTGATGAAGAGAGTTTACCAAGACTGAAATGAGAGTGTTGTTTTTGTTATACATGTCAGATTGTTCCCGCCTGAGTTATTTCTCGTGAATGTTATAATCCCTTAGTTTAACCCTCAGCTTAATTCAAAATATATAAATCAGTGAAGGAATATTTAGCGTCTGTGTTTGAATCTGAATTCCTTCCTAGCCTACTTAGCTGCTCGGTAGAGATCTTTTTCTTATTTACTAAGTTTTATATTTGATGTAAAGAATAAGAGATGTGATATGGACTTGACCTTGAAATCCTAATAGTTTGGAGAGTTGGGGAGGAGATGTCCACCACTTTCAGTATTTTCCCTTGCTCCAGCCTCTCTAGCACTGTTGGTGAAATAAGTGGAAAATCTGACTTTACTAGGAAAGGAGAAAGATCAATATTTCAACTTATTTATTTATATAATTACTACCTTAAAATAAATCAAAAGCTAGTTCCAAAAAGCTTCATATTTCTTACTGACAACTGATCAGATACTTGCAGTGAAAGCCATTAGCAAATCCCATGTGCAGTACTTTGCTTTACAAAGCAAGTGGTGGAAGGGTAAATACTTGGCCTTAAGGAGCAATCTGAAAGACCATTTTTCATTAAATGTAGAGTTACATGGGTCGCTTATGGAAGGAAGACAAGTTGGAAAACTAGTTATCTCTCCGGGGAGAAAGTAACTGCTCCTATTTATATATATATATATATATATATTTCCTAAAATATGAACAGGAAAAGCCCAGTGTCTCAGATGCGCCAACTTACAGTTACCATATTAATTGTTTATTAAGTTCATCACAGCCTGGATTTTATAGAGGCATGAACAAGCCTCCCACAATGCTTGCACCATAAAATACTGCTAAAGGCTCTGTCAATTATGATCCAAACTCTAGCTCAGCTACAGTTAAAATGTTCCCAGTGTCAGAATAAGTGTAATACACAGCCAGTGAGAAATGTGTACCACCAAAGTTAAATGCACTTCCTTAACAAGCTGAACTCTACATATCCCCCATCAGCAGAAGATAATAAATGTGGTGCTATCTGTGTAGAAAACGTACTTCTAGATGCTTTTCTTCCTTTTACAGAGACCCTTTTGCTTACTCTGAAGAGAGCAAGTGACATCTTTCATCTAGGAGTGGCATCGTGAAAAACAAAATAGGTTGGGGTGTCCAAATTCACCTGTAGGAATAATGTGAAGGCAGCTTCTAAATCATCTTGAAGAGAGATTTAAAAGATGGAGCCCCTTTTGGACCACTTAGAGGGGAGAATACGTAAGTAAGAAACAACCTAGAAAAAAGTACAGAGAGGTTTATAAAGAAAAGAAGAAGGGAGTGAAGGACAGTGTCACTGCCATGGCAATATTTACTTTTCAACTCGGTATGGGAGTGCGAAGTTTGATTCCTACATGGAGCAATGCATGAAATATTAATGAAGAAAGCAACATCACTACCACCCAGCTTGCAGACTTTGGGCTTGCAAACATAAGAAAAAGAAAATGAAACATGAGGTATTTGGAATGCTGTGTATGCTCTGGCTTTAAATTAATATAGCCAGGGCACAGAAGCAGCACACACTTTGTGATGCCAGTTGGCTCCTTTAGAGAGCCCTGCTCCAGGTGGGACACAGGGCCACATCCCCACCATCTGCATCAAGAAGGGATATCTGCATAGGTAGTGGGGAACCACTACCTGTCTGGGCACTGTCTGTCACTGAAGACAAAGCAGAACCGGCTGCAAGCACTGACTGACTCCAGGAGAGCACTGATGTGAGTCTTGATCAACAGATAAAATATTGATCTGGATACACTGAACTGGATGAGTGCTGGATTAAAATTTCTCAGAGTACTTTTCCAGAGTGAGTGTTGTATATATGTGGATCACTGGAGGACGATAAAGGAGTGGGACTTTTGCAAATAATTCCTCATGTTCCTCATCATTTGAAAATGCTAATTTTATAATGAAGAACAAAATGTATCTGATCTACTTGACTTTGCTTGGGATGTTCCCTGTTGTCTTGCTGTGGATTTCTGGGGAAGGACCTTCTGAAACTGACCTTGAGGCCTCAAACACTTTGTTTAGCTGATGTTAGCAAATGACTGTCACAAGTTACAGTACAGGATTGTCACCCATTTTTTTCCCATTCACCACACATTATTATTTGTTTTGGTAATACAGTGGGAATTTTTGGAAGAATGTTATTGGCAACTACTGCTTTTCCTCTCCAGTTTCTTTCTCTGATACTCACAAGGGGTGGGGCCATCTCTGAAGGACTTTCTCTTTAGTGAAAATTGAAGCACAAAATGATGTTTCCAGCAAGGACGCCTCCTACTCCCCCTTTCATGTACTGCACCCCACCACAGTGCCCACTGCCTCTCCTCACTCTCCTTAAGAGCCGTGGCAGCCATGGCAGCACGCATGGCAGCTTTTCTCCTCCACAGTGAAGAGGGGGCACCGTAGCTACATGGAGACAAGGCACGAACAGGGACTTCCTTGGGTCCCAACCTGTTAGTCAACCCTGGAGAAAGCAATGGGAGTAGTGGTGAAAAACACAGCAGGGCTGGGGAGGGCTAGGTGGGCCAAAAGAGGATGGGGCAGAGTACACACTATGATACCACCATAATATGATCACAGTAGTATCCTCGTACATACATTTTGGTATTGCTAGAAATTACATACATTTCACTTGATGGCAGTACTACAGTGTTACCCAGTACTATTTTGATTATAGGAGCTCACACATTAAAAATGCAACAAACACTTGTATGATTTCCAAAATTATAGCATTGCCATTCTGCCTTGTAGCTTGTGTCTCTTTTGGTAGCAAACACTTATGTTACATTAGGAAAGGATCTGTAGCTGCTTTTGGGGTAGGGCCTTGGCTTTAACAAGACTATGACTGAATTAAAAGGACAAATTTGTTGCTTTCTCAGTTTATTTTGCTGGAGGGAGGAAACTACAAAATTAAGTGCAGAAAGTAAGGCAGTATCTTTGAAAATAACTGCCCAAGCATCCAAACCTAGATATAAAGTTCTACCTCAATAAATTAACAATGAGGTCTACCTACTTGCTAAGAGTACAATCAAGAGTCAGATTTAAACACAAACTTATGCTGACTTCTGAAGATGACTTTATTCAGTTCACATGAACAGGCAAATGATGACAGATTTTTTTACTTTTTTATGTTTTTTAAAGAGCTTATAAACACTATGGTGGCAAACAAATCAAGAACAAGAATGCATTCTGGTGATGCTGGAAGATTATGTGGATACATGTGGACTTAGGCTCAAAAATGTTCATTTACATAAAAGAAAAATTGATACAAAAATGTTGGTATTCATCTCTGTACAGGCTGAAGTGTCAAAAAGAAAATCTTTGATCACTTTTGACATTTCAATACATTTACTATATGTGTTTTTAGATCTGTGTCTGTGACTCAGTGAAGCAATGTTCACAGTATGATGCAAGAAGAAAATAGAGTGCCTCTTTACTACTGGGATTAATCCACAGGGTTGTCTGATCTAACAGTGAAATTACTGGAGAGAAAAAAGGAGAGAGGAGGGAAAGCAAAAATTGTTTTATTTATGAATAAAAGTTAAATAACATAAATGTAAACATAATTTATTAATTACTATTTTAACATTTATAATTTTGTTCCTCAAAGGAAGTTATGAAATACTTGGATCACAAGATTTTCCTGACTCCTGTCATTTATTTGTTCAGATGAAGTTTAGCTGGAAGAATAGGAACAAGTGTGAACTTTTTCATGTAAAAGGCTACGGATCTTTAGAGGAAAGAAAGCAGAAAATGTTTACAACTGGTTTTATTTGACCTTGAGAGGTTTGAGAGGTGGACCCATGTGAGCCTCATGAGATTCAACAAGTCTGGGGTCCTGCGCCTGGGCCAGGGCAATCCCAAGCACAAATGAGATGTAGAATGGATTGAGAACAGACTTCCCCTCACTAGAGAAGGCCCTGGACATGTTGGTTGATGAGAAGCTCAACACTCAGCCAGCAGCTGCAAGCTGGAAGACTACAGGAAAGCTGGGGAGGGACTGTCAGGGAGTTTCATGACAGGACAACAGATAACGGCTCTAAACTAAAAGAGGGTAGATTTAGATTAGATGTAAGGAAGATAAATGTGGGTGGTGAGGCACTGGAACAGGCTGCACAGAGACAATGTGGATGTCCCATTCCTGGAAGTTGTTCAAGGACAGATTGGATGGGGCTTTGCACAACATGATTTGCTGGGAGGTGTCCCTGCCCATAGCATGGGGGTTGGAGCTAAATAATTTAATGTTCCTTCCAATGCAAAACATTCTATGATTCTATGTTTTCAAAAGAATTTAAAAGAAAATAGGTAGAAAACATTTTCATGTAAATCTTTCTGAATTTCTGATACTGCGTTCTACAGATGAATGAGTCTTTAGATTTGTTAGCATAGTTTAATCATGTTGTAGCTTAACTAAATGTGTTTGCTTTAGTTGCTTAGTTTTTCTTTCTTGCTCATGGTGAGATCAGTTGGCCCTTTGTGTTATTTGCCCCTCTCTACAGTTGCTTTATAACATATCTTTATAGGGTATCTCATCTTACTCATTTTCATTCTAAATAAAACAATATTTCAATTTCCTTCCATCTAGCAGCCATTCTGTAATTCTAATAACACATTTTTTTTCTGTTTGTGAACCTCTTTTATTGCTGTCATATCCTTTTCTGAGATAGAATGATAAGAGGTGAGCCAAATATTCCAAAGAAGAGCCTATAATTGATCCTCGTAACAACATTATAATATTTTTTGTGCTGTCTTCTAGCTCATACCTTCCAGCAATGTTTGGTCTCAACAATTATTGGAGCAGAAGACATGAAGGGCTCAAATTTCCCTTTCATTGTACAACAGCTTGAAAATTTTCAGTAATTCAATTCACTGACAGCTGTATTCCCTTCCTCCAAGTATTCTGACCTGTCCGAAGGTGCTCATATTTTCCTCTAGTTACATTTGCAGCTCAAATATCCATGCTGAAGTAGCCCCTGCCACATCACAAGCATATCTCCTCTTTCTCAACAGCACCCACAAAGTCAGTTTCTTCTCACAACTTTCCAAGAATAATTAAAAACTAAAAGCAAGAAAAAAAAAGAAATAGTAAGATCTCAAGTTTACTTTCTATTATAGGTCTTTGAGGGGCTGCAAATGAGTCAGATTAAATTCTTTCTACAGACTTCTTTCTGCTGGTCATCAGGAAGAAATTAAAATGTTTTGAAAGATGTGAAACATTATTTGTGCAAAATAAAATATTATTTGAAAATAGTTTTGAAAGCAATGGTCCAAACACATGCTCCTCCTGCTTAAGCTGGAAACCAGTACCCAGAGGCTGAGAGTAGCTACGCCAAGGGACTACCTATCTGTTTGTCTTCTGCACACCTTTCCGTCTCCCACTGACAGTTTTCCTCAGCATCCAAGTCTTCTCATGAGATGTCAGTGCTTGTATACCATGATGGTCCTCCTTTCTCTTCTTCTCTTACTTCCTTACACTTTTCTTAACTTTTCTCTTTCAGTATCCCTCAGCTTCTTCTGCCCACTTTGCTCTTCCTGTCACAGGTTCCCTGCCCTCTCCTGCAGCAAGCTACACCACTTACTCTCCCTCATTTCTCCTCCTGGGGACTACTGAAAATAGTTACATCCTCACACTGTTCCCTCCATCACTCCTTCTGGTCCTGGTCCAGAACTGTGTCCCCATCTTGGCATAAGCACATCTGCAGATGTCCCCTAGTCTTCTATAGCAATTTTATTTCTGCAGTCTCTTTACCCTCTTATTCCCCCACATCTTTCTTCTTCAGAAAGTGCACACATCACACAATTTGAAATGCTTTTTTACAGGCTTTTGCAATTCATTGCATCCACTGCCTTTTCAAAAGTCTTGTGTATAACACTTATCATTCTTCCTTCAGGTATGATTATTATAATTCTCTTAAAAAAGCAATCAGGATAAATTTATGCTGCTTCATGCTTCCAGCTTTAACATTTTCTCTTTCTATATGGGGGCCTACTTCTTGCTGTTTTCTTTACAGAGTGGAGTTATTAGATACATAAATTTATATTAAATACGTTTGTTAAAAAATGTTGCCTACATCTCCTCACATGCTGGTGCACCTCTCAATTAAATGACTCATACAGGATCAACGACTCAAAGGCACTTTATATGCAGATATATTCTATGTTTATCCTGCAGACCACCCACTGCTAGCAAATACAATTATCATTTTATAATCGGAGGAGAGCTGGAGGGATACAAAAGCATGCGTTCATCCATGTGCAAGTGTGTGAGTGTCTGTGTCTCACTTGGTATATATACTTGGAGGGATGGATGGATGGATGGATGGACTGAAAAATGCACACATGAGTACTTAACTTGGGGTGGGAAAAAAAGGAGATAAAGTGAAGTAAAATATTCTGGGCAATATGACTGCTGCGCATTCAAAATGTAGCATACTGGCACCAAGTGTACTGCAGATGAATATTAAGGTCTGCATTAAGTGCAGCGCTAACAGTATTCCAAGCCTCCTGCCCAGGCTGGAGCTGGCAGAGTATCTGCAGCGCAAAAGTCAAGGAAGGGCATGGGGGAGGCTGTGCGTTGGCCAAGCTGAGCCTTTTCTCCTCATCCACAAGCACACCTTTCTGTCATTGCATATCTTTTACTCAATTAGGATAATCATGTTTAAGTGAGGAAATAATTGCAGAAGAATAAATAATGAGATTCTATTCTATGGGATTTTTTTTTATTATTTTTTTTCTTTGCAGGGCTTTAAAAGAAAGGCAACGCAAAAGCTGCAAAACCTGGAAATAATTTCGAAAGAATAAGATGTTTTACTGTGATGTGATTTGTAGCAGGCTATGATATAGTCAAAATGACTAAGTGTTTGTGGTGTTAACAGGTGTTTACTCCCATACAGAGATAGATGGGAATTTTTCATCAAATCATATTTTGAACTTCTCATGCTGGGCTCATCTGAATTCTCAAATTTTATTTTTTTAAAAAAAAAAAAAAAAAAAAAAAAAAAAGATAATGTTTGCCATATTTTTCTCTCCATTCTGAAAGGTCATAATAATAATGTATTTTATTATTCAAAATAGTTATTTTAATTTAGATATCTTATTTTTTTATATTTCTCATATTATTTCTCATCATTTATAAGAGAACAATTTCCATATCTTATTGAAAAATAAGATATGTTCCAATGAGATAGCAGTTCACTTCACCCATACAAATAAGAAAATGAACATTGGATATCCAAACAACATTAACATGCAGTGTTGTTATGGTAGTGACTGTCATTTATGACAGTGAAAAACAATGAAATAAAGCATATAACTTTGAAGCTTGGAAACAATTTTGAATTATTTCAAACAATTTAAAATCCAAATGTCAAGTTTCTGTATAAAATAATGCTTTTGCAGTTCCAGAAGGGGAAAAATATTTGAAGATAGTGGAAATGAAAACTACAATGATTAATTTCACTATTTATTTTACATATATTTTTTAGACAGACATTGCACAATGAAGACCGATGCACTGCATAAAGTAGGTAATTACAGTTCCCATGAGAGCAGCAAAATACCCAGGATACTTTTCCAGGCCTCATGGCAGAGCTATCAGAGTGAAAAGGGGCGGATTTCAGGGAGCTGTGAATACAGAAAGCAGTTTTGACAATCAAGACCTCTCAACAAGTGCTTGGGCAGAGCATAGATGCAGCCCCAGGCTCTGTCCTTCAGCAGGGAAAGCACGGGGATGATGTAAATCCTGCACAACCGGCATAGCACCAGGAGCTGAGAAGGGCATTGAGGCGGTGAGCGTCACTGTTGCATGTGCGAGATGTGACAGCTCTGACAGTGTAAAACCCAGGGTGTGTATATGTGAGGATGTGCATGCATATCTCTGCCCTTTTCTACAGCAGCCTTTCTCAGTGACCTTTCAAAAACTATTATTAAACCAGAGGAATTTCAGTCAATTGCTTGGTACTCTTGACAAACAAGCTTCTTGTGTAGCTGCTAACGTGTACATCAGTATGTGTACCAAGAGCATTGCGTTTAGACAGCAATATTTTTAATGCACCTATTTTCTTCAGCAATCTCATTTGATGACTCCAATGGACGCAGCCAGCCCCTTCCACAGGTCCAGGTGTTTTCTAGAGACAGACATTTGGTAAAATAATGTCGTTTGAATTTATTCTCCTATGAGCTTTGGGCAATGAGATGTGTGAGTTTTCAGTTCATGCAGTTTGGATATATATATATATATATATATATATACATATATATATATATATTCTTTTTTTCCAATAACCATTTATTTTTTAAGTTAGAGGTCTGCTTTGCACTAACACAGCTCTGAGGCTGGGAGGGGACACTGTGAGCTGCACATGCCCACAGCAGCACTCACGGCCTGTGCTTTTGTTCCCTTGTCATGGGCCTTCCCGTTTTCATCCAGTTGCCCATTTGAATCAAGTTACAAATAGCCCCATACACATTGTGCCCTACCAAAAGATCCCCCTAATAAAGAGCTTCTAATAGAGTTCATGCAGTGGAGTTTATATGATGGGATTCTGTGATCCGTTTTCATGAACAGAATTTTCAGCTACTTGAAAGTACTATGAAGAGATCATGACCATGGTTTTGTAACAACAGATCACATTATTTTCAATAAGATTAAAATGGAAGTGCATGTGGTTTTATATTCCTGAAATCTACCGACTTAATTCCATAAAAGTCACAATAACTGTTCTTGTACAACAGTAACCAAGACTGAGATTTTGGACAGATTAGGTTAAAAGAAACTTTCCAAAGTACTTAGGACAGTTTAAATTTAATAACTGGGAGGGGGCGGGGGGGGTAAGTTTTTACAAACACCCTGTTAACATGGAAGTTCTGCCAACTTCCAAACATGTCATTGTCTTTTTCCTTTTTTAAGTAAAGATAGAATACCTTTCATTCATCTGAGTTATTTATGTCAGCACCTAGAGAAGCTGAGACACAGCAGTTCCAGTGAAATCTTGTGTGTAGTGCCAAAGCTACTGCCTGCAGCTGCTCATCAACCATAGCATTCATTTCACATCTTACACGTTGTGTGACTGGAAAAGGAAAATATTTTCCCTCTCTCTCCCCCAGTTTAGAGTGCCAGTGCATCACTGTATCACTCAGAGTATGACACAGACTCCTCTCCAAGCAAAGGTAATGAAGTGAGATCACCCACATCATAATTTTCATGAGTTTAAATTTGTATGCCTTAGTAATAAGCTGAGCATGCCAGCTATTTGCCAGTAACTACTTCAAGTGTTATAAGGGTCTTGCCAGAAGGGTAGTCAAAACATAAATGGGTTCTTGGGCTTAGAGAAGCATCCTACAGAAGGGTAATCAATAAAATGACCATTTATATGTTCATGTTTTTATGACCAGCATAGGTGGCAATGGCAAAAGATTCTCCTCACTATGCTGAATTAATGTCTTTCAGCCTCAGACTGCATGGATCACCGACAGGGGTGAAAGGAGAGATCATTTTTCGTGCTTGCCTTGCACCTCCTGTGTGTCAGCACAGTTCTTAACTAACATCAGGCACTAGAGACAGTTTATTTGGATTGGCATTCCCTCTGATCACCTGCCTCTATCTTTTTAATCTTTGTTCCATCACACTGAGACAAAACATTGAAAAGTCTAAAAAGTATTTGTTGATGTAGAAAAAGATCTTGACGATGACATAATTAGGAAAATTTATTAATGTTGACATTTCCAAGCAAAGAACTGATGTTCTCCATTAACACTGATTATTTCTCCATTTCCTCTTCCTTTTGGGAAGTCTGTGCCTTTAAACTTGCTGAAACAAAGCAGAACTGTCACATATGATGCCTTTCAAAGAGTTTTCTTGCGCTCCTGACTAGCTTCACCTAGAATTAAATTGGGTACTGCTAGCCAAATAAGTTACAGCTTATACTTAATGTCTCCTGGACTGTCAAGCTCTGTTCAAGAGCTTACTTTACATGCAGTTATTACAACATGGTGGGGAGGGAGCATGTCCCCTTCCTACACAACAGCCCACACCATGAGTCTTCCAACAAATTTTCTGAATGTCTTCCCTACACACAGAGCCACCTTTCACTTCAGCAAGAGCTACTGAGAGCTTCCCCCAAAACAGTCTGTGGCCCAAAAAAGCTGACAGCTGCTGCTTGCTTTGGTGCAAGAATAGATCATAGCCTTCCAGACTGAGAGTAGCAATAAACCTCATATGGAATGTTAACCAAGCAGCTCCTTCCCCCTCTTAAATTATTTTTTCTGTCTTAGTTGAGCTTCACTGAGTTGCAGTCCTGAAGGCACATTCTTCACTCCCATCAGCCTTATTTTATGCACTTTCCTCTCTTTCATTCCCCTGTTGTCCTAATCAATATTTCAATGAAAAAATAAAATAGCTTAAATAGACTTTGTTTTATATCAGTCTACTTTCTGGCTGTTGGTTTTTGCCACAGTCACTAGGTATGGGCATCACTTAACTGGAAAAAAACAAAAACAAAAACAAAAGCAACAAACACCAACAAAGCTTTTTTTTTTTTCTTTTTTTTTTTTTCTTTTTTTTTCACTGATTAACCCTTTTTATTTTCTTTAATAGGATGGAAGAAACTTCCAATTGATCTGATTTCTCTAGACTACCTGGGCAATTAATATTTACATATTCTCATCTTCCAGCTTTCCTACGTCTGTGAGATCAACCTCCAGCACATGCCTGGTTGTACTGATTAACTTCCTAGCACTCTCCTAGTCAGACTCATTTGTTACACAGTTCTGTGTTTGACTATACTTTCCTTTGAATTTTCAAATTTAATCCCCCAGTTAATTTTTAGATCAACTGAAGTGTTAGAAAAATTAAAGCATTTATCCTGCATTCTTTGTAGATAGATAGTGAAAATAATAATTCAAGTCCATTAATAGAGTTCAGATAATCATGGCTATGATGTTTCTAAGTGCTTCTTAAAACAGCCACATTTTAAACTAAAAACACAAACAAATTTTTATTTATTTTGTTAAGAAATCTTGAACAGTCCCCAGGATGAAGTGCACTTTTCATTTTGGATATATAGTTTCTTCCAAAGCATTAGTGCTTTTGGCTGGCTAACCACTGTATTCTTCCTACCAAATTATTAATTACACAATCTATCAAAGCAAGCAGTCAGATAAATGGCTTGCCCTGCCTTCCTTGCCTTCTTGTTGTCTAAAATCATCTTCCCACTCACATGGAAGGATGAACGTCATAACATGCCTTCCTTCACACAGAGCCTGAAAGAATTCAGTGTTTGTTATTTGTGGACAAAGGCTGGGAGGAAGGAGGGAGCTTCTGGGGCAGGTGAGAAGAGCCCTGCCAGTCCTGGGCTGACTCTGAAGCTGTTACATGAAAGGATAATGCAGGCTACAGTGTTGTTATCCACAATCTAAATATCCGAAAGCTAAATATTCTGATATGGGGAAAGCCTATAAGGAGTACCAGAGGGAGGCATGCTTGATCTTATTTTGTTCTGTGTTGTCATGATAAACGTTTCTCTAATATTTCCATCTCATTTGACCCCACTGAAGTGGTGGAATAGGCTTTTTATTAAGATATTAACAATTTAAAAACAAAACAACAACAACAAAAAAAAACATAAAGAAAAAAAAGGAAAAAAAAAAAAGAAAATGAATCTCTTGTTATAATTCAGAAGTAAGTAAGTCATCCTTCTTCTAAAACAAAAGAACCTAGTGTTTGGCAATTCATATTTCATAATTCTTGCTTGAGCAATACAACCTTGGCCCCCCAAGATTCTGTAGAACACCTTGCAGTCTTCACTACTAATAACAGCCTTCCAGAATTATTTTTGTGTTAAATTCTTCTGTTATTTGTTGAAAATCATGAAAATCTTAGACAACTCAAAGGTAAATTTAAAGTTTTCTAGCACCCTTATCTAGAGCTGCCAATAACCCAATATAATGAGCTTGCATAGAGGAAATATTAAGTAATTATTAAAATTATCATTATATATATGGTATATATTATTTTTTAAAAAATAATTAAGCTAATATTATAGTAATTATTAATTTTATTTACTATTCTTATTTTCAGTATTCTCCTTAGAAAACATAGTAATTTCTTTGTTGTCTACAAAAGAACTTCAGAAGATTTTGTAATTCCATGATTTCTGTAAAAAATCAGCTCTTAATTGTTCCCTCTGGGATAAAGAATAAGTAATGAGTTTACTCCCACTTTACAACTTCTTTATTAAGAGTGTGTTTTGGAAAGTGGAAAATACAGCCTGTCTTGCTTGAAATTCTCTGATCCCACATCAGTCTGGAGTTTTAACTTTAATCTTCTGAATAGTATAAAAAACACATCTGAATAAGTGAGGAATTTTCCAAGGGTTTTCTCTTCTTACACTGGAATGAACCCAGAGAAATTCTTTTACTCTCAGGCTTCACCCCTGTGTCCTGCTGTGCCTGAATCTTAGCCCCTGTAGGGGTGACCACCTCCAGCTATCCAACATGTAGATTTCATCTAATGAATCTGGCCCCTAAGTCCTGGCAATAAGACTGGTATAACTGGGTGACTCATCACTTGCCAGCTCCTCTCCATCAAAGGGATTTGGAATAGGAAAGAACTACTGGTGGAAGTGTCTAAGCTAGCCATGTCTCCTTGGCAGGCACCTGCGTGCTAACTTCTAGCATTGAGAAACACTGTACTGGATTTTTATGTTTCTTTTGCTTTGATCCCCTCCTGGCACATGAGTTGTATCAATATAGCATTGTCACTTCAAATTTGAGAAGTGAGAAAATGAAGCACTTGTTGTGTCTTCAAAAGCTCAAATGAGATGTGATAATGTGTTTCTACATAATAGCTGACAATTTTCCCCTACCTCGATGAAAATTGTGACAAAGTATGAAATACTCTCTGTGGCTGACAGATCAAAACACATCCAAAAATGCTAAAATATAGACAGGTGTTCACTGTGATCACGCATTTCTGGATGGAGAGTTCCCAGTGTCATTTGTCATTAAAATAAATAAATAAATAAATAACAATTAGGGGGAAGAACATAGAATATGTTAAAATAAATATTAGCAGACTATTCAAGGTTTTCATATTATGCAACAGCTGCTGCCAACCAAAATTTTGCAAAAGCTTGGTTTTTTGTTTGTTTGTTTGTTTGTTTTGTTTGTTTGTTTTTTAATAATAAATGCAGTTAGATGGATTGCAATGAGCCAACACAGGCAGCTTGTCTTTCACTTGTATACCTTTGTTCTTGGTTAACATTGCATTAGGACCACATTTTTGTGTACTGATGATATTGAAGAGAAAAGAGCAGAATTTAGGATCCCAAGCTTTGAAAAGCTCTCTAAAGCTATCTCTACTCTAAATAAAAGCAGTATTTCTGCCAAACTCTGCTCATCAGTGTTTTCTATTGGCCAATGGTAGCTGTTCAACATGCAGACTGATGTGGGTCTTCCTTCTGTGTATAATGATTACTACATTCTCCAGAGAAGTAGTATGTCTTATACATGACAGTGGGTATAACGTCTGCTACCAGACTCATGAAATATAGGTGTGATGACTTTTGCTATACATCTACAGATAAGCAGTACTCAAGGTTACACAGCTTTTTCTCAGCTATTTTAAGAGGGAAGGGTTTGTTTTCAGATGGAAAATTTATAGTCCATATGATATCTGCTTTATCTCTTTGGAGAGAGCATGTATGCACACTGACTGAAAAAAAAGTAAAAAAAAAAAAAGCTCACAATGATTTTGTCAGGGTAATTTGATCCATTGCAACATGAAAACTCTAATTTCAGTTTAGACTCTATTATTTTGACAGATGTTCTGCATATCTAGGGCAAAAATAATAACTACATTATAGTACCTGCCAGATCAAAATAATGGAAGTGATGGATTCCAAATCTGAAGCTGTTATAACTTTAATTAAAGTTAGGAACTCTGATTCTCAGACTGGACAAACTACTAAAGTCACTGTTGCTTACTATTAAAAGATAAGGACATTGCCATATGCATTTATTGCTTTCAAATCTGTTGGTGGCAATCAGGTGTCGTCTTTAAATATATGTTTTAAAGTTGTGTTAATTTAAATAAAAATAATAATAAAAAAAACTTACTCACTGTAACTCATTTTTAATATTTTCTTGCTTTTGCTGGAAGAATAATTGTTTTCTTCAGTCAAATATTGACCATAAGAGCACTTTTAATTATAATTGCCTAATACTCTTTCTTCAAAATGAATATTAGAAAAAAAAAAAAATGCAAATCCTATTCCTATTACACAGTTGGTCTAACTTCATGGACTCATCCATAGTCCTTTTTGTTCCTCCTTTGCCATCATGAGAGGCTATTGGATAAGGTCTAGTAATAGCATTTTATGTTATTTCTGTGCTATGTCTTTTGATTCAGGCAGGCAAGTCAGTTCCTACTGCAGCTGATACATAACCCATAAAATGAGTGCTGGAATGGTGTTGAGAGACACTAAATGATAGCTGAAGCCACAGACTTCTGGCAACTAATAACAGCTCACAGGTCACAGTGAGATGTTACAATTGTCTCAGTTCTCCACAGTATCCCACATTTCCTGGAAAACTCCACAGACAATAAATCATTAAAAAAAAAAAAAAAAAAAAAAAAAGTGGACAGAAAGCGAGCCAACAACTATGTTTTTCACCCAATTCTCATTTGGTACAATGTAAATATTTTATGGATTTCAATTTCTACAGAAGTTAGAAAGGAAACAACCAGTTCTCTGACCTAGCGGGCAGATAAAGATCTAAGAGATCTTTAGACCTACTTGCCAAGTGCCTGTTTCCTATTATCCTGAGCTGCTGAGGTCCTTCGTTCAGGGACTGGGATCTGAGATGTCGGGGTTTCACAGCGAACCCTGAAACACAAGGCACAGGAGGAACCTCTCCAAAACCCCAGTGAAACCACCTTTTCAGAGTTCCTATTTTTTTTTAGAGGCAGATCCCGTTGCTCTGTTGCAAAGTAGTTTTAATTTCTCTCCTTCATGAGTTTTTGAGATCTGCTCCTGTGCTTACTTCTGGGTGCTTGTTTGTGAAAGGTGTTGGTCAACTGGGAAAAATGAAAAGATGGAGTGAAACAAGAGAAAAATTTCTAAATGTATGTCTCCTGGTTAACAGATGTCTGAGGAGAGTGGGATGGCAAAGGCATGATGATCTATAAATAAATGAAGGATGAAGTTTAAAGAGAGTGCTGGGTTAACAAAAGACATCTTTCTTGAAATATCATGATTTTCACATAAAAGTAAAAATATGTGCTTTAGACTATTAAAAAAAATAAAAGTTTAAAAAGAATGGTCTATTTTAAGACCATCTATTTCTCTTTCTCTGTCTCTATCTCTCTCCTTTTCTTTGATACTTGCAGAATGTAACAAAACGAATCGGCCATCCTTTTCTATGGATGATGTAATTACCTGATAAAGCAACATCTGAAAATATTACAGCTAATACCTAACGAAGCTGCCTTTAAGTGAAAAAATTGTCCAGATAATGATGTTGATCAAGATTTGAACTTATTTTGAAAGGTCATGATCAGTCATTCTGCCACATTTGATAATAAGATTTCTGTTGATCTCAAAAAAAAAAAAAAGTACATTTAAGAGTTTTTTTTTTTTTTTTTTTTTTTTTTTTAGAGTTGATTGTGGTATGTCTGATTAAACTCCAAGGCAACTCTTTCTGATTAAATCTCTTTCTGATTAAATCAGAAGAAATTCCTTTTCCATGATATAATTTAATAAGGATTTTGATTTACCTATTTTAGGTGAAGAAAAAGTCCAAAAGCAACACCATGGATTTACTACATATTATATAGACCAAACTCTTCAAATGTTAAATTCAATACACAATACAAATCCTAAGAGGAGCAGTAACAGCCTATTTTGTTAAGGGGAGATTATCAGATATGCTTCAGATCTACCACGTCCTTTTTTTTTTCTCTTTTTTTTTTTTTTTTTTTTTTTTTTTTTT